>NW_028126384.1:600000-1052580 GCF_965194825.1 Balaenoptera physalus
AGGCTTAGGGTACGGCTTAGGGTACGGCTTAGGGTACGGGTTCGGGGAGGGCTTCGGGTACGGCGTAGGGTATGGGTTAGGGTTAGGGTTAGTATTAGGGTTAGGGCTCGGTTTAGGGTATTGGTTAGGATTAGGGTACGTGTTATGGTTAGGGTAGGGGTTAGGGTTAGGGTACGCGTTAGTGTTAGGGTAGTTATTAAAGCTATCCCACTCTCTAGATACCCCTTAGCACATAAAGGAATATTATTTGGAGGTCCAGCCATGGAGAAGAGTTTAGACACTAGGATAAGATAAGGAACACACCCATTATAAAGAAATCACATTAGGATTCTCTTTTTAAGCTGTTCCTTAAAACACTAGTGCTTAGGAAATCTATTGGAGGCAGAAGCATTCAAGGGTAGCCTAGGGTTAGGGTTAGGCTTAGGGTTAGGCTTAGGGTACGGCTTAGGGTACGGGTTCGGGGAGGGCTTCTGGTACGGCGTAGGGTATGGGTTAGGGTTAGGGTTAGGGTTAGTGTTAGGGTTAGGGCTCGGTTTAGGGTATTGGTTAGGATTAGGGTACGTGTTAGGGTTAGGGTAGGGGTTAGGGTTAGGGTACGCGTTAGTGTTAGGGTAGTTATTAAACCTAACCCACTCTCTAGATACCCCTTAGCACGTAAAGGAATATTATTTGGCGGTCCAGCCATGGAGAAGAGTTTAGACACTAGGATAAGATAAGGAACACACCCATTATAAAGAAATCACATTAGGATTCTCTTTTTAAGCTGTCCTTTAAAACACTAGTGCTTAGGAAATCTATTGGAGTCAGAAGCAGTCAAGGGTAGCCTAGGGTTAGGGTACGGCTTAGGGTACGGCTTAGCGTACGGCGTAGGGTACGGGTTCGGGGAGGGCTTCGGGTACGGCGTAGGGTATGGGTTAGGGTTAGGGTTAGGGTTAGTGTTAGGGTTAGGGCTCGGTTTAGGGTATTGGTTAGGATTAGGGTACGTGTTAGTGTTAGGGTAGGGGTTAGGGTTAGGGTACGCGTTAGTGTTAGGGTAGTTATTAAACCTATCCCACACTCTAGATACCCCTTAGCACGTAAAGGAATATTATTTGGAGGTCCAGCCATGGAGAAGTGTTTAGACACTAGGATAAGATAAGGAACACACCCATTATAAAGAAATCACATTAGGATTCTCTTTTTAAGTTGTTCCTTAAAACACTAGTGCTTAGGAAATCTATTGGAGGCAGAAGCAGTCAAGGGTAGCCTAGGGTTAGGGTTAGGCTTAGAGTACGGCTTAGGGTACGGCTTAGGGTACGGGTTCGGGGAGGGCTTCGGGTACGGCGTAGGGTATGGGTTAGGGTTAGGGTTAGGGTTAGTGTTAGGGTTAGGGCTCGGTTTAGGGTACGGGTTAGCATTAGGGTACATGTTAGGGTTAGGGTAGGGGTTAGGGTTAGGGTACGCATTAGGGTTAGGGTAGTTATTAAACCTATCCCACTCTCTAGATACACCTTAGCACGTAAAGAAATATTATTTGGGGGTCCACCCATGGAGAAGAGTTTAGACACTAGGATAAGATAAGGAACACACCCATTATAAAGAAATCACAATAGGATTCTCTTTTTAAGCTGTTCCTTAAAACACTAGTGCTTAGGAAGTCTATTGGAGGCAGAAGCAGTCAAGGGTAGCCTAGGGTTAGGGTTAGGCTTAGGGTACGGCTTAGGGTACGGCTTAGGGTACGGGTTCGGGGAGGGCTTCGGGTACGGCGTAGGTTATGGGTTAGGGTTAGGGTTAGGGTTAGTGTTAGGGTTAGGGCTCGGTTTAGGGTATTGGTTAGGATTAGGGTACGTGTTATGGTTAGGGTAGGGGTTAGGGTTAGGGTACGCGTTAGTGTTAGGGTAGTTATTAAAGCTATCCCACTCTCTAGATACCCCTTAGCACATAAAGGAATATTATTTGGAGGTCCAGCCATGGAGAAGAGTTTAGACACTAGGATAAGATAAGGAACACACCCATTATAAAGAAATCACATTAGGATTCTCTTTTTAAGCTGTTCCTTAAAACACTAGTGCTTAGGAAATCTATTGGAGGCAGAAGCAGTCAAGGGTAGCCTAGGGTTAGGGTTAGGCTTAGGGTTAGGCTTAGGGTACGGCTTAGGGTACGGGTTCGGGGAGGGCTTCTGGTATGGCGTAGGGTATGGGTTAGGGTTAGGTTTAGGGTTAGTGTTAGGGTTAGCGCTCGGTATAGGGTATTGGTTAGGATTAGGGTACGTGTTAGGGTTAGGGTAGGGTTTAGGGTTAGAGTACGCGTTAGTGATAGGGTAGTTATTAAACCTAACCCACTCTCTAGATACCCCTTAGCACGTAAAGGAATATTATTTGGGGGTCCAGCCATGGAGAAGAGTTTAGACACTAGGATAAGATAAGGAACACACCCATTATAAAGAAATCACATTAGGATTCTCTTTTTAAGCTGTTCCTTAAAACACTAGTGCTTAGGAAATCTATTGGAGGCAGAAGCAGTCAAGGGTAGCCTAGGGTTAGGGTTAGGCTTAGGGTACGGCTTAGGGTACGGCTTAGGGTACGGGTTCGGGGAGGGCTTCGGGTATGGCGTAGGGTATGGGTTAGGGTTAGGGTTAGGGTTAGTGTTAGGGTTAGGGCTCGGTTTAGGGTACGGGTTAGGATTAGGGTACGTGTTAGGGTTAGGGTAGGGGATAGGGTTAGGGTACGCGTTAGGGTTAGGGTAGTTATTAAACCTATCCCACTCTCTAGATACCCCTTAGCACGTAAAGGAATATTATTTGGGGGTCCAGCCATGGAGAAGAGTTTAGACACTAGGATAAGATACGGAACACACCCATTATAAAGAAATCACATTAGGATTCTCTTTTTAAGCTGTTCCTTAAAACACTAGTGCTTAGGAAATCTATTGGAGGCAGAAGCAGTCAAGGGTAGCCTAGGGTTAGGGTTAGGCTTAGGGTTAGGCTTAGGGTACGGCTTAGGGTACGGGTTCGGTGAGGGCTTCGGGAACGGCGTAGGGTATGGGTTAGGGTTAGGGTTAGGGTTAGTGTTAGGGTTAGGGCTCGTTTTAGGGTACGGGTTAGGATTAGGGTACGAGTTAGGGTTAGGGTAGGGGATAGGGTTAGGGTACGTGTTAGGGTTAGGGTAGTTATTAAACCTATCCCACTCTCTAGATACCCCTTAGCACGTAAAGGAATATTATTTGGGGGTCCAGCCATGGAGAAGAGTTTAGACACTAGGATAAGATAAGGAACACACCCATTATAAAGAAATCACATTAGGATTCTCTTTTTAAGCTGTTCCTTAAAACACTAGTGCTTAGGAAATCTATTGGAGGCAGAAGCAGTCAAGGGTAGCCTAGGGTTAGGGTTAGGCTTAGAGTACGGCTTAGGGTACGGCTTAGGGTACGGGTTCGGGGAGGGCTTCGGGTATGGCGTAGGGTATGGGTTAGGGTTAGGGTTAGGGTTAGTGTTAGGGTTAGGGCTCGGTTTAGGGTACGGGTTAGGATTAGGGTACGTGTTAGGGTTAGGGTAGGGGATAGGGTTAGGGTACGCGTTAGGGTTAGGGTAGTTATTAAACGTATCCCACTCTCTAGATACCCCTTAGCACGTGAAGGTATATTATTTGGGGGTCCAGCCATGGAGAAGAGTTTAGACACTAGGATAAGATAAGGAACACACCCATTATAAAGAAATCACATTAGGATTCTCTTTTTAAGCTGTTCCTTAAAACACTAGTGCTTAGGAAATCTATTGGAGGCAGAAGCAGTCAAGGGTAGCCTAGGGTTAGGGTTAGGCTTAGGGTACGGCTTAGGGTACGGCTTAGGGTACGGGTTCGGGGAGGGCTTCTGGTACGGCGTAGGGTATGGGTTAGGGTTAGGGTTAGGGTTAGTGTTAGGGTTAGGGCTCGGTTTAGGGTATTGGTTAGGATTAGGGTACGTGTTAGCGATAGGGTAGGTGTTAGGGTTTGGGTACGCGTTAGTGTTAGGGTAGTTATTAAACCTAACCCACTCTCTAGATACCCCTTAGCACATAAAGGAATATTATTTGGAGGTCCAGCCATGGAGAAGAGTTTAGACACTAGGATAAGATAAGGAACACACCCATTATAAAGAAATCACATTAGGATTCTCTTTTTAAGCTGTTCCTTAAAACACTAGTGCTTAGGAAATCTATTGGAGGCAGAAGCAGTCAAGGGTAGCCTAGGGTTAGGGTTAGGCTTAGAGTACGGCTTAGGGTACGGCTTAGGGTACGGGTTCGGGGAGGGCTTCGGGTATGGCGTAGGGTATGGGTTAGGGTTAGGGTTAGGGTTAGTGTTAGGGTTAGGGCTCGGTTTAGGGTACGGGTTAGGATTAGGGTACGTGTTAGGGTTAGGGTAGGGGATAGCTTAGGGTACGCGTTAGGGTTAGGGTAGTTATTAAACCTATCCCACTCTCTAGATACCCCTTAGCACGTAAAGGTATATTATTTGGGGGTCCAGCCATGGAGAAGAGTTTAGACACTAGGATAAGATAAGGAACACACCCATTATAAAGAAATCACATTAGGATTCTCTTTTTAAGCTGTTCCTTAAAACACTAGTGCTTAGGAAATCTATTGGAGGCAGAAGCAGTCAAGGGTAGCCTAGGGTTAGGGTTAGGCTTAGGGTACGGCTTAGGGTACGGCTTAGGGTACGGGTTCGGGGAGGGCTTCTGGTACGGCGTAGGGTATGGGTTAGGGTTAGGGTTAGGGTTAGTGTTAGGGTTAGGGCTCGGTTTAGGGTATTGGTTAGGATTAGGGTACGTGTTAGCGATAGGGTAGGTGTTAGGGTTTGGGTACGCGTTAGTGTTAGGGTAGTTATTAAACCTAACCCACTCTCTAGATACCCCTTAGCACGTAATGGAATATTATTTGGAGGTCCAGCCATGGAGAAGAGTTTAGACACTAGGATAAGATAAGGAACACACCCATTATAAAGAAATCACATTAGGATTCTCTTTTTAAGCTGTTCCTTAAAACACTAGTGCTTAGGAAATCTATTGGAGGCAGAAGCAGTCAAGGGTAGCCTAGGGTTAGGGTTAGGCTTAGGGTTAGGCTTAGGGTACGGCTTAGGGTACGGGTTCGGGGAGGGCTTCTGGTATGGCGTAGGGTATGGGTTAGGGTTAGGGTTAGGGTTAGTGTTAGGGTTAGGGCTCGGCTTAGGGTATTGGTTAGGATTAGGGTACGTGTTAGGGATAGGGTAGGGGTTAGGGTTAGGGTACGCGTTAGTGTTAGGGTAGTTATTAAACCTAACCCACTCTCTAGATACCCCTTAGCACGTAAAGGAATATTATTTGGAGGTCCAGCCATGGAGAAGAGTTTAGACACTAGGATAAGATAAGGAACACACCCATTATAAAGAAATCACATTAGGATTCTCTTTTTAAGCTGTTCCTTAAAACACTAGTGCTTAGGAAATCTATTGGAGGCAGAAGCAGTCAAGGGTAGCCTAGGGTTAGGGTTAGGCTTAGGGTTAGGCTTAGGGTACGGCTTAGGGTACGGGTTCGGGGAGGGCTTCTGGTATGGCGTAGGGTATGGGTTAGGGTTAGGGTTAGGGTTAGTGTTAGGGTTAGGGCTCGGTATAGGGTATTGGTTAGGATTAGGGTACGTGTTAGGGTTAGGGTAGGGTTTAGGGTTAGGGTACGCGTTAGTGTTAGGGTAGTTATTAAACCTAACCCACTCTCTAGATACCCCTTAGCACGTAAAGGAATATTATTTGGGGGTCCAGCCATGGAGAAGAGTTTAGACACTAGGATAAGATAAGGAACACACCCATTATAAAGAAATCACATTAGGATTCTCTTTTTAAGCTGTTCCTTAAAACACTAGTGCTTAGGAAATCTATTGGAGGCAGAAGCAGTCAAGGGTAGCCTAGGGTTAGGGTTAGGCTTAGGGTACGGCTTAGGGTACGGCTTAGGGTACGGGTTCGGGGAGGGCTTCTGGTACGGCGTAGGGTATGGGTTAGGGTTAGGGTTAGGGTTAGTGTTAGGGTTAGGGCTCGGTATAGGGTATTGGTTAGGATTAGGGTACGTGTTAGGGTTAGGGTAGGGTTTAGGGTTAGGGTACGCGTTAGTGTTAGGGTAGTTATTAAACCTAACCCACTCTCTAGATACCCCTTAGCACGTAAAGGAATATTATTTGGGGGTCCAGCCATGGAGAAGAGTTTAGACACTAGGATAAGATAAGGAACACACCCATTATAAAGAAATCACTTTAGGATTCTCTTTTTAAGCTGTTCCTTAAAACACTAGTGCTTAGGAAATCTATTGGAGGCAGAAGCAGTCAAGGGTAGCCTAGGGTTAGGGTTAGGCTTAGGGTACGGCTTAGGGTACGGCTTAGGGTACGGGTTGGGGGATGGCTTCGGGTACGGCGTAGGGTATGGGTTAGGGTTAGGGTTAGGGTTAGGGTTAGTGTTAGGGTTAGGGTTAGTGTTAGGGTTAGGGCTCGTTTTAGGGTACGGGTTAGGATTAGGGTACGTGTTAGGGTTAGGGTAGGGGATAGGGTTAGGGTACGCGTTAGGGTTAGGGTAGTTATTAAACCTATCCCACTCTCTAGATACCCCTTAGCACGTAAAGGAATATTATTTCGGGGTCCAGCCATGGAGAAGAGTTTAGACACTAGGATAAGATAAGGAACACACCCATTATAAAGAAATCACAATAGGATTCTCTTTTTAAGCTGTTCCTTAAAACACTACTGCTTAGGAAATCTATTGGAGGCAGAAGCAGTCAAGGGTAGCCTAGGGTTAGGCTTAGGCTTAGGGTACGGCTTAGGGTACGGGTTCGGGGAGGGCTTCGGGTACGGCGTAGGGTATGGGTTAGGGTTAGGGTTAGGGTTAGTGTTAGGGTTAGGGCTCGGTTTAGGGTATTGGTTAGGATTAGGGTACGTGTTATGTTTAGGGTAGGGGTTAGGGTTAGGGTACGCGTTAGTGTTAGGGTAGTTATTAAAGCTATCCCACTCTCTAGATACCCCTTAGCACATAAAGGAATATTATTTGGAGGTCCAGCCATGGAGAAGAGTTTAGACACTAGGATAAGATAAGGAACACACCCATTATAAAGAAATCACATTAGGATTCTCTTTTTAAGCTGTTCCTTAAAACACTAGTGCTTAGGAAATCTATTGGAGGCAGAAGCAGTCAAGGGTAGCCTAGGGTTAGGGTTAGGCTTAGGGTACGGCTTAGGGTACGGGTTCGGTGAGGGCTTCGGGTACGGCGTAGGGTATGGGTTAGGGTTAGGGTTAGGGTTAGTGTTAGGGTTACGGCTCGGTTTAAGGTACGGGTTAGGATTAGGGTACATGTTAGGGTTAGGGTAGGGGTTAGGGTTAGGGTACGCGTTAGGGTTAGGGTAGTTATTAAACCTATCCCACTCTCTAGATACACCTTAGCACGTAAAGGAATATTATTTGGGGGTCCACCCATGGAGAAGAGTTTAGACACTAGGATAAGATAAGGAACACACCCATTATAAAGAAATCACAATAGGATTCTCTTTTTAAGCTGTTCCTTAAAACACTAGTGCTTAGGAAGTCTACTGGAGGCAGAAGCAGTCAAGGGTAGCCTAGGGTTAGGGTTAGGCTTAGGGTACGGCTTAGGGTACGGGTTCGGGGAGGGCTTCGGGTACGGCGTAGGGTATGGGTTAGGGTTAGGGTTAGGGTTAGTGTTAGGGTTAGGGCTCGGTTTAGGGTATTGGTTAGGATTAGGGTACGTGTTATGGTTAGGGTAGGGGTTAGGGTTAGGGTACGCGTTAGTGTTAGGGTAGTTATTAAAGCTATCCCACTCTCTAGATACCCCTTAGCACATAAAGGAATATTATTTGGAGGTCCAGCCATGGAGAAGAGTTTAGACACTAGGATAAGATAAGGAACACACCCATTATAAAGAAATCACATTAGGATTCTCTTTTTAAGCTGTTCCTTAAAACACTAGTGCTTAGGAAATCTATTGGAGGCAGAAGCAGTCAAGGGTAGCCTAGGGTTAGGGTTAGGCTTAGGGTTAGGCTTAGGGTACGGGTTCGGTGAGGGCTTCGGGTACGGCGTAGGGTATGGGTTAGGGTTAGGGTTAGGGTTAGTGTTAGGGTTAGGGCTCGTTTTAGGGTACGGGTTAGGATTAGGGTACGTGTTAGGGTTAGGGTAGGGGATAGGGTTAGGGTACGCGTTAGGGTTAGGGTAGTTATTAAACCTATCCCACTCTCTAGATACCCCTTAGCACGTAAAGGAATATTATTTCGGGGTCCAGCCATGGAGAAGAGTTTAGACACTAGGATAAGATAAGGAACACACCCATTATAAAGAAATCACAATAGGATTCTCTTTTTAAGCTGTTCCTTAAAACACTACTGCTTAGGAAATCTATTGGAGGCAGAAGCAGTCAAGGGTAGCCTAGGGTTAGGCTTAGGCTTAGGGTACGGCTTAGGGTACGGGTTCGGGGAGGGCTTCGGGTACGGCGTAGGGTATGGGTTAGGGTTAGGGTTAGGGTTAGTGTTAGGGTTAGGGCTCGGTTTAGGGTATTGGTTAGGATTAGGGTACGTGTTATGTTTAGGGTAGGGGTTAGGGTTAGGGTACGCGTTAGTGTTAGGGTAGTTATTAAAGCTATCCCACTCTCTAGATACCCCTTAGCACATAAAGGAATATTATTTGGAGGTCCAGCCATGGAGAAGAGTTTAGACACTAGGATAAGATAAGGAACACACCCATTATAAAGAAATCACATTAGGATTCTCTTTTTAAGCTGTTCCTTAAAACACTAGTGCTTAGGAAATCTATTGGAGGCAGAAGCAGTCAAGGGTAGCCTAGGGTTAGGGTTAGGCTTAGGGTACGGCTTAGGGTACGGGTTCGGTGAGGGCTTCGGGTACGGCGTAGGGTATGGGTTAGGGTTAGGGTTAGGGTTAGTGTTAGGGTTAGGGCTCGGTTTAAGGTACGGGTTAGGATTAGGGTACATGTTAGGGTTAGGGTAGGGGTTAGGGTTAGGGTACGCGTTAGGGTTAGGGTAGTTATTAAACCTATCCCACTCTCTAGATACACCTTAGCACGTAAAGGAATATTATTTGGGGGTCCACCCATGGAGAAGAGTTTAGACACTAGGATAAGATAAGGAACACACCCATTATAAAGAAATCACAATAGGATTCTCTTTTTAAGCTGTTCCTTAAAACACTAGTGCTTAGGAAGTCTACTGGAGGCAGAAGCAGTCAAGGGTAGCCTAGGGTTAGGGTTAGGCTTAGGGTACGGCTTAGGGTACGGGTTCGGGGAGGGCTTCGGGTACGGCGTAGGGTATGGGTTAGGGTTAGGGTTAGGGTTAGTGTTAGGGTTAGGGCTCGGTTTAGGGTATTGGTTAGGATTAGGGTACGTGTTATGGTTAGGGTAGGGGTTAGGGTTAGGGTACGCATTAGTGTTAGGGTAGTTATTAAAGCTATCCCACTCTCTAGATACCCCTTAGCACATAAAGGAATATTATTTGGAGGTCCAGCCATGGAGAAGAGTTTAGACACTAGGATAAGATAAGGAACACACCCATTATAAAGAAATCACATTAGGATTCTCTTTTTAAGCTGTTCCTTAAAACACTAGTGCTTAGGAAATCTATTGGAGGCAGAAGCAGTCAAGGGTAGCCTAGGGTTAGGGTTAGGCTTAGGGTTAGGCTTAGGGTACGGGTTCGGTGAGGGCTTCGGGTACGGCGTAGGGTATGGGTTAGGGTTAGGGTTAGGGTTAGTGTTAGGGTTAGGGCTCGTTTTAGGGTACGGGTTAGGATAAGGGTACGTGTTAGGGTTAGGGTAGGGGATAGGGTTAGGGTACGCGTTAGGGTTAGGGTAGTTATTAAACCTATCCCACTCTCTAGATACCCCTTAGCACGTAAAGGAATATTATTTCGGGGTCCAGCCATGGAGAAGAGTTTAGACACTAGGATAAGATAAGGAACACACCCATTATAAAGAAATCACAATAGGATTCTCTTTTTAAGCTGTTCCTTAAAACACTACTGCTTAGGAAATCTATTGGAGGCAGAAGCAGTCAAGGGTAGCCTAGGGTTAGGGTTAGGCTTAGGGTACGGCTTAGGGTACGGGTTCGGGGAGGGCTTCGGGTACGGCGTAGGGTATGGGTTAGGGTTAGGGTTAGGGTTAGTGTTAGCGTTAGGGCTCGGTTTAGGGTATTGGTTAGGATTAGGGTACGTGTTATGTTTAGGGTAGGGGTTAGGGTTAGGGTACGCGTTAGTGTTAGGGTAGTTATTAAAGCTATCCCACTCTCTAGATACCCCTTAGCACATAAAGGAATATTATTTGGAGGTCCAGCCATGGAGAAGAGTTTAGACACTAGGATAAGATAAGGAACACACCCATTATAAAGAAATCACATTAGGATTCTCTTTTTAAGCTGTTCCTTAAAACACTAGTGCTTAGGAAATCTATTGGAGGCAGAAGCAGTCAAGGGTAGCCTAGGGTTAGGGTTAGGCTTAGGGTACGGCTTAGGGTACGGGTTCGGTGAGGGCTTCGGGTACGGCGTAGGGTATGGGTTAGGGTTAGGGTTAGGGTTAGTGTTAGGGTTAGGGCTCGGTTTAAGGTACGGGTTAGGATTAGGGTACATGTTAGGGTTAGGGTAGGGATTAGGGTTAGGGTACGCGTTAGGGTTAGGGTAGTTATTAAACCTATCCCACTCTCTAGATACACCTTAGCACGTAAAGGAATATTATTTGGGGGTCCACCCATGGAGAAGAGATTAGACACTAGGATAAGATAAGGAACACACCCATTATAAAGAAATCACAATAGGATTCTCTTTTTAAGCTGTTCCTTAAAACACTAGTGCTTAGGAAGTCTATTGGAGGCAGAAGCAGTCAAGGGTAGCCTAGGGTTAGGGTTAGGCTTAGGGTACGGCTTAGGGTACGGCTTAGGGTACGGGTTCGGGGAGGGCTTCGGGTACGGCGTAGGGTATGGGTTAGGGTTAGGGTTAGGGTTAGTGTTAGGGTTAGGGCTCGGTTTAGGGTATTGGTTAGGATTAGGGTACGTGTTATGGTTAGGGTAGGGGTTAGGGTTAGGGTACGCGTTAGTGTTAGGGTAGTTATTAAAGCTATCCCACTCTCTAGATACCCCTTAGCACATAAAGGAATATTATTTGGAGGTCCAGCCATGGAGAAGAGTTTAGACACTAGGATAAGATAAGGAACACACCCATTATAAAGAAATCACATTAGGATTCTCTTTTTAAGCTGTTCCTTAAAACACTAGTGCTTAGGAAATCTATTGGAGGCAGAAGCAGTCAAGGGTAGCCTAGGGTTAGGGTTAGGCTTAGGGTTAGGCTTAGGGTACGGGTTCGGTGAGGGCTTCGGGTACGGCGTAGGGTATGGGTTAGGGTTAGGGTTAGGGTTAGTGTTAGGGTTAGGGCTCGTTTTAGGGTACGGGTTAGGATTAGGGTACGTGTTAGGGTTAGGGTAGGGGATAGGGTTAGGGTACGCGTTAGGGTTAGGGTAGTTATTAAACCTATCCCACTCTCTAGATACCCCTTAGCACGTAAAGGAATATTATTTCGGGGTCCAGCCATGGAGAAGAGTTTAGACACTAGGATAAGATAAGGAACACACCCATTATAAAGAAATCACAATAGGATTCTCTTTTTAAGCTGTTCCTTAAAACACTACTGCTTAGGAAATCTATTGGAGGCAGAAGCAGTCAAGGGTAGCCTAGGGTTAGGCTTAGGCTTAGGGTACGGCTTAGGGTACGGGTTCGGGGAGGGCTTCGGGTACGGCGTAGGGTATGGGTTAGGGTTAGGGTTAGGGTTAGTGTTAGGGTTAGGGCTCGGTTTAGGGTATTGGTTAGGATTAGGGTACGTGTTATGTTTAGGGTAGGGGTTAGGGTTAGGGTACGCGTTAGTGTTAGGGTAGTTATTAAAGCTATCCCACTCTCTAGATACCCCTTAGCACATAAAGGAATATTATTTGGAGGTCCAGCCATGGAGAAGAGTTTAGACACTAGGATAAGATAAGGAACACACCCATTATAAAGAAATCACATTAGGATTCTCTTTTTAAGCTGTTCCTTAAAACACTAGTGCTTAGGAAATCTATTGGAGGCAGAAGCAGTCAAGGGTAGCCTAGGGTTAGGGTTAGGCTTAGGGTACGGCTTAGGGTACGGGTTCGGTGAGGGCTTCGGGTACGGCGTAGGGTATGGGTTAGGGTTAGGGTTAGGGTTAGTGTTAGGGTTAGGGCTCGGTTTAAGGTACGGGTTAGGATTAGGGTACATGTTAGGGTTAGGGTAGGGGTTAGGGTTAGGGTACGCGTTAGGGTTAGGGTAGTTATTAAACCTATCCCACTCTCTAGATACACCTTAGCACGTAAAGGAATATTATTTGGGGGTCCACCCATGGAGAAGAGTTTAGACACTAGGATAAGATAAGGAACACACCCATTATAAAGAAATCACAATAGGATTCTCTTTTTAAGCTGTTCCTTAAAACACTAGTGCTTAGGAAGTCTACTGGAGGCAGAAGCAGTCAAGGGTAGCCTAGGGTTAGGGTTAGGCTTAGGGTACGGCTTAGGGTACGGGTTCGGGGAGGGCTTCGGGTACGGCGTAGGGTATGGGTTAGGGTTAGGGTTAGGGTTAGTGTTAGGGTTAGGGCTCGGTTTAGGGTATTGGTTAGGATTAGGGTACGTGTTATGGTTAGGGTAGGGGTTAGGGTTAGGGTACGCATTAGTGTTAGGGTAGTTATTAAAGCTATCCCACTCTCTAGATACCCCTTAGCACATAAAGGAATATTATTTGGAGGTCCAGCCATGGAGAAGAGTTTAGACACTAGGATAAGATAAGGAACACACCCATTATAAAGAAATCACATTAGGATTCTCTTTTTAAGCTGTTCCTTAAAACACTAGTGCTTAGGAAATCTATTGGAGGCAGAAGCAGTCAAGGGTAGCCTAGGGTTAGGGTTAGGCTTAGGGTTAGGCTTAGGGTACGGGTTCGGTGAGGGCTTCGGGTACGGCGTAGGGTATGGGTTAGGGTTAGGGTTAGGGTTAGTGTTAGGGTTAGGGCTCGTTTTAGGGTACGGGTTAGGATAAGGGTACGTGTTAGGGTTAGGGTAGGGGATAGGGTTAGGGTACGCGTTAGGGTTAGGGTAGTTATTAAACCTATCCCACTCTCTAGATACCCCTTAGCACGTAAAGGAATATTATTTCGGGGTCCAGCCATGGAGAAGAGTTTAGACACTAGGATAAGATAAGGAACACACCCATTATAAAGAAATCACAATAGGATTCTCTTTTTAAGCTGTTCCTTAAAACACTACTGCTTAGGAAATCTATTGGAGGCAGAAGCAGTCAAGGGTAGCCTAGGGTTAGGGTTAGGCTTAGGGTACGGCTTAGGGTACGGGTTCGGGGAGGGCTTCGGGTACGGCGTAGGGTATGGGTTAGGGTTAGGGTTAGGGTTAGTGTTAGCGTTAGGGCTCGGTTTAGGGTATTGGTTAGGATTAGGGTACGTGTTATGTTTAGGGTAGGGGTTAGGGTTAGGGTACGCGTTAGTGTTAGGGTAGTTATTAAAGCTATCCCACTCTCTAGATACCCCTTAGCACATAAAGGAATATTATTTGGAGGTCCAGCCATGGAGAAGAGTTTAGACACTAGGATAAGATAAGGAACACACCCATTATAAAGAAATCACATTAGGATTCTCTTTTTAAGCTGTTCCTTAAAACACTAGTGCTTAGGAAATCTATTGGAGGCAGAAGCAGTCAAGGGTAGCCTAGGGTTAGGGTTAGGCTTAGGGTACGGCTTAGGGTACGGGTTCGGTGAGGGCTTCGGGTACGGCGTGGGGTATGGGTTAGGGTTAGGGTTAGGGTTAGTGTTAGGGTTAGGGCTCGGTTTAAGGTACGGGTTAGGATTAGGGTACATGTTAGGGTTAGGGTAGGGATTAGGGTTAGGGTACGCGTTAGGGTTAGGGTAGTTATTAAACCTATCCCACTCTCTAGATACACCTTAGCACGTAAAGGAATATTATTTGGGGGTCCACCCATGGAGAAGAGATTAGACACTAGGATAAGATAAGGAACACACCCATTATAAAGAAATCACAATAGGATTCTCTTTTTAAGCTGTTCCTTAAAACACTAGTGCTTAGGAAGTCTATTGGAGGCAGAAGCAGTCAAGGGTAGCCTAGGGTTAGGGTTAGGCTTAGGGTACGGCTTAGGGTACGGCTTAGGGTACGGGTTCGGGGAGGGCTTCGGGTACGGCGTAGGGTATGGGTTAGGGTTAGGGTTAGGGTTAGTGTTAGGGTTAGGGCTCGGTTTAGGGTATTGGTTAGGATTAGGGTACGTGTTATGGTTAGGGTAGGGGTTAGGGTTAGGGTACGCGTTAGTGTTAGGGTAGTTATTAAAGCTATCCCACTCTCTAGATACCCCTTAGCACATAAAGGAATATTATTTGGAGGTCCAGCCATGGAGAAGAGTTTAGACACTAGGATAAGATAAGGAACACACCCATTATAAAGAAATCACATTAGGATTCTCTTTTTAAGCTGTTCCTTAAAACACTAGTGCTTAGGAAATCTATTGGAGGCAGAAGCAGTCAAGGGTAGCCTAGGGTTAGGGTTAGGCTTAGGGTAGGGCTTAGGGTACGGCTTAGGGTACGGGTTCGGGGAGGGCTTCGGGTATGGCGTAGGGTATGGGTTAGGGTTAGGGTTAGGGTTAGTGTTAGGATTAGGGCTCGGTTTAGGGTACGGGTTAGGATTAGGGTATGTGTTAGGGTTAGGGTAGGGGATAGGGTTAGGGTACGCGTTAGGGTTAGGGTAGTTATTAAACCTATCCCACTCTCTAGATACCCCTTAGCACGTAAAGGAATATTATTTGGGGGTCCAGCCATGGAGAAGAGTTTAGACACTAGGATAAGATAAGGAACACACCCATTATAAAGAAATCACATTAGGATTCTCTTTTTAAGCTGTTCCTTAAAACACTAGTGCTTAGGAAATCTATTGGAGGCAGAAGCAGTCAAGGGTAGCCTAGGGTTAGGTTTAGGCTTAGGGTTAGGCTTAGGGTACGGCTTAGGGTACGGGTTCGGTGAGGGCTTCGGGTACGGCGTAGGGTATGGGTTAGGGTTAGGGTTAGGGTTAGTGTTAGGGTTAGGGCTCGTTTTAGGGTACGGGTTAGGATTAGGGTACGAGTTAGGGTTAGGGTAGGGGATAGGGTTAGGGTACGTGTTAGGGTTAGGGTAGTTATTAAACCTATCCCACTTTCTAGATACCCCTTAGCACGTAAAGGAATATTATTTGGGGGTCCAGCCATGGAGAAGAGTTTAGACACTAGGATAAGATAAGGAACACACCCATTATAAAGAAATCACATTAGGATTCTCTTTTTAAGCTGTTCCTTAAAACACTAGTGCTTAGGAAATCTATTGGAGGCAGAAGCAGTCAAGGGTAGCCTAGGGTTAGGGTTAGGCTTAGGGTACGGCTTAGGGTACGGCTTAGGGTACGGGTTCGGGGAGGGCTTCTGGTACGGCGTAGGGTATGGGTTAGGGTTAGGGTTAGGGTTAGTGTTAGGGTTAGGGCTCGGTTTAGGGTATTGGTTAGGATTAGGGTACGTGTTAGCGATAGGGTAGGGGTTAGGGTTAGGGTACGCGTTAGTGTTAGGGTAGTTATTAAACCTAACCCACTCTCTAGATACCCCTTAGCACGTAAAGGAATATTATTTGGAGGTCCAGCCATGGAGAAGAGTTTAGACACTAGGATAAGATAAGGAACACACCCATTATAAAGAAATCACATTAGGATTCTCTTTTTAAGCTGTTCCTTAAAACACTAGTGCTTAGGAAATCTATTGGAGGCAGAAGCAGTCAAGGGTAGCCTAGGGTTAGGGTTAGGCTTAGGGTTAGGCTTAGGGTACGGCTTAGGGTACGGGTTCGGGGAGGGCTTCTGGTATGGCGTAGGGTATGGGTTAGGGTTAGGGTTAGGGTTAGTGTTAGGGTTAGGGCTCGGTATAGGGTATTGGTTAGGATTAGGGTACGTGTTAGGGTTAGGGTAGGGTTTAGGGTTAGGGTACGCGTTAGTGTTAGGGTAGTTATTAAACCTAACCCACTCTCTAGATACCCCTTAGCACGTAAAGGAATATTATTTGGGGGTCCAGCCATGGAGAAGAGTTTAGACACTAGGATAAGATAAGGAACACACCCATTATAAAGAAATCACATTAGGATTCTCTTTTTAAGCTGTTCCTTAAAACACTAGTGCTTAGGAAATCTATTGGAGGCAGAAGCAGTCAAGGGTAGCCTAGGGTTAGGGTTAGGCTTAGGGTACGGCTTAGGGTACGGCTTAGGGTACGGGTTGGGGGATGGCTTCGGGTACGGCGTAGGGTATGGGTTAGGGTTAGGGTTAGGTTTAGGGTTAGTGTTAGGGTTAGGGCTCGGTTTAGGGTATTGGTTAGGATTAGGGTACGTGTTATGGTTAGGGTAGGGGTTAGGGTTAGGGTACGCGTTAGTGTTAGGGTAGTTATTAAAGCTATATCACTCTCTAGATACCCCTTAGCACATAAAGGAATATTATTTGGAGGTCCAGCCATGGAGAAGAGTTTAGACACTAGGATAAGATAAGGAACACACCCATTATAAAGAAATCACATTAGGATTCTCTTTTTAAGCTGTTCCTTAAAACACTAGTGCTTAGGAAATCTATTGGAGGCAGAAGCAGTCAAGGGTAGCCTAGGGTTAGGGTTAGGCTTAGGGTTAGGCTTAGGGTACGGGTTCGGTGAGGGCTTCGGGTACGGCGTAGGGTATGGGTTAGGGTTAAGGTTAGGGTTAGTGTTAGGGTTAGGGCTCGTTTTAGGGTTCGGGTTAGGATTAGGGTACGTGTTAGGGTTAGGGTAGGGGATAGGGTTAGGGTACGCGTTAGGGTTAGGGTAGTTATTAAACCTATCCCACTCTCTAGATACCCCTTAGCACGTAAAGGAATATTATTTCGGGGTCCAGCCATGGAGAAGAGTTTAGACACTAGGATAAGATAAGGAACACACCCATTATAAAGAAATCACAATAGGATTCTCTTTTTAAGCTGTTCCTTAAAACACTACTGCTTAGGAAATCTATTGGAGGCAGAAGCAGTCAAGGGTAGCCTAGGGTTAGGGTTAGGCTTAGGGTACGGCTTAGGGTACGGGTTCGGGGAGGGCTTCGGGTACGGCGTAGGGTATGGGTTAGGGTTAGGGTTAGGGTTAGTGTTAGGGTTAGGGCTCGGTTTAGGGTATTGGTTAGGATTAGGGTACGTGTTATGGTTAGGGTAGGGGTTAGGGTTAGGGTACGCGTTAGTGTTAGGGTAGTTATTAAAGCTATACCACTCTCTAGATACCCCTTAGCACATAAAGGAATATTATTTGGAGGTCCAGCCATGGAGAAGAGTTTAGACACTAGGATAAGATAAGGAACACACCCATTATAAAGAAATCACATTAGGATTCTCTTTTTAAGCTGTTCCTTAAAACACTAGTGCTTAGGAAATCTATTGGAGGCAAAAGCAGTCAAGGGTAGCCTAGGGTTAGGGTTAGGCTTAGGGTACGGCTTAGGGTACGGCTTAGGGTACGGGTTCGGGGAGGGCTTCGGGTATGGCGTACGGTATGGGTTAGGGTTAGGGTTAGGGTTAGTGTTAGGGTTAGGGCTCGGTTTAGGGTACGGGTTAGGATTAGGGTATGTGTTAGGGTTAGGGTAGGGGATAGGGTTAGGGTACGCGTTAGGGTTAGGGTAGTTATTAAACCTATCCCACTCTCTAGATACCCCTTAGCACGTAAGGGAATATTATTTGGGGGTCCAGCCATGGAGAAGAGTTTAGACACTAGGATAAGATAAGGAACACACCCATTATAAAGAAATCACATTAGGATTCTCTTTTTAAGCTGTTCCTTAAAACACTAGTGCTTAGGAAATCTATTGGAGGCAGAAGCAGTCAAGGGTAGCCTAGGGTTAGGGTTAGGCTTAGGGTTAGGCTTAGGGTACGGCTTAGGGTACGGGTTGGGGGATGGCTTCGGGTACGGCGTAGGGTATGGGTTAGGGTTAGGGTTAGGGTTAGGGTTAGTGTTAGGGTTAGGGCTCGGTTTAGGGTATTGGTTAGGATTAGGGTACGTGTTATGGTTAGGGTAGGGGTTAGGGTTAGGGTACGCGTTAGTGTTAGGGTAGTTATTAAAGCTATATCACTCTCTAGATACCCCTTAGCACATAAAGGAATATTATTTGGAGGTCCAGCCATGGAGAAGAGTTTAGACACTAGGATAAGATAAGGAACACACCCATTATAAAGAAATCACATTAGGATTCTCTTTTTAAGCTGTTCCTTAAAACACTAGTGCTTAGGAAATCTATTGGAGGCAGAAGCAGTCAAGGGTAGCCTAGGGTTAGGGTTAGGCTTAGGGTTAGGCTTAGGGTACGGGTTCGGTGAGGGCTTCGGGTACGGCGTAGGGTATGGGTTAGGGTTAAGGTTAGGGTTAGTGTTAGGGTTAGGGCTCGTTTTAGGGTACGGGTTAGGATTACGGTACGTGTTAGGGTTAGGGTAGGGGATAGGGTTAGGGTACGCGTTAGGGTTAGGGTAGTTATTAAACCTATCCCACTCTCTAGATACCCCTTAGCACGTAAAGGAATATTATTTCGGGGTCCAGCCATGGAGAAGAGTTTAGACACTAGGATAAGATAAGGAACACACCCATTATAAAGAAATCACAATAGGATTCTCTTTTTAAGCTGTTCCTTAAAACACTACTGCTTAGGAAATCTATTGGAGGCAGAAGCAGTCAAGGGTAGCCTAGGGTTAGGGTTAGGCTTAGGGTACGGCTTAGGGTACGGGTTCGGGGAGGGCTTCGGGTACGGCGTAGGGTATGGGTTAGGGTTAGGGTTAGGGTTAGTGTTAGGGTTAGGGCTCGGTTTAGGGTATTGGTTAGGATTAGGGTACGTGTTATGGTTAGGGTAGGGGTTAGGGTTAGGGTACGCGTTAGTGTTAGGGTAGTTATTAAAGCTATACCACTCTCTAGATACCCCTTAGCACATAAAGGAATATTATTTGGAGGTCCAGCCATGGAGAAGAGTTTAGACACTAGGATAAGATAAGGAACACACCCATTATAAAGAAATCACATTAGGATTCTCTTTTTAAGCTGTTCCTTAAAACACTAGTGCTTAGGAAATCTATTGGAGGCAAAAGCAGTCAAGGGTAGCCTAGGGTTAGGGTTAGGCTTAGGGTACGGCTTAGGGTACGGCTTAGGGTACGGGTTCGGGGAGGGCTTCGGGTATGGCGTACGGTATGGGTTAGGGTTAGGGTTAGGGTTAGTGTTAGGGTTAGGGCTCGGTTTAGGGTACGGGTTAGGATTAGGGTATGTGTTAGGGTTAGGGTAGGGGATAGGGTTAGGGTACGCGTTAGGGTTAGGGTAGTTATTAAACCTATCCCACTCTCTAGATACCCCTTAGCACGTAAGGGAATATTATTTGGGGGTCCAGCCATGGAGAAGAGTTTAGACACTAGGATAAGATAAGGAACACACCCATTATAAAGAAATCACATTAGGATTCTCTTTTTAAGCTGTTCCTTAAAACACTAGTGCTTAGGAAATCTATTGGAGGCAGAAGCAGTCAAGGGTAGCCTAGGGTTAGGGTTAGGCTTAGGGTTAGGCTTAGGGTACGGCTTAGGGTACGGGTTCGGTGAGGGCTTCGGGTACGGCGTAGGGTATGGGTTAGGGTTAGGGTTAGGGTTAGTGTTAGGGTTAGGGCTCGTTTTAGGGTACGGGTTAGGACTAGGGTACGAGTTAGGGTTAGGGTAGGGGATAGGGTTAGGGTACGTGTTAGGGTTAGGGTAGTTATTAAACCTATCCCACTTTCTAGATACCCCTTAGCACGTAAAGGAATATTATTTGGGGGTCCAGCCATGGAGAAGAGTTTAGACACTAGGATAAGATAAGGAACACACCCATTATAAAGAAATCACATTAGGATTCTCTTTTTAAGCTGTTCCTTAAAACACTAGTGCTTAGGAAATCTATTGGAGGCAGAAGCAGTCAAGGGTAGCCTAGGGTTAGGGTTAGGCTTAGGGTACGGCTTAGGGTACGGCTTAGGGTACGGGTTCGGGGAGGGCTTCTGGTACGGCGTAGGGTATGGGTTAGGGTTAGGGTTAGGGTTAGTGTTAGGGTTAGGGCTCGGTTTAGGGTATTGGTTAGGATTAGGGTACGTGTTAGCGATAGGGTAGGGGTTAGGGTTAGGGTACGCGTTAGTGTTAGGGTAGTTATTAAACCTAACCCACTCTCTAGATACCCCTTAGCACGTAAAGGAATATTATTTGGAGGTCCAGCCATGGAGAAGAGTTTAGACACTAGGATAAGATAAGGAACACACCCATTATAAAGAAATCACATTAGGATTCTCTTTTTAAGTTGTTCCTTAAAACACTAGTGCTTAGGAAATCTATTGGAGGCAGAAGCAGTCAAGGGTAGCCTAGGGTTAGGGTTAGGCTTAGGGTTAGGCTTAGGGTACGGCTTAGGGTACGGGTTCGGGGAGGGCTTCTGGTATGGCGTAGGGTATGGGTTAGGGTTAGGGTTAGTGTTAGTGTTAGGGTTAGGGCTCGGTATAGGGTATTGGTTAGGATTAGGGTACGTGTTAGGGTTAGGGTAGGGTTTAGGGTTAGGGTACGCGTTAGTGTTAGGGTAGTTATTAAACCTAACCCACTCTCTAGATACCCCTTAGCACGTAAAGGAATATTATTTGGGGGTCCAGCCATGGAGAAGAGTTTAGACACTAGGATAAGATAAGGAACACACCCATTATAAAGAAATCACATTAGGATTCTCTTTTTAAGCTGTTCCTTAAAACACTAGTGCTTAGGAAATCTATTGGAGGCAGAAGCAGTCAAGGGTAGCCTAGGGTTAGGGTTAGGCTTAGGGTACGGCTTAGGGTACGGCTTAGGGTACGGGTTGGGGGATGGCTTCGGGTACGGCGTAGGGTATGGGTTAGGGTTAGGGTTAGGGTTAGGTTTAGTGTTAGGGTTAGGGCTCGGTTTAGGGTATTGGTTAGGATTAGGGTACGTGTTATGGTTAGGGTAGGGGTTAGGGTTAGGGTACGCGTTAGTGTTAGGGTAGTTATTAAAGCTATATCACTCTCTAGATACCCCTTAGCACATAAAGGAATATTATTTGGAGGTCCAGCCATGGAGAAGAGTTTAGACACTAGGATAAGATAAGGAACACACCCATTATAAAGAAATCACATTAGGATTCTCTTTTTAAGCTGTTCCTTAAAACACTAGTGCTTAGGAAATCTATTGGAGGCAGAAGCAGTCAAGGGTAGCCTAGGGTTAGGGTTAGGCTTAGGGTTAGGCTTAGGGTATGGGTTCGGTGAGGGCTTCGGGTACGGCGTAGGGTATGGGTTAGGGTTAAGGTTAGGGTTAGTGTTAGGGTTAGGGCTCGTTTTAGGGTACGGGTTAGGATTAGGGTACGTGTTAGGGTTAGGGTAGGGGATAGGGTTAGGGTACGCGTTAGGGTTAGGGTAGTTATTAAACCTATCCCACTCTCTAGATACCCCTTAGCACGTAAAGGAATATTATTTCGGGGTCCAGCCATGGAGAAGAGTTTAGACACTAGGATAAGATAAGGAACACACCCATTATAAAGAAATCACAATAGGATTCTCTTTTTAAGCTGTTCCTTAAAACACTACTGCTTAGGAAATCTATTGGAGGCAGAAGCAGTCAAGGGTAGCCTAGGGTTAGGGTTAGGCTTAGGGTACGGCTTAGGGTACGGGTTCGGGGAGGGCTTCGGGTACGGCGTAGGGTATGGGTTAGGGTTAGGGTTAGGGTTAGTGTTAGGGTTAGGGCTCGGTTTAGGGTATTGGTTAGGATTAGGGTACGTGTTATGGTTAGGGTAGGGGTTAGGATTAGGGTACGCGTTAGTGTTAGGGTAGTTATTAAAGCTATACCACTCTCTAGATACCCCTTAGCACATAAAGGAATATTATTTGGAGGTCCAGCCATGGAGAAGAGTTTAGACACTAGGATAAGATAAGGAACACACCCATTATAAAGAAATCACATTAGGATTCTCTTTTTAAGCTGTTCCTTAAAACACTAGTGCTTAGGAAATCTATTGGAGGCAAAAGCAGTCAAGGGTAGCCTAGGGTTAGGGTTAGGCTTAGGGTACGGCTTAGGGTACGGCTTAGGGTACGGGTTCGGGGAGGGCTTCGGGTATGGCGTACGGTATGGGTTAGGGTTAGGGTTAGGGTTAGTGTTAGGGTTAGGGCTCGGTTTAGGGTACGGGTTAGGATTAGGGTATGTGTTAGGGTTAGGGTAGGGGATAGGGTTAGGGTACGCGTTAGGGTTAGGGTAGTTATTAAACCTATCCCACTCTCTAGATACCCCTTAGCACGTAAGGGAATATTATTTGGGGGTCCAGCCATGGAGAAGAGTTTAGACACTAGGATAAGATAAGGAACACACCCATTATAAAGAAATCACATTAGGATTCTCTTTTTAAGCTGTTCCTTAAAACACTAGTGCTTAGGAAATCTATTGGAGGCAGAAGCAGTCAAGGGTAGCCTAGGGTTAGGGTTAGGCTTAGGGTTAGGCTTAGGGTACGGCTTAGGGTACGGGTTCGGTGAGGGCTTCGGGTACGGCGTAGGGTATGGGTTAGGGTTAGGGTTAGGGTTAGTGTTAGGGTTAGGGCTCGTTTTAGGGTACGGGTTAGGACTAGGGTACGAGTTAGGGTTAGGGTAGGGGATAGGGTTAGGGTACGTGTTAGGGTTAGGGTAGTTATTAAAGCTATCCCACTCTCTAGATACCCCTTAGCACATAAAGCAATATTATTTGGAGGTCCAGCCATGGAGAAGAGTTTAGACACTAGGATAAGATAAGGAACACACCCATTATAAAGAAATCACATTAGGATTCTCTTTTTAAGCTGTTCCTTAAAACACTAGTGCTTAGGAAATCTATTGGAGGCAGAAGCAGTCAAGGGTAGCCTAGGGTTAGGGTTAGGCTTAGGGTACGGCTTAGGGTACGGGTTCGGTGAGGGCTTCGGGTACGGCGTAGGGTATGGGTTAGGGTTAGGGTTAGGGTTAGTGTTAGGGTTAGGGCTCGGTTTAAGGTACGGGTTAGGATTAGGGTACATGTTAGGGTTAGGGTAGGGGTTAGGGTTAGGGTACGCGTTAGGGTTAGGGTAGTTATTAAACCTATCCCACTCTCTAGATACACCTTAGCACGTAAAGGAATATTATTTGGGGGTCCACCCATGGAGAAGAGTTTAGACACTAGGATAAGATAAGGAACACACCCATTATAAAGAAATCACAACAGGATTCTCTTTTTAAGCTGTTCCTTAAAACACTAGTGCTTAGGAAGTCTATTGGAGGCAGAAGCAGTCAAGGGTAGCCTAGGGTTAGGGTTAGGCTTAGGGTACGGCTTAGGGTACGGCTTAGGGTACGGGTTCGGGGAGGGCTTCGGGTACGGCGTAGGGTATGGGTTAGGGTTAGGGTTAGGGTTAGTGTTAGGGTTAGGGCTCGGTTTAGGGTATTGGTTAGGATTAGGGTACGTGTTATGGTTAGGGTAGGGGTTAGGGTTAGGGTACGCGTTAGTGTTAGGGTAGTTATTAAAGCTATCCCACTCTCTAGATACCCCTTAGCACATAAAGGAATATTATTTGGAGGTCCAGCCATGGAGAAGAGTTTAGACACTAGGATAAGATAAGGAACACACCCATTATAAAGAAATCACATTAGGATTCTCTTTTTAAGCTGTTCCTTAAAACACTAGTGCTTAGGAAATCTATTGGAGGCAGAAGCAGTCAAGGGTAGCCTAGGGTTAGGGTTAGGCTTAGGGTACGGCTTAGGGTACGGCTTAGGGTACGGGTTCGGGGAGGGCTTCGGGTATGGCGTAGGGTATGGGTTAGGGTTAGGGTTAGGGTTAGTGTTAGGGTTAGGGCTCGGTTTAGGGTACGGGTTAGGATTAGGGTATGTGTTAGGGTTAGGGTAGGGGATAGGGTTAGGGTACGCGTTAGGGTTAGGGTAGTTATTAAACCTATCCCACTCTCTAGATACCCCTTAGCACGTAAAGGAATATTATTTGGGGGTCCAGCCATGGAGAAGAGTTTAGACACTAGGATAAGATAAGGAACACACCCATTATAAAGAAATCACATTAGGATTCTCTTTTTAAGCTGTTCCTTAAAACACTAGTGCTTAGGAAATCTATTGGAGGCAGAAGCAGTCAAGGGTAGCCTAGGGTTAGGGTTAGGCTTAGGGTTAGGCTTAGGGTACGGCTTAGAGTACGGGTTCGGTGAGGGCTTCGGGTACGGCGTAGGGTATGGGTTAGGGTTAGGGTTAGGGTTAGTGTTAGGGTTAGGGCTCGTTTTAGGGTACGGGTTAGGATTAGGGTACGAGTTAGGGTTAGGGTAGGGGATAGGGTTAGGGTACGTGTTAGGGTTAGGGTAGTTATTAAACCTATCCCACTTTCTAGATACCCCTTAGCACGTAAAGGAATATTATTTGGGGGTCCAGCCATGGAGAAGAGTTTAGACACTAGGATAAGATAAGGAACACACCCATTATAAAGAAATCACATTAGGATTCTCTTTTTAAGCTGTTCCTTAAAACACTAGTGCTTAGGAAATCTATTGGAGGCAGAAGCAGTCAAGGGTAGCCTAGGGTTAGGGTTAGGCTTAGGGTACGGCTTAGGGTACGGCTTAGGGTACGGGTTCGGGGAGGGCTTCTGGTACGGCGTAGGGTATGGGTTAGGGTTAGGGTTAGGGTTAGTGTTAGGGTTAGGGCTCGGTTTAGGGTATTGGTTAGGATTAGGGTACGTGTTAGCGATAGGGTAGGGGTTAGGGTTAGGGTACGCGTTAGTGTTAGGGTAGTTATTAAACCTAACCCACTCTCTAGATACCCCTTAGCACGTAAAGGAATATTATTTGGAGGTCCAGCCATGGAGAAGAGTTTAGACACTAGGATAAGATAAGGAACACACCCATTATAAAGAAATCACATTAGGATTCTCTTTTTAAGCTGTTCCTTAAAACACTAGTGCTTAGGAAATCTATTGGAGGCAGAAGCAGTCAAGGGTAGCCTAGGGTTAGGGTTAGGCTTAGGGTTAGGCTTAGGGTACGGCTTAGGGTACGGGTTCGGGGAGGGCTTCTGGTATGGCGTAGGGTATGGGTTAGGGTTAGGGTTAGGGTTAGTGTTAGGGTTAGGGCTCGGTATAGGGTATTGGTTAGGATTAGGGTACGTGTTAGGGTTAGGGTAGGGTTTAGGGTTAGGGTACGCGTTAGTGTTAGGGTAGTTATTAAACCTAACCCACTCTCTAGATACCCCTTAGCACGTAAAGGAATATTATTTGGGGGTCCAGCCATGGAGAAGAGTTTAGACACTAGGATAAGATAAGGAACACACCCATTATAAAGAAATCACATTAGGATTCTCTTTTTAAGCTGTTCCTTAAAACACTAGTGCTTAGGAAATCTATTGGAGGCAGAAGCAGTCAAGGGTAGCCTAGGGTTAGGGTTAGGCTTAGGGTACGGCTTAGGGTACGGCTTAGGGTACGGGTTGGGGGATGGCTTCGGGTACGGCGTAGGGTATGGGTTAGGGTTAGGGTTAGGGTTAGGGTTAGTGTTAGGGTTAGGGCTCGGTTTAGGGTATTGGTTAGGATTAGGGTACGTGTTATGGTTAGGGTAGGGGTTAGGGTTAGGGTACGCGTTAGTGTTAGGGTAGTTATTAAAGCTATATCACTCTCTAGATACCCCTTAGCACATAAAGGAATATTATTTGGAGGTCCAGCCATGGAGAAGAGTTTAGACACTAGGATAAGATAAGGAACACACCCATTATAAAGAAATCACATTAGGATTCTCTTTTTAAGCTGTTCCTTAAAACACTAGTGCTTAGGAAATCTATTGGAGGCAGAAGCAGTCAAGGGTAGCCTAGGGTTAGGGTTAGGCTTAGGGTTAGGCTTAGGGTACGGGTTCGGTGAGGGCTTCGGGTACGGCGTAGGGTATGGGTTAGGGTTAAGGTTAGGGTTAGTGTTAGGGTTAGGGCTCGTTTTAGGGTACGGGTTAGGATTAGGGTACGTGTTAGGGTTAGGGTAGGGGATAGGGTTAGGGTACGCGTTAGGGTTAGGGTAGTTATTAAACCTATCCCACTCTCTAGATACCCGTTAGCACGTAAAGGAATATTATTTCGGGGTCCAGCCATGGAGAAGAGTTTAGACACTAGGATAAGATAAGGAACACACCCATTATAAAGAAATCACAATAGGATTCTCTTTTTAAGCTGTTCCTTAAAACACTACTGCTTAGGAAATCTATTGGAGGCAGAAGCAGTCAAGGGTAGCCTAGGGTTAGGGTTAGGCTTAGGGTACGGCTTAGGGTACGGGTTCGGGGAGGGCTTCGGGTACGGCGTAGGGTATGGGTTAGGGTTAGGGTTAGGGTTAGTGTTAGGGTTAGGGCTCGGTTTAGGGTATTGGTTAGGATTAGGGTACGTGTTATGGTTAGGGTAGGGGTTAGGGTTAGGGTACGCGTTAGTGTTAGGGTAGTTATTAAAGCTATACCACTCTCTAGATACCCCTTAGCACATAAAGGAATATTATTTGGAGGTCCAGCCATGGAGAAGAGTTTAGACACTAGGATAAGATAAGGAACACACCCATTATAAAGAAATCACATTAGGATTCTCTTTTTAAGCTGTTCCTTAAAACACTAGTGCTTAGGAAATCTATTGGAGGCAAAAGCAGTCAAGGGTAGCCTAGGGTTAGGGTTAGGCTTAGGGTACGGCTTAGGGTACGGCTTAGGGTACGGGTTCGGGGAGGGCTTCGGGTATGGCGTACGGTATGGGTTAGGGTTAGGGTTAGGGTTAGTGTTAGGGTTAGGGCTCGGTTTAGGGTACGGGTTAGGATTAGGGTATGTGTTAGGGTTAGGGTAGGGGATAGGGTTAGGGTACGCGTTAGGGTTAGGGTAGTTATTAAACCTATCCCACTCTCTAGATACCCCTTAGCACGTAAGGGAATATTATTTGGGGGTCCAGCCATGGAGAAGAGTTTAGACACTAGGATAAGATAAGGAACACACCCATTATAAAGAAATCACATTAGGATTCTCTTTTTAAGCTGTTCCTTAAAACACTAGTGCTTAGGAAATCTATTGGAGGCAGAAGCAGTCAAGGGTAGCCTAGGGTTAGGGTTAGGCTTAGGGTTAGGCTTAGGGTACGGCTTAGGGTACGGGTTCGGTGAGGGCTTCGGGTACGGCGTAGGGTATGGGTTAGGGTTAGGGTTAGGGTTAGTGTTAGGGTTAGGGCTCGTTTTAGGGTACGGGTTAGGACTAGGGTACGAGTTAGGGTTAGGGTAGGGGATAGGGTTAGGGTACGTGTTAGGGTTAGGGTAGTTATTAAACCTATCCCACTTTCTAGATACCCCTTAGCACGTAAAGGAATATTATTTGGGGGTCCAGCCATGGAGAAGAGTTTAGACACTAGGATAAGATAAGGAACACACCCATTATAAAGAAATCACATTAGGATTCTCTTTTTAAGCTGTTCCTTAAAACACTAGTGCTTAGGAAATCTATTGGAGGCAGAAGCAGTCAAGGGTAGCCTAGGGTTAGGGTTAGGCTTAGGGTACGGCTTAGGGTACGGCTTAGGGTACGGGTTCGGGGAGGGCTTCTGGTACGGCGTAGGGTATGGGTTAGGGTTAGGGTTAGGGTTAGTGTTAGGGTTAGGGCTCGGTTTAGGGTATTGGTTAGGATTAGGGTATGTGTTAGCGATAGGGTAGGGGTTAGGGTTAGGGTACGCGTTAGTGTTAGGGTAGTTATTAAACCTAACCCACTCTCTAGATACCCCTTAGCACGTAAAGGAATATTATTTGGAGGTCCAGCCATGGAGAAGAGTTTAGACACTAGGATAAGATAAGGAACACACCCATTATAAAGAAATCACATTAGGATTCTCTTTTTAAGTTGTTCCTTAAAACACTAGTGCTTAGGAAATCTATTGGAGGCAGAAGCAGTCAAGGGTAGCCTAGGGTTAGGGTTAGGCTTAGGGTTAGGCTTAGGGTACGGCTTAGGGTACGGGTTCGGGGAGGGCTTCTGGTATGGCGTAGGGTATGGGTTAGGGTTAGGGTTAGGGTTAGTGTTAGGGTTAGGGCTCGGTATAGGGTATTGGTTAGGATTAGGGTACGTGTTAGGGTTAGGGTAGGGTTTAGGGTTAGGGTACGCGTTAGTGTTAGGGTAGTTATTAAACCTAACCCACTCTCTAGATACCCCTTAGCACGTAAAGGAATATTATTTGGGGGTCCAGCCATGGAGAAGAGTTTAGACACTAGGATAAGATAAGGAACACACCCATTATAAAGAAATCACATTAGGATTCTCTTTTTAAGCTGTTCCTTAAAACACTAGTGCTTAGGAAATCTATTGGAGGCAGAAGCAGTCAAGGGTAGCCTAGGGTTAGGGTTAGGCTTAGGGTACGGCTTAGGGTACGGCTTAGGGTACGGGTTGGGGGATGGCTTCGGGTACGGCGTAGGGTATGGGTTAGGGTTAGGGTTAGGGTTAGGGTTAGTGTTAGGGTTAGGGCTCGGTTTAGGGTATTGGTTAGGATTAGGGTACGTGTTATGGTTAGGGTAGGGGTTAGGGTTAGGGTACGCGTTAGTGTTAGGGTAGTTATTAAAGCTATATCACTCTCTAGATACCCCTTAGCACATAAAGGAATATTATTTGGAGGTCCAGCCATGGAGAAGAGTTTAGACACTAGGATAAGATAAGGAACACACCCATTATAAAGAAATCACATTAGGATTCTCTTTTTAAGCTGTTCCTTAAAACACTAGTGCTTAGGAAATCTATTGGAGGCAGAAGCAGTCAAGGGTAGCCTAGGGTTAGGGTTAGGCTTAGGGTTAGGCTTAGGGTACGGGTTCGGTGAGGGCTTCGGGTACGGCGTAGGGTATGGGTTAGGGTTAGGGTTAGGGTTAGTGTTAGGGTTAGGGCTCGTTTTAGGGTACGGGTTAGGATTAGGGTACGTGTTAGGGTTAGGGTAGGGGATAGGGTTAGGGTACGCGTTAGGGTTAGGGTAGTTATTAAACCTATCCCACTCTCTAGATACCCCTTAGCACGTAAAGGAATATTATTTCGGGGTCCAGCCATGGAGAAGAGTTTAGACACTAGGATAAGATAAGGAACACACCCATTATAAAGAAATCACAATAGGATTCTCTTTTTAAGCTGTTCCTTAAAACACTACTGCTTAGGAAATCTATTGGAGGCAGAAGCAGTCAAGGGTAGCCTAGGGTTAGGGTTAGGCTTAGGGTACGGCTTAGGGTACGGGTTCGGGGAAGGCTTCGGGTACGGCGTAGGGTATGGGTTAGGGTTAGGGTTAGGGTTAGTGTTAGGGTTAGGGCTCGGTTTCGGGTATTGGTTAGGATTAGGGTACGTGTTATGGTTAGGGTAGGGGTTAGGGTTAGGGTACGCGTTAGTGTTAGGGTAGTTATTAAAGCTATCCCACTCTCTAGATACCCCTTAGCACATAAAGGAATATTATTTGGAGGTCCAGCCATGGAGAAGAGTTTAGACACTAGGATAAGATAAGGAACACACCCATTATAAAGAAATCACATTAGGATTCTCTTTTTAAGCTGTTCCTTAAAACACTAGTGCTTAGGAAATCTATTGGAGGCAGAAGCAGTCAAGGGTAGACTAGTGTTAGGGTTAGGCTTAGGGTTAGGCTTAGGGTACGGCTTAGGGTACGGGTTCGGTGAGGGCTTCGGGTACGGCGTAGGGTATGGGTTAGGGTTAGGGTTAGGGTTAGTGTTAGGGTTACGGCTCGTTTTAGGGTACGGGTTAGGATTAGGGTACGAGTTAGGGTTAGGGTAGGGGATAGGGTTAGGGTACGTGTTAGGGTTAGGGTAGTTATTAAACCTATCCCACTCTCTAGATACCCCTTAGCACGTAAGGGAATATTATTTGGGGGTCCAGCCATGGAGAAGAGTTTAGACACTAGGATAAGATAAGGAACACACCCATTATAAAGAAATCACATTAGGATTCTCTTTTTAAGATGTTCCTTAAAACACTAGTGCTTAGGAAATCTATTGGAGGCAGAAGCAGTCAAGGGTAGCCTAGGGTTAGGGTTAGGCTTAGGGTTAGGCTTAGGGTACGGCTTAGGGTACGGGTTCGGTGAGGGCTTCGGGTACGGCGTAGGGTATGGGTTAGGGTTAGGGTTAGGGTTAGTGTTAGGGTTAGGGCTCGTTTTAGGGTACGGGTTAGGACTAGGGTACGAGTTAGGGTTAGGGTAGGGGATAGGGTTAGGGTACGTGTTAGGGTTAGGGTAGTTATTAAACCTATCCCACTTTCTAGATACCCCTTAGCACGTAAAGGAATATTATTTGGGGGTCCAGCCATGGAGAAGAGTTTAGACACTAGGATAAGATAAGGAACACACCCATTATAAAGAAATCACATTAGGATTCTCTTTTTAAGCTGTTCCTTAAAACACTAGTGCTTAGGAAATCTATTGGAGGCAGAAGCAGTCAAGGGTAGCCTAGGGTTAGGGTTAGGCTTAGGGTACGGCTTAGGGTACGGCTTAGGGTACGGGTTCGGGGAGGGCTTCTGGTACGGCGTAGGGTATGGGTTAGGGTTAGGGTTTGGGTTAGTGTTAGGGTTAGGGCTCGGTTTAGGGTATTGGTTAGGATTAGGGTACGTGTTAGCGATAGGGTAGGGGTTAGGGTTAGGGTACGCGTTAGTGTTAGGGTAGTTATTAAACCTAACCCACTCTCTAGATACCCCTTAGCACGTAAAGGAATATTATTTGGAGGTCCAGCCATGGAGAAGAGTTTAGACACTAGGATAAGATAAGGAACACACCCATTATAAAGAAATCACATTAGGATTCTCTTTTTAAGTTGTTCCTTAAAACACTAGTGCTTAGGAAATCTATTGGAGGCAGAAGCAGTCAAGGGTAGCCTAGGGTTAGGGTTAGGCTTAGGGTTAGGCTTAGGGTACGGCTTAGGGTACGGGTTCGGGGAGGGCTTCTGGTATGGCGTAGGGTATGGGTTAGGGTTAGGGTTAGGGTTAGTGTTAGGGTTAGGGCTCGGTATAGGGTATTGGTTAGGATTAGGGTACGTGTTAGGGTTAGGGTAGGGTTTAGGGTTAGGGTACGCGTTAGTGTTAGGGTAGTTATTAAACCTAACCCACTCTCTAGATACCCCTTAGCACGTAAAGGAATATTATTTGGGGGTCCAGCCATGGAGAAGAGTTTAGACACTAGGATAAGATAAGGAACACACCCATTATAAAGAAATCACATTAGGATTCTCTTTTTAAGCTGTTCCTTAAAACACTAGTGCTTAGGAAATCTATTGGAGGCAGAAGCAGTCAAGGGTAGCCTAGGGTTAGGGTTAGGCTTAGGGTACGGCTTAGGGTACGGCTTAGGGTACGGGTTGGGGGATGGCTTCGGGTACGGCGTAGGGTATGGGTTAGGGTTAGGGTTAGGGTTAGGGTTAGTGTTAGGGTTAGGGCTCGGTTTAGGGTATTGGTTAGGATTAGGGTACGTGTTATGGTTAGGGTAGGGGTTAGGGTTAGGGTACGCGTTAGTGTTAGGGTAGTTATTAAAGCTATATCACTCTCTAGATACCCCTTAGCACATAAAGGAATATTATTTGGAGGTCCAGCCATGGAGAAGAGTTTAGACACTAGGATAAGATAAGGAACACACCCATTATAAAGAAATCACATTAGGATTCTCTTTTTAAGCTGTTCCTTAAAACACTAGTGCTTAGGAAATCTATTGGAGGCAGAAGCAGTCAAGGGTAGCCTAGGGTTAGGGTTAGGCTTAGGGTTAGGCTTAGGGTACGGGTTCGGTGAGGGCTTCGGGTACGGCGTAGGGTATGGGTTAGGGTTAGGGTTAGGGTTAGTGTTAGGGTTAGGGCTCGTTTTAGGGTACGGGTTAGGATTAGGGTACGTGTTAGGGTTAGGGTAGGGGATAGGGTTAGGGTACGCGTTAGGGTTAGGGTAGTTATTAAACCTATCCCACTCTCTAGATACCCCTTAGCACGTAAAGGAATATTATTTCGGGGTCCAGCCATGGAGAAGAGTTTAGACACTAGGATAAGATAAGGAACACACCCATTATAAAGAAATCACAATAGGATTCTCTTTTTAAGCTGTTCCTTAAAACACTACTGCTTAGGAAATCTATTGGAGGCAGAAGCAGTCAAGGGTAGCCTAGGGTTAGGGTTAGGCTTAGGGTACGGCTTAGGGTACGGGTTCGGGGAGGGCTTCGGGTACGGCGTAGGGTATGGGTTAGGGTTAGGGTTAGGGTTAGTGTTAGGGTTAGGGCTCGGTTTCGGGTATTGGTTAGGATTAGGGTACGTGTTATGGTTAGGGTAGGGGTTAGGGTTAGGGTACGCGTTAGTGTTAGGGTAGTTATTAAAGCTATCCCACTCTCTAGATACCCCTTAGCACATAAAGGAATATTATTTGGAGGTCCAGCCATGGAGAAGAGTTTAGACACTAGGATAAGATAAGGAACACACCCATTATAAAGAAATCACATTAGGATTCTCTTTATAAGCTGTTCCTTAAAACACTAGTGCTTAGGAAATCTATTGGAGGCAAAAGCAGTCAAGGGTAGCCTAGGGTTAGGGTTAGGCTTAGGGTACGGCTTAGGGTACGGCTTAGGGTACGGGTTCGGGGAGGGCTTCGGGTATGGCGTACGGTATGGGTTAGGGTTAAAGTTAGGGTTAGTGTTAGGGTTAGGGCTCGGTTTAGGGTACGGGTTAGGATTAGGGTATGTGTTAGGGTTAGGGTAGGGGATAGGGTTAGGGTACGCGTTAGGGTTAGGGTAGTTATTAAACCTATCCCACTCTCTAGATACCCCTTAGCACGTAAAGGAATATTATTTGGGGGTCCAGCCATGGAGAAGAGTTTAGACACTAGGATAAGATAAGGAACACACCCATTATAAAGAAATCACATTAGGATTCTCTTTTTAAGCTGTTCCTTAAAACACTAGTGCTTAGGAAATCTATTGGAGGCAGAAGCAGTCAAGGGTAGCCTAGGGTTAGGGTTAGGCTTAGGGTTAGGCTTAGGGTACGGCTTAGGGTACGGGTTCGGTGAGGGCTTCGGGTACGGCGTAGGGTATGGGTTAGGGTTAGGGTTAGGGTTAGTGTTAGGGTTAGGGCTCGTTTTAGGGTACGGGTTAGGATTAGGGTACGAGTTAGGGTTAGGGTAGGGGATAGGGTTAGGGTACGTGTTAGGGTTAGGGTAGTTATTAAACCTATCCCACTTTCTAGATACCCCTTAGCACGTAAAGGAATATTATTTGGGGGTCCAGCCATGGAGAAGAGTTTAGACACTAGGATAAGATAAGGAACACACCCATTATAAAGAAATCACATTAGGATTCTCTTTTTAAGCTGTTCCTTAAAACACTAGTGCTTAGGAAATCTATTGGAGGCAGAAGCAGTCAAGGGTAGCCTAGGGTTAGGGTTAGGCTTAGGGTACGGCTTAGGGTACGGCTTAGGGTACGGGTTCGGGGAGGGCTTCTGGTACGGCGTAGGGTATGGGTTAGGGTTAGGGTTAGGGTTAGTGTTAGGGTTAGGGCTCGGTTTAGGGTATTGGTTAGGATTAGGGTACGTGTTAGCGATAGGGTAGGGGTTAGGGTTAGGGTACGCGTTAGTGTTAGGGTAGTTATTAAACCTAACCCACTCTCTAGATACCCCTTAGCACGTAAAGGAATATGATTTGGAGGTCCAGCCATGGAGAAGAGTTTAGACACTAGGATAAGATAAGGAACACACCCATTATAAAGAAATCACATTAGGATTCTCTTTTTAAGTTGTTCCTTAAAACACTAGTGCTTAGGAAATCTATTGGAGGCAGAAGCAGTCAAGGGTAGCCTAGGGTTAGGGTTAGGCTTAGGGTTAGGCTTAGGGTACGGCTTAGGGTACGGGTTCGGGGAGGGCTTCTGGTATGGCGTAGGGTATGGGTTAGGGTTAGGGCTAGGGTTAGTGTTAGGGTTAGGGCTCGGTATAGGGTATTGGTTAGGATTAGGGTACGTGTTAGGGTTAGGGTAGGGTTTAGGGTTAGGGTACGCGTTAGTGTTAGGGTAGTTATTAAAGCTATATCACTCTCTAGATACCCCTTAGCACATAAAGGAATATTATTTGGAGGTCCAGCCATGGAGAAGAGTTTAGACACTAGGATAAGATAAGGAACACACCCATTATAAAGAAATCACATTAGGATTCTCTTTTTAAGCTGTTCCTTAAAACACTAGTGCTTAGGAAATCTATTGGAGGCAGAAGCAGTCAAGGGTAGCCTAGGGTTAGGGTTAGGCTTAGGGTTAGGCTTAGGGTACGGGTTCGGTGAGGGCTTCGGGTACGGCGTAGGGTATGGGTTAGGGTTAAGGTTAGGGTTAGTGTTAGGGTTATGGCTCGTTTTAGGGTACGGGTTAGGATTAGGGTACGTGTTAGGGTTAGGGTAGGGGATAGGGTTAGGGTACGCGTTAGGGTTAGGGTAGTTATTAAACCTATCCCACTCTCTAGATACCCCTTAGCACGTAAAGGAATATTATTTCGGGGTCCAGCCATGGAGAAGAGTTTAGACACTAGGATAAGATAAGGAACACACCCATTATAAAGAAATCACAATAGGATTCTCTTTTTAAGCTGTTCCTTAAAACACTACTGCTTAGGAAATCTATTGGAGGCAGAAGCAGTCAAGGGTAGCCTAGGGTTAGGGTTAGGCTTAGGGTACGGCTTAGGGTACGGGTTCGGGGAGGGCTTCGGGTACGGCGTAGGGTATGGGTTAGGGTTAGGGTTAGGGTTAGTGTTAGGGTTAGGGCTCGGTTTAGGGTATTGGTTAGGATTAGGGTACGTGTTATGGTTAGGGTAGGGGTTAGGGTTAGGGTACGCGTTAGTTTTAGGGTAGTTATTAAAGCTATACCACTCTCTAGATACCCCTTAGCACATAAAGGAATATTATTTGGAGGTCCAGCCATGGAGAAGAGTTTAGACACTAGGATAAGATAAGGAACACACCCATTATAAAGAAATCACATTAGGATTCTCTTTTTAAGCTGTTCCTTAAAACACTAGTGCTTAGGAAATCTATTGGAGGCAAAAGCAGTCAAGGGTAGCCTAGGGTTAGGGTTAGGCTTAGGGTACGGCTTAGGGTACGGCTTAGGGTACGGGTTCGGGGAGGGCTTCGGGTATGGCGTACGGTATGGGTTAGGGTTAGGGTTAGGGTTAGTGTTAGGGTTAAGGCTCGGTTTAGGGTACGGGTTAGGATTAGGGTATGTGTTAGGGTTAGGGTAGGGGATAGGGTTAGGGTACGCGTTAGGGTTAGGGTAGTTATTAAACCTATCCCACTCTCTAGATACCCCTTAGCACGTAAGGGAATATTATTTGGGGGTCCAGCCATGGAGAAGAGTTTAGACACTAGGATAAGATAAGGAACACACCCATTATAAAGAAATCACATTAGGATTCTCTTTTTAAGCTGTTCCTTAAAACACTAGTGCTTAGGAAATCTATTGGAGGCAGAAGCAGTCAAGGGTAGCCTAGGGTTAGGGTTAGGCTTAGGGTTAGGCTTAGGGTACGGCTTAGGGTACGGGTTCGGTGAGGGCTTCGGGTACGGCGTAGGGTATGGGTTAGGGTTAGGGTTAGGGTTAGTGTTAGGGTTAGGGCTCGTTTTAGGGTACGGGTTAGGACTAGGGTACGAGTTAGGGTTAGGGTAGGGGATAGGGTTAGGGTACGTGTTAGGGTTAGGGTAGTTATTAAACCTATCCCACTTTCTAGATACCCCTTAGCACGTAAAGGAATATTATTTGGGGGTCCAGCCATGGAGAAGAGTTTAGACACTAGGATAAGATAAGGAACACACCCATTATAAAGAAATCACATTAGGATTCTCTTTTTAAGCTGTTCCTTAAAACACTAGTGCTTAGGAAATCTATTGGAGGCAGAAGCAGTCAAGGGTAGCCTAGGGTTAGGGTTAGGCTTAGGGTACGGCTTAGGGTACGGCTTAGGGTACGGGTTCGGGGAGGGCTTCTGGTACGGCGTAGGGTATGGGTTAGGGTTAGGGTTTGGGTTAGTGTTAGGGTTAGGGCTCGGTTTAGGGTATTGGTTAGGATTAGGGTACGTGTTAGCGATAGGGTAGGGGTTAGGGTTAGGGTACGCGTTAGTGTTAAGGTAGTTATTAAACCTAACCCACTCTCTAGATACCCCTTAGCACGTAAAGGAATATTATTTGGAGGTCCAGCCATGGAGAAGAGTTTAGACACTAGGATAAGATAAGGAACACACCCATTATAAAGAAATCACATTAGGATTCTCTTTTTAAGTTGTTCCTTAAAACACTAGTGCTTAGGAAATCTATTGGAGGCAGAAGCAGTCAAGGGTAGCCTAGGGTTAGGGTTAGGCTTAGGGTTAGGCTTACGGTACGGCTTAGGGTACGGGTTCGGGGAGGGCTTCTGGTATGGCGTAGGGTATGGGTTAGGGTTAGGGTTAGGGTTAGTGTTAGGGTTAGGGCTCGGTATAGGGTATTGGTTAGGATTAGGGTACGTGTTAGGGTTAGGGTAGGGTTTAGGGTTAGGGTACGCGTTAGTGTTAGGGTAGTTATTAAACCTAACCCACTCTCTAGATACCCCTTAGCACGTAAAGGAATATTATTTGGGGGTCCAGCCATGGAGAAGAGTTTAGACACTAGGATAAGATAAGGAACACACCCATTATAAAGAAATCACATTAGGATTCTCTTTTTAAGCTGTTCCTTAAAACACTAGTGCTTAGGAAATCTATTGGAGGCAGAAGCAGTCAAGGGTAGCCTAGGGTTAGGGTTAGGCTTAGGGTACGGCTTAGGGTACGGCTTAGGGTACGGGTTGGGGGATGGCTTCGGGTACGGCGTAGGGTATGGGTTAGGGTTAGGGTTAGGGTTAGGGTTAGTGTTAGGGTTAGGGCTCGGTTTAGGGTATTGGTTAGGATTAGGGTACGTGTTATGGTTAGGGTAGGGGTTAGGGTTAGGGTACGCGTTAGTGTTAGGGTAGTTATTAAAGCTATATCACTCTCTAGATACCCCTTAGCACATAAAGGAATATTATTTGGAGGTCCAGCCATGGAGAAGAGTTTAGACACTAGGATAAGATAAGGAACACACCCATTATAAAGAAATCACATTAGGATTCTCTTTTTAAGCTGTTCCTTAAAACACTAGTGCTTAGGAAATCTATTGGAGGCAGAAGCAGTCAAGGGTAGCCTAGGGTTAGGGTTAGGCTTAGGGTTAGGCTTAGGGTACGGGTTCGGTGAGGGCTTCGGGTACGGCGTAGGGTATGGGTTAGGGTTAGGGTTAGGGTTAGTGTTAGGGTTAGGGCTCGTTTTAGGGTACGGGTTAGGATTAGGGTACGTGTTAGGGTTAGGGTAGGGGATAGGGTTAGGGTACGCGTTAGGGTTAGGGTAGTTATTAAACCTATCCCACTCTCTAGATACCCCTTAGCACGTAAAGGAATATTATTTCGGGGTCCAGCCATGGAGAAGAGTTTAGACACTAGGATAAGATAAGGAACACACCCATTATAAAGAAATCACAATAGGATTCTCTTTTTAAGCTGTTCCTTAAAACACTACTGCTTAGGAAATCTATTGGAGGCAGAAGCAGTCAAGGGTAGCCTAGGGTTAGGGTTAGGCTTAGGGTACGGCTTAGGGTACGGGTTCGGGGAGGGCTTCGGGTACGGCGTAGGGTATGGGTTAGGGTTAGGGTTAGGGTTAGTGTTAGGGTTAGGGCTCGGTTTCGGGTATTGGTTAGGATTAGGGTACGTGTTATGGTTAGGGTAGGGGTTAGGTTTAGGGTACGCGTTAGTGTTAGGGTAGTTATTAAAGCTATCCCACTCTCTAGATACCCCTTAGCACATAAAGGAATATTATTTGGAGGTCCAGCCATGGAGAAGAGTTTAGACACTAGGATAAGATAAGGAACACACCCATTATAAAGAAATCACATTAGGATTCTCTTTTTAAGCTGTTCCTTAAAACACTAGTGCTTAGGAAATCTATTGGAGGCAGAAGCAGTCAAGGGTAGCCTAGGGTTAGGGTTAGGCTTAGGGTACGGCTTAGGGTACGGCTTAGGGTACGGGTTGGGGGATGGCTTCGGGTACGGCGTAGGGTATGGGTTAGGGTTAGGGTTAGGGTTAGGGTTAGTGTTAGGGTTAGGGCTCGGTTTAGGGTATTGGTTAGGATTAGGGTACGTGTTATGGTTAGGGTAGGGGTTAGGGTTAGGGTACGCGTTAGTGTTAGGGTAGTTATTAAAGCTATATCACTCTCTAGATACCCCTTAGCACATAAAGGAATATTATTTGGAGGTCCAGCCATGGAGAAGAGTTTAGACACTAGGATAAGATAAGGAACACACCCATTATAAAGAAATCACATTAGGATTCTCTTTTTAAGCTGTTCCTTAAAACACTAGTGCTTAGGAAATCTATTGGAGGCAGAAGCAGTCAAGGGTAGCCTAGGGTTAGGGTTAGGCTTAGGGTTAGGCTTAGGGTACGGGTTCGGTGAGGGCTTCGGGTACGGCGTAGGGTATGGGTTAGGGTTAGGGTTAGGGTTAGTGTTAGGGTTAGGGCTCGTTTTAGGGTACGGGTTAGGATTAGGGTACGTGTTAGGGTTAGGGTAGGGGATAGGGTTAGGGTACGCGTTAGGGTTAGGGTAGTTATTAAACCTATCCCACTCTCTAGATACCCCTTAGCACGTAAAGGAATATTATTTCGGGGTCCAGCCATGGAGAAGAGTTTAGACACTAGGATAAGATAAGGAACACACCCATTATAAAGAAATCACAATAGGATTCTCTTTTTAAGCTGTTCCTTAAAACACTACTGCTTAGGAAATCTATTGGAGGCAGAAGCAGTCAAGGGTAGCCTAGGGTTAGGGTTAGGCTTAGGGTACGGCTTAGGGTACGGGTTCGGGGAGGGCTTCGGGTACGGCGTAGGGTATGGGTTAGGGTTAGGGTTAGGGTTAGTGTTAGGGTTAGGGCTCGGTTTCGGGTATTGGTTAGGATTAGGGTACGTGTTATGGTTAGGGTAGGGGTTAGGGTTAGGGTACGCGTTAGTGTTAGGGTAGTTATTAAAGCTATCCCACTCTCTAGATACCCCTTAGCACATAAAGGAATATTATTTGGAGGTCCAGCCATGGAGAAGAGTTTAGACACTAGGATAAGATAAGGAACACACCCATTATAAAGAAATCACATTAGGATTCTCTTTATAAGCTGTTCCTTAAAACACTAGTGCTTAGGAAATCTATTGGAGGCAAAAGCAGTCAAGGGTAGCCTAGGGTTAGGGTTAGGCTTAGGGTACGGCTTAGGGTACGGCTTAGGGTACGGGTTCGGGGAGGGCTTCGGGTATGGCGTACGGTATGGGTTAGGGTTAAAGTTAGGGTTAGTGTTAGGGTTAGGGCTCGGTTTAGGGTACGGGTTAGGATTAGGGTATGTGTTAGGGTTAGGGTAGGGGATAGGGTTAGGGTACGCGTTAGGGTTAGGGTAGTTATTAAACCTATCCCACTCTCTAGATACCCCTTAGCACGTAAAGGAATATTATTTTGGGGTCCAGCCATGGAGAAGAGTTTAGACACTAGGATAAGATAAGGAACACACCCATTATAAAGAAATCACATTAGGATTCTCTTTTTAAGCTGTTCCTTAAAACACTAGTGCTTAGGAAATCTATTGGAGGCAGAAGCAGTCAAGGGTAGCCTAGGGTTAGGGTTAGGCTTAGGGTTAGGCTTAGGGTACGGCTTAGGGTACGGGTTCGGTGAGGGCTTCGGGTACGGCGTAGGGTATGGGTTAGGGTTAGGGTTAGGGTTAGTGTTAGGGTTAGGGCTCGTTTTAGGGTACGGGTTAGGATTAGGGTACGAGTTAGGGTTAGGGTAGGGGATAGGGTTAGGGTACGTGTTAGGGTTAGGGTAGTTATTAAACCTATCCCACTTTCTAGATACCCCTTAGCACGTAAAGGAATATTATTTGGGGGTCCAGCCATGGAGAAGAGTTTAGACACTAGGATAAGATAAGGAACACACCCATTATAAAGAAATCACATTAGGATTCTCTTTTTAAGCTGTTCCTTAAAACACTAGTGCTTAGGAAATCTATTGGAGGCAGAAGCAGTCAAGGGTAGCCTAGGGTTAGGGTTAGGCTTAGGGTTAGGCTTAGGGTACGGGTTCGGTGAGGGCTTCGGGTACGGCGTAGGGTATGGGTTAGGGTTAGGGTTAGGGTTAGTGTTAGGGTTAGGGCTCGTTTTAGGGTACGGGTTAGGATTAGGGTACGTGTTAGGGTTAGGGTAGGGGATAGGGTTAGGGTACGCGTTAGGGTTAGGGTAGTTATTAAACCTATCCCACTCTCTAGATACCCCTTAGCACGTAAAGGAATATTATTTCGGGGTCCAGCCATGGAGAAGAGTTTAGACACTAGGATAAGATAAGGAACACACCCATTATAAAGAAATCACAATAGGATTCTCTTTTTAAGCTGTTCCTTAAAACACTACTGCTTAGGAAATCTATTGGAGGCAGAAGCAGTCAAGGGTAGCCTAGGGTTAGGGTTAGGCTTAGGGTACGGCTTAGGGTACGGGTTCGGGGAGGGCTTCGGGTACGGCGTAGGGTATGGGTTAGGGTTAGGGTTAGGGTTAGTGTTAGGGTTAGGGCTCGGTTTCGGGTATTGGTTAGGATTAGGGTACGTGTTATGGTTAGGGTAGGGGTTAGGGTTAGGGTACGCGTTAGTGTTAGGGTAGTTATTAAAGCTATCCCACTCTCTAGATACCCCTTAGCACATAAAGGAATATTATTTGGAGGTCCAGCCATGGAGAAGAGTTTAGACACTAGGATAAGATAAGGAACACACCCATTATAAAGAAATCACATTAGGATTCTCTTTATAAGCTGTTCCTTAAAACACTAGTGCTTAGGAAATCTATTGGAGGCAAAAGCAGTCAAGGGTAGCCTAGGGTTAGGGTTAGGCTTAGGGTACGGCTTAGGGTACGGCTTAGGGTACGGGTTCGGGGAGGGCTTCGGGTATGGCGTACGGTATGGGTTAGGGTTAAAGTTAGGGTTAGTGTTAGGGTTAGGGCTCGTTTTAGGGTACGGGTTAGGATTAGGGTACGAGTTAGGGTTAGGGTAGGGGATAGGGTTAGGGTACGTGTTAGGGTTAGGGTAGTTATTAAACCTATCCCACTTTCTAGATACCCCTTAGCACGTAAAGGAATATTATTTGGGGGTCCAGCCATGGAGAAGAGTTTAGACACTAGGATAAGATAAGGAACACACCCATTATAAAGAAATCACATTAGGATTCTCTTTTTAAGCTGTTCCTTAAAACACTAGTGCTTAGGAAATCTATTGGAGGCAGAAGCAGTCAAGGGTAGCCTAGGGTTAGGGTTAGGCTTAGGGTACGGCTTAGGGTACGGCTTAGGGTACGGGTTCGGGGAGGGCTTCTGGTACGGCGTAGGGTATGGGTTAGGGTTAGGGTTAGGGTTAGTGTTAGGGTTAGGGCTCGGTTTAGGGTATTGGTTAGGATTAGGGTACGTGTTAGCGATAGGGTAGGGGTTAGGGTTAGGGTACGCGTTAGTGTTAGGGTAGTTATTAAACCTAACCCACTCTCTAGATACCCCTTAGCACGTAAAGGAATATGATTTGGAGGTCCAGCCATGGAGAAGAGTTTAGACACTAGGATAAGATAAGGAACACACCCATTATAAAGAAATCACATTAGGATTCTCTTTTTAAGTTGTTCCTTAAAACACTAGTGCTTAGGAAATCTATTGGAGGCAGAAGCAGTCAAGGGTAGCCTAGGGTTAGGGTTAGGCTTAGGGTTAGGCTTAGGGTACGGCTTAGGGTACGGGTTCGGGGAGGGCTTCTGGTATGGCGTAGGGTATGGGTTAGGGTTAGGGCTAGGGTTAGTGTTAGGGTTAGGGCTCGGTATAGGGTATTGGTTAGGATTAGGGTACGTGTTAGGGTTAGGGTAGGGTTTAGGGTTAGGGTACGCGTTAGTGTTAGGGTAGTTATTAAAGCTATATCACTCTCTAGATACCCCTTAGCACATAAAGGAATATTATTTGGAGGTCCAGCCATGGAGAAGAGTTTAGACACTAGGATAAGATAAGGAACACACCCATTATAAAGAAATCACATTAGGATTCTCTTTTTAAGCTGTTCCTTAAAACACTAGTGCTTAGGAAATCTATTGGAGGCAGAAGCAGTCAAGGGTAGCCTAGGGTTAGGGTTAGGCTTAGGGTTAGGCTTAGGGTACGGGTTCGGTGAGGGCTTCGGGTACGGCGTAGGGTATGGGTTAGGGTTAAGGTTAGGGTTAGTGTTAGGGTTATGGCTCGTTTTAGGGTACGGGTTAGGATTAGGGTACGTGTTAGGGTTAGGGTAGGGGATAGGGTTAGGGTACGCGTTAGGGTTAGGGTAGTTATTAAACCTATCCCACTCTCTAGATACCCCTTAGCACGTAAAGTAATATTATTTCGGGGTCCAGCCATGGAGAAGAGTTTAGACACTAGGATAAGATAAGGAACACACCCATTATAAAGAAATCACAATAGGATTCTCTTTTTAAGCTGTTCCTTAAAACACTACTGCTTAGGAAATCTATTGGAGGCAGAAGCAGTCAAGGGTAGCCTAGGGTTAGGGTTAGGCTTAGGGTACGGCTTAGGGTACGGGTTCGGGGAGGGCTTCGGGTACGGCGTAGGGTATGGGTTAGGGTTAGGGTTAGGGTTAGTGTTAGGGTTAGGGCTCGGTTTAGGGTATTGGTTAGGATTAGGGTACGTGTTATGGTTAGGGTAGGGGTTAGGGTTAGGGTACGCGTTAGTTTTAGGGTAGTTATTAAAGCTATACCACTCTCTAGATACCCCTTAGCACATAAAGGAATATTATTTGGAGGTCCAGCCATGGAGAAGAGTTTAGACACTAGGATAAGATAAGGAACACACCCATTATAAAGAAATCACATTAGGATTCTCTTTTTAAGCTGTTCCTTAAAACACTAGTGCTTAGGAAATCTATTGGAGGCAAAAGCAGTCAAGGGTAGCCTAGGGTTAGGGTTAGGCTTAGGGTACGGCTTAGGGTACGGCTTAGGGTACGGGTTCGGGGAGGGCTTCGGGTATGGCGTACGGTATGGGTTAGGGTTAGGGTTAGGGTTAGTGTTAGGGTTAAGGCTCGGTTTAGGGTACGGGTTAGGATTAGGGTATGTGTTAGGGTTAGGGTAGGGGATAGGGTTAGGGTACGCGTTAGGGTTAGGGTAGTTATTAAACCTATCCCACTCTCTAGATACCCCTTAGCACGTAAGGGAATATTATTTGGGGGTCCAGCCATGGAGAAGAGTTTAGACACTAGGATAAGATAAGGAACACACCCATTATAAAGAAATCACATTAGGATTCTCTTTTTAAGCTGTTCCTTAAAACACTAGTGCTTAGGAAATCTATTGGAGGCAGAAGCAGTCAAGGGTAGCCTAGGGTTAGGGTTAGGCTTAGGGTTAGGCTTAGGGTACGGCTTAGGGTACGGGTTCGGTGAGGGCTTCGGGTACGGCGTAGGGTATGGGTTAGGGTTAGGGTTAGGGTTAGTGTTAGGGTTAGGGCTCGTTTTAGGGTACGGGTTAGGACTAGGGTACGAGTTAGGGTTAGGGTAGGGGATAGGGTTAGGGTACGTGTTAGGGTTAGGGTAGTTATTAAACCTATCCCACTTTCTAGATACCCCTTAGCACGTAAAGGAATATTATTTGGGGGTCCAGCCATGGAGAAGAGTTTAGACACTAGGATAAGATAAGGAACACACCCATTATAAAGAAATCACATTAGGATTCTCTTTTTAAGCTGTTCCTTAAAACACTAGTGCTTAGGAAATCTATTGGAGGCAGAAGCAGTCAAGGGTAGCCTAGGGTTAGGGTTAGGCTTAGGGTACGGCTTAGGGTACGGCTTAGGGTACGGGTTCGGGGAGGGCTTCTGGTACGGCGTAGGGTATGGGTTAGGGTTAGGGTTTGGGTTAGTGTTAGGGTTAGGGCTCGGTTTAGGGTATTGGTTAGGATTAGGGTACGTGTTAGCGATAGGGTAGGGGTTAGGGTTAGGGTACGCGTTAGTGTTAAGGTAGTTATTAAACCTAACCCACTCTCTAGATACCCCTTAGCACGTAAAGGAATATTATTTGGAGGTCCAGCCATGGAGAAGAGTTTAGACACTAGGATAAGATAAGGAACACACCCATTATAAAGAAATCACATTAGGATTCTCTTTTTAAGTTGTTCCTTAAAACACTAGTGCTTAGGAAATCTATTGGAGGCAGAAGCAGTCAAGGGTAGCCTAGGGTTAGGGTTAGGCTTAGGGTTAGGCTTACGGTACGGCTTAGGGTACGGGTTCGGGGAGGGCTTCTGGTATGGCGTAGGGTATGGGTTAGGGTTAGGGTTAGGGTTAGTGTTAGGGTTAGGGCTCGGTATAGGGTATTGGTTAGGATTAGGGTACGTGTTAGGGTTAGGGTAGGGTTTAGGGTTAGGGTACGCGTTAGTGTTAGGGTAGTTATTAAACCTAACCCACTCTCTAGATACCCCTTAGCACGTAAAGGAATATTATTTGGGGGTCCAGCCATGGAGAAGAGTTTAGACACTAGGATAAGATAAGGAACACACCCATTATAAAGAAATCACATTAGGATTCTCTTTTTAAGCTGTTCCTTAAAACACTAGTGCTTAGGAAATCTATTGGAGGCAGAAGCAGTCAAGGGTAGCCTAGGGTTAGGGTTAGGCTTAGGGTACGGCTTAGGGTACGGCTTAGGGTACGGGTTGGGGGATGGCTTCGGGTACGGCGTAGGGTATGGGTTAGGGTTAGGGTTAGGGTTAGGGTTAGTGTTAGGGTTAGGGCTCGGTTTAGGGTATTGGTTAGGATTAGGGTACGTGTTATGGTTAGGGTAGGGGTTAGGGTTAGGGTACGCGTTAGTGTTAGGGTAGTTATTAAAGCTATATCACTCTCTAGATACCCCTTAGCACATAAAGGAATATTATTTGGAGGTCCAGCCATGGAGAAGAGTTTAGACACTAGGATAAGATAAGGAACACACCCATTATAAAGAAATCACATTAGGATTCTCTTTTTAAGCTGTTCCTTAAAACACTAGTGCTTAGGAAATCTATTGGAGGCAGAAGCAGTCAAGGGTAGCCTAGGGTTAGGGTTAGGCTTAGGGTTAGGCTTAGGGTACGGGTTCGGTGAGGGCTTCGGGTACGGCGTAGGGTATGGGTTAGGGTTAGGGTTAGGGTTAGTGTTAGGGTTAGGGCTCGTTTTAGGGTACGGGTTAGGATTAGGGTACGTGTTAGGGTTAGGGTAGGGGATAGGGTTAGGGTACGCGTTAGGGTTAGGGTAGTTATTAAACCTATCCCACTCTCTAGATACCCCTTAGCACGTAAAGGAATATTATTTCGGGGTCCAGCCATGGAGAAGAGTTTAGACACTAGGATAAGATAAGGAACACACCCATTATAAAGAAATCACAATAGGATTCTCTTTTTAAGCTGTTCCTTAAAACACTACTGCTTAGGAAATCTATTGGAGGCAGAAGCAGTCAAGGGTAGCCTAGGGTTAGGGTTAGGCTTAGGGTACGGCTTAGGGTACGGGTTCGGGGAGGGCTTCGGGTACGGCGTAGGGTATGGGTTAGGGTTAGGGTTAGGGTTAGTGTTAGGGTTAGGGCTCGGTTTCGGGTATTGGTTAGGATTAGGGTACGTGTTATGGTTAGGGTAGGGGTTAGGTTTAGGGTACGCGTTAGTGTTAGGGTAGTTATTAAAGCTATCCCACTCTCTAGATACCCCTTAGCACATAAAGGAATATTATTTGGAGGTCCAGCCATGGAGAAGAGTTTAGACACTAGGATAAGATAAGGAACACACCCATTATAAAGAAATCACATTAGGATTCTCTTTTTAAGCTGTTCCTTAAAACACTAGTGCTTAGGAAATCTATTGGAGGCAAAAGCAGTCAAGGGTAGCCTAGGGTTAGGGTTAGGCTTAGGGTACGGCTTAGGGTACGGCTTAGGGTACGGGTTCGGGGAGGGCTTCGGGTATGGCGTACGGTATGGGTTAGGGTTAAAGTTAGGGTTAGTGTTAGGGTTAGGGCTCGGTTTAGGGTACGGGTTAGGATTAGGGTATGTGTTAGGGTTAGGGTAGGGGATAGGGTTAGGGTACGCGTTAGGGTTAGGGTAGTTACTAAACCTATCCCACTCTCTAGATACCCCTTAGCACGTAAAGGAATATTATTTGGGGGTCCAGCCATGGAGAAGAGTTTAGACACTAGGATAAGATAAGGAACACACCCATTATAAAGAAATCACATTAGGATTCTCTTTTTAAGCTGTTCCTTAAAACACTAGTGCTTAGGAAATCTATTGGAGGCAGAAGCAGTCAAGGGTAGCCTAGGGTTAGGGTTAGGCTTAGGGTTAGGCTTAGGGTACGGCTTAGGGTACGGGTTCGGTGAGGGCTTCGGGTACGGCGTAGGGTATGGGTTAGGGTTAGGGTTAGGGTTAGTGTTAGGGTTAGGGCTCGTTTTAGGGTACGGGTTAGGATTAGGGTACGAGTTAGGGTTAGGGTAGGGGATAGGGTTAGGGTACGTGTTAGGGTTAGGGTAGTTATTAAACCTATCCCACTTTCTAGATACCCCTTAGCACGTAAAGGAATATTATTTGGGGGTCCAGCCATGGAGAAGAGTTTAGACACTAGGATAAGATAAGGAACACACCCATTATAAAGAAATCACATTAGGATTCTCTTTTTAAGCTGTTCCTTAAAACACTAGTGCTTAGGAAATCTATTGGAGGCAGAAGCAGTCAAGGGTAGCCTAGGGTTAGGGTTAGGCTTAGGGTTAGGCTTAGGGTACGGCTTAGGGTACGGGTTCGGGGAGGGCTTCTGGTACGGCGTAGGGTATGGGTTAGGGTTAGGGTTAGGGTTAGTGTTAGGGTTAGGGCTCGGTTTAGGGTATTGGTTAGGATTAGGGTACGTGTTAGCGATAGGGTAGGGGTTAGGGTTAGGGTACGCGTTAGTGTTAGGGTAGTTATTAAACCTAACCCACTCTCTAGATACCCCTTAGCACGTAAAGGAATATGATTTGGAGGTCCAGCCATGGAGAAGAGTTTAGACACTAGGATAAGATAAGGAACACACCCATTATAAAGAAATCACATTAGGATTCTCTTTTTAAGTTGTTCCTTAAAACACTAGTGCTTAGGAAATCTATTGGAGGCAGAAGCAGTCAAGGGTAGCCTAGGGTTAGGGTTAGGCTTAGGGTTAGGCTTAGGGTACGGCTTAGGGTACGGGTTCGGGGAGGGCTTCTGGTATGGCGTAGGGTATGGGTTAGGGTTAGGGCTAGGGTTAGTGTTAGGGTTAGGGCTCGGTATAGGGTATTGGTTAGGATTAGGGTACGTGTTAGGGTTAGGGTAGGGTTTAGGGTTAGGGTACGCGTTAGTGTTAGGGTAGTTATTAAAGCTATATCACTCTCTAGATACCCCTTAGCACATAAAGGAATATTATTTGGAGGTCCAGCCATGGAGAAGAGTTTAGACACTAGGATAAGATAAGGAACACACCCATTATAAAGAAATCACATTAGGATTCTCTTTTTAAGCTGTTCCTTAAAACACTAGTGCTTAGGAAATCTATTGGAGGCAGAAGCAGTCAAGGGTAGCCTAGGGTTAGGGTTAGGCTTAGGGTTAGGCTTAGGGTACGGGTTCGGTGAGGGCTTCGGGTACGGCGTAGGGTATGGGTTAGGGTTAAGGTTAGGGTTAGTGTTAGGGTTATGGCTCGTTTTAGGGTACGGGTTAGGATTAGGGTACGTGTTATGGTTAGGGTAGGGGTTAGGGTTAGGGTACGCGTTAGTTTTAGGGTAGTTATTAAAGCTATACCACTCTCTAGATACCCCTTAGCACATAAAGGAATATTATTTGGAGGTCCAGCCATGGAGAAGAGTTTAGACACTAGGATAAGATAAGGAACACACCCATTATAAAGAAATCACATTAGGATTCTCTTTTTAAGCTGTTCCTTAAAACACTAGTGCTTAGGAAATCTATTGGAGGCAAAAGCAGTCAAGGGTAGCCTAGGGTTAGGGTTAGGCTTAGGGTACGGCTTAGGGTACGGCTTAGGGTACGGGTTCGGGGAGGGCTTCGGGTATGGCGTACGGTATGGGTTAGGGTTAGGGTTAGGGTTAGTGTTAGGGTTAGGGCTCGGTTTAGGGTACGGGTTAGGATTAGGGTATGTGTTAGGGTTAGGGTAGGGGATAGGGTTAGGGTACGCGTTAGGGTTAGGGTAGTTATTAAACCTATCCCACTCTCTAGATACCCCTTAGCACGTAAGGGAATATTATTTGGGGGTCCAGCCATGGAGAAGAGTTTAGACACTAGGATAAGATAAGGAACACACCCATTATAAAGAAATCACATTAGGATTCTCTTTTTAAGCTGTTCCTTAAAACACTAGTGCTTAGGAAATCTATTGGAGGCAGAAGCAGTCAAGGGTAGCCTAGGGTTAGGGTTAGGCTTAGGGTTAGGCTTAGGGTACGGCTTAGGGTACGGGTTCGGTGAGGGCTTCGGGTACGGCGTAGGGTATGGGTTAGGGTTAGGGTTAGGGTTAGTGTTAGGGTTAGGGCTCGTTTTAGGGTACGGGTTAGGACTAGGGTACGAGTTAGGGTTAGGGTAGGGGATAGGGTTAGGGTACGTGTTAGGGTTAGGGTAGTTATTAAACCTATCCCACTTTCTAGATACCCCTTAGCACGTAAAGGAATATTATTTGGGGGTCCAGCCATGGAGAAGAGTTTAGACACTAGGATAAGATAAGGAACACACCCATTATAAAGAAATCACATTAGGATTCTCTTTTTAAGCTGTTCCTTAAAACACTAGTGCTTAGGAAATCTATTGGAGGCAGAAGCAGTCAAGGGTAGCCTAGGGTTAGGGTTAGGCTTAGGGTACGGCTTAGGGTACGGCTTAGGGTACGGGTTCGGGGAGGGCTTCTGGTACGGCGTAGGGTATGGGTTAGGGTTAGGGTTTGGGTTAGTGTTAGGGTTAGGGCTCGGTTTAGGGTATTGGTTAGGATTAGGGTACGTGTTAGCGATAGGGTAGGGGTTAGGGTTAGGGTACGCGTTAGTGTTAAGGTAGTTATTAAACCTAACCCACTCTCTAGATACCCCTTAGCACGTAAAGGAATATTATTTGGGGGTCCAGCCATGGAGAAGAGTTTAGACACTAGGATAAGATAAGGAACACACCCATTATAAAGAAATCACATTAGGATTCTCTTTTTAAGCTGTTCCTTAAAACACTAGTGCTTAGGAAATCTATTGGAGGCAGAAGCAGTCAAGGGTAGCCTAGGGTTAGGGTTAGGCTTAGGGTACGGCTTAGGGTACGGCTTAGGGTACGGGTTGGGGGATGGCTTCGGGTACGGCGTAGGGTATGGGTTAGGGTTAGGGTTAGGGTTAGGGTTAGTGTTAGGGTTAGGGCTCGGTTTAGGGTATTGGTTAGGATTAGGGTACGTGTTATGGTTAGGGTAGGGGTTAGGGTTAGGGTACGCGTTAGTGTTAGGGTAGTTATTAAAGCTATATCACTCTCTAGATACCCCTTAGCACATAAAGGAATATTATTTGGAGGTCCAGCCATGGAGAAGAGTTTAGACACTAGGATAAGATAAGGAACACACCCATTATAAAGAAATCACATTAGGATTCTCTTTTTAAGCTGTTCCTTAAAACACTAGTGCTTAGGAAATCTATTGGAGGCAGAAGCAGTCAAGGGTAGCCTAGGGTTAGGGTTAGGCTTAGGGTTAGGCTTAGGGTACGGGTTCGGTGAGGGCTTCGGGTACGGCGTAGGGTATGGGTTAGGGTTAGGGTTAGGGTTAGTGTTAGGGTTAGGGCTCGTTTTAGGGTACGGGTTAGGATTAGGGTACGTGTTAGGGTTAGGGTAGGGGATAGGGTTAGGGTACGCGTTAGGGTTAGGGTAGTTATTAAACCTATCCCACTCTCTAGATACCCCTTAGCACGTAAAGGAATATTATTTCGGGGTCCAGCCATGGAGAAGAGTTTAGACACTAGGATAAGATAAGGAACACACCCATTATAAAGAAATCACAATAGGATTCTCTTTTTAAGCTGTTCCTTAAAACACTACTGCTTAGGAAATCTATTGGAGGCAGAAGCAGTCAAGGGTAGCCTAGGGTTAGGGTTAGGCTTAGGGTACGGCTTAGGGTACGGGTTCGGGGAGGGCTTCGGGTACGGCGTAGGGTATGGGTTAGGGTTAGGGTTAGGGTTAGTGTTAGGGTTAGGGCTCGGTTTAGGGTATTGGTTAGGATTAGGGTACGTGTTATGGTTAGGGTAGGGGTTAGGGTTAGGGTACGCGTTAGTGTTAGGGTAGTTATTAAAGCTATCCCACTCTCTAGATACCCCTTAGCACATAAAGGAATATTATTTGGAGGTCCAGCCATGGAGAAGAGTTTAGACACTAGGATAAGATAAGGAACACACACATTATAAAGAAATCACATTAGGATTCTCTTTTTAAGCTGTTCCTTAAAACACTAGTGCTTAGGAAATCTATTGGAGGCAGAAGCAGTCAAGGGTAGCCTAGGGTTAGGGTTAGGCTTAGGGTACGGCTTAGGGTACGGGTTCAGTGAGGGCTTCGGGTACGGCGTAGGGTATGGGTTAGGGTTAGGGTTAGGGTTAGTGTTAGGGTTAGGGCTCGGTTTAAGGTACGGGTTAGGATTAGGGTACATGTTAGGGTTAGGGTAGGGGTTAGGGTTAGGGTACGCGTTAGGGTTAGGGTAGTTATTAAACCTATCCCACTCTCTAGATACACCTTAGCACGTAAAGAAATATTATTTGGGGGTCCACCCATGGAGAAGAGTTTAGACACTAGGATAAGATAAGGAACACACCCATTATAAAGAAATCACAATAGGATTCTCTTTTTAAGCTGTTCCTTAAAACACTAGTGCTTAGGAAGTCTATTGGAGGCAGAAGTAGTCAAGGGTAGCCTAGGGTTAGGGTTAGGCTTAGGGTACGGCTTAGGGTACGGCTTAGGGTACGGGTTCGGGGAGGGCTTCGGGTACGGCTTAGGGTATGGGTTAGGGTTAGGGTTAGGGTTAGTGTTAGGTTTAGGGCTCGGCTTAGGGTATTGGTTAGGATTAGGGTACGTGTTAGGGTTAGGGTAGGGGTTAGGGTTAGGGTACGCGTTAGTGTTAGGGTAGTTATTAAACCTATCCCAATCCCTAGATACCCCTTAGCACGTAAAGGAATATTATTTGGAGGTCCAGCCATGGAGAAGAGTTTAGACACTAGGATAAGATAAGGAACACACCCATTATAAAGAAATCACATTAGGATTATCTTTTTAAGCTGTTCCTTAAAACACTAGTGCTTAGGAAATCTATTGGAGGCAGAAGCAGTCAAGGGTAGCCTAGGGATAGGGTTAGGCTTAGGGTACGGCTTAGGGTACGGCTTAGGGTACGGGTTCGGGGAGGGCTTCTGGTACGGCGTAGGGTATGGGTTAGGGTTAGGGTTAGGGTTAGTGTTAGGGTTAGGGCTCGGTTTAGGGTATTGGTTAGGATTAGGGTACGTGTTAGCGATAGGGTAGGGGTTAGGGTTAGGGTAAGCGTTAGTGTTAGGGTAGTTATTAAACCTAACCCACTCTCTAGATACCCCTTAGCACGTAAAGGAATATTATTTGGAGGTCCAGCCATGGAGAAGAGTTTAGACACTAGGATAAGATAAGGAACACACCCATTATAAAGAAATCACATTAGGATTCTCTTTTTAAGCTGTTCCTTAAAACACTAGTGCTTAGGAAATCTATTGGAGGCAGAAGCAGTCAAGGGTAGCCTAGGGTTAGGGTTAGGCTTAGGGTACGGCTTAGGGTACGGCTTAGGGTACGGGTTCGGGGAGGGCTTCTGGTACGGCGTAGGGTATGGGTTAGGGTTAGGGTTTGGGTTAGTGTTAGGGTTAGGGCTCGGTTTAGGGTATTGGTTAGGATTAGGGTACGTGTTAGCGATAGGGTAGGGGTTAGGGTTAGGGTACGCGTTAGTGTTAGGGTAGTTATTAAACCTAACCCACTCTCTAGATACCCCTTAGCACGTAAAGGAATATTATTTGGAGGTCCAGCCATGGAGAAGAGTTTAGACACTAGGATAAGATAAGGAACACACCCATTATAAAGAAATCACATTAGGATTCTCTTTTTAAGTTGTTCCTTAAAACACTAGTGCTTAGGAAATCTATTGGAGGCAGAAGCAGTCAAGGGTAGCCTAGGGTTAGGGTTAGGCTTAGGGTTAGGCTTAGGGTACGGCTTAGGGTACGGGTTCGGGGAGGGCTTCTGGTATGGCGTAGGGTATGGGTTAGGGTTAGGGTTAGGGTTAGTGTTAGGGTTAGGGCTCGGTATAGGGTATTGGTTAGGATTAGGGTACGTGTTAGGGTTAGGGTAGGGTTTAGGGTTAGGGTACGCGTTAGTGTTAGGGTAGTTATTAAACCTAACCCACTCTCTAGATACCCCTTAGCACGTAAAGGAATATTATTTGGGGGTCCAGCCATGGAGAAGAGTTTAGACACTAGGATAAGATAAGGAACACACCCATTATAAAGAAATCACATTAGGATTCTCTTTTTAAGCTGTTCCTTAAAACACTAGTGCTTAGGAAATCTATTGGAGGCAGAAGCAGTCAAGGGTAGCCTAGGGTTAGGGTTAGGCTTAGGGTACGGCTTAGGGTACGGCTTAGGGTACGGGTTGGGGGATGGCTTCGGGTACGGCGTAGGGTATGGGTTAGGGTTAGGGTTAGGGTTAGGGTTAGTGTTAGTGATAGGGCTCGGTTTAGGGTATTGGTTAGGATTAGGGTACGTGTTATGGTTAGGGTAGGGGTTAGGGTTAGGGTACGCGTTAGTGTTAGGGTAGTTATTAAAGCTATATCACTCTCTAGATACCCCTTAGCACATAAAGGAATATTATTTGGAGGTCCAGCCATGGAGAAGAGTTTAGACACTAGGATAAGATAAGGAACACACCCATTATAAAGAAATCACATTAGGATTCTCTTTTTAAGCTGTTCCTTAAAACACTAGTGCTTAGGAAATCTATTGGAGGCAGAAGCAGTCAAGGGTAGCCTAGGGTTAGGGTTAGGCTTAGGGTTAGGCTTAGGGTACGGGTTCGGTGAGGGCTTCGGGTACGGCGTAGGGTATGGGTTAGGGTTAGGGTTAGGGTTAGTGTTAGGGTTAGGGCTCGTTTTAGGGTACGGGTTAGGATTAGGGTACGTGTTAGGGTTAGGGTAGGGGATAGGGTTAGGGTACGCGTTAGGGTTAGGGTAGTTATTAAACCTATCCCACTCTCTAGATACCCCTTAGCACGTAAAGGAATATTATTTCGGGGTCCAGCCATGGAGAAGAGTTTAGACACTAGGATAAGATAAGGAACACACCCATTATAAAGAAATCACAATAGGATTCTCTTTTTAAGCTGTTCCTTAAAACACTACTGCTTAGGAAATCTATTGGAGGCAGAAGCAGTCAAGGGTAGCCTAGGGTTAGGGTTAGGCTTAGGGTACGGCTTAGGGTACGGGTTCGGGGAGGGCTTCGGGTACGGCGTAGGGTATGGGTTAGGGTTAGGGTTAGGGTTAGTGTTAGGGTTAGGGCTCGGTTTAGGGTATTGGTTAGGATTAGGGTACGTGTTATGGTTAGGGTAGGGGTTAGGGTTAGGGTACGCGTTAGTGTTAGGGTAGTTATTAAAGCTATCCCACTCTCTAGATACCCCTTAGCACATAAAGGAATATTATTTGGAGGTCCAGCCATGGAGAAGAGTTTAGACACTAGGATAAGATAAGGAACACACCCATTATTAAGAAATCACATTAGGATTCTCTTTTTAAGCTGTTCCTTAAAACACTATTGCTTAGGAAATCTATTGGAGGCAGAAGCAGTCAAGGGTAGCCTAGGGTTAGGGTTAGGCTTAGGGTACGGCTTAGGGTACGGGTTCGGTGAGGGCTTCGGGTACGGCGTAGGGTATGGGTTAGGGTAAGGGTTAGGGTTAGTGTTAGGGTTAGGGCTCGGTTTAAGGTACGGGTTAGGATTAGGGTACATGTTAGGGTTAGGGTAGGGGTTAGGGTTAGGGTACGCGTTAGGGTTAGGGTAGTTATTAAACCTATCCCACTCTCTAGATACACCTTAGCACGTAAAGAAATATTATTTGGGGGTCCACCCATGGAGAAGAGTTTAGACACTAGGATAAGATAAGGAACACACCCATTATAAAGAAATCACAATAGGATTCTCTTTTTAAGCTGTTCCTTAAAACACTAGTGCTTAGGAAGTCTATTGGAGGCAGAAGCAGTCAAGGGTAGCCTAGGGTTAGGGTTAGGCTTAGGGTACGGCTTAGGGTACGGCTTAGGGTACGGGTTCGGGGAGGGCTTCGGGTACGGCTTAGGGTATGGGTTAGGGTTAGGGTTAGGGTTAGTGTTAGGTTTAGGGCTCGGCTTAGGGTATTGGTTAGGATTAGGGTACGTGTTAGGGTTAGGGTAGGGGTTAGGGTTAGGGTACGCGTTAGTGTTAGGGTAGTTATTAAACCTATCCCAATCCCTAGATACCCCTTAGCACGTAAAGGAATATTATTTGGAGGTCCAGCCATGGAGAAGAGTTTAGACACTAGGATAAGATAAGGAACACACCCATTATAAAGAAATCACATTAGGATTCTCTTTTTAAGCTGTTCCTTAAAACACTAGTGCTTAGGAAATCTATTGGAGGCAGAAGCAGTCAAGGGTAGCCTAGGGTTAGGGTTAGGCTTAGGGTACGGCTTAGGGTACGGCTTAGGGTACGGGTTCGGGGAGGGCTTCTGGTACGGCGTAGGGTATGGGTTAGGGTTAGGGTTAGGGTTAGTGTTAGGGTTAGGTCTCGGTTTAGGGTATTGGTTAGGATTAGGGTACGTGTTAGCGATAGGGTAGGGGTTAGGGTTAGGGTACGCGTTAGTGTTAGGGTAGTTATTAAACCTAACCCACTCTCTAGATACCCCTTAGCACGTAAAGGAATATTATTTGGAGGTCCAGCCATGGAGAAGAGTTTAGACACTAGGATAAGATAAGGAACACACCCATTATAAAGAAATCACATTAGGATTCTCTTTTTAAGCTGTTCCTTAAAACACTAGTGCTTAGGAAATCTATTGGAGGCAGAAGCAGTCAAGGGTAGCCTAGGGTTAGGGTTAGGCTTAGGGTTAGGCTTAGGGTACGGCTTAGGGTACGGGTTCGGGGAGGGCTTCTGGTATGGCGTAGGGTATGGGTTAGGGTTAGGGTTAGGGTTAGTGTTAGGGTTAGGGCTCGGTATAGGGTATTGGTTAGGATTAGGGTACGTGTTAGGGTTAGGGTAGGGTTTAGGGTTAGGGTACGCGTTAGTGTTAGGGTAGTTATTAAACCTAACCCACTCTGTAGATACCCCTTAGCACGTAAAGGAATATTATTTGGGGGTCCAGCCATGGAGAAGAGTTTAGACACTAGGATAAGATAAGGAACACACCCATTATAAAGAAATCACATTAGGATTCTCTTTTTAAGCTGTTCCTTAAAACACTAGTGCTTAGGAAATCTATTGGAGGCAGAAGCAGTCAAGGGTAGCCTAGGGTTAGGGTTAGGCTTAGGGTACGGCTTAGGGTACGGCTTAGGGTACGGGTTCGGGGAGGGCTTCGGGTACGGCGTAGGGTATGGGTTAGGGTTAGGGTTAGGGTTAGTGTTAGGGTTAGGGCTCGGTTTAGGGTATTGGTTAGGATTAGGGTACGTGTTATGGTTAGGGTAGGGGTTAGGGTTAGGGTACGCGTTAGTGTTAGGGTAGTTATTAAAGCTATCCCACTCTCTAGATACCCCTTAGCACATAAAGGAATATTATTTGGAGGTCCAGCCATGGAGAAGAGTTTAGACACTAGGATAAGATAAGGAACACACCCATTATAAAGAAATCACATTAGGATTCCCTTTTTAAGCTGTTCCTTAAAACACTAGTGCTTAGGAAATCTATTGGAGGCAGAAGCAGTCAAGGGTAGCCTAGGGTTAGGGTTAGGCTTAGGGTACGGCTTAGGGTACGGGTTCGGTGAGGGCTTCGGGTACGGCGTAGGGTAAGGGTTAGGGTTAGGGTTAGGGTTAGTTTTAGGGTTAGGGCTCGGTTTAGGGTACGGGTTAGGATTAGGGTACGTGCTGGGTTAGGGTAGGGGATAGGGTTAGGGTACGCGTTAGGGTTAGGGTAGTTATTAAATATATCCCACTCTCTAGATACCCCTTAGCACGTAAAGGAATATTATTTCGGGGTCCAGCCATGGAGAAGGGTTTAGACACTAGGATAAGATAAGGAACACACCCATTATAAAGAAATCACATTAGGATTCTCTTTTTAAGCTGTTCCTTAAAACACTAGTGCTTAGGAAATCTATTGGAGGCAGAAGCAGTCAAGGGTAGCCTAGGGTTAGGGTTAGGCTTAGGGTTAGGCTTAGGGTACGGCTTAGGGTACGGGTTCGGGGAGGGCTTCGGGTACGGCGTAGGGTATGGGTTAGGGTTAGGGTTAGGGTTAGTGTTAGGGTTAGGGCTCGGTATAGGGTATTGGTTAGGATTAGAGTACGTGTTAGGGTTAGGGTAGGGGTTAGGTTTAGGGTACGCGTTAGTGTTAGGGTAGTTATTAAACCTAACCCACTCTCTAGATACCCCTTAGCACGTAAAGGGATATTATTTGGAGGTCCAGCCATGGAGAAGAGTTTAGACACTAGGATAAGATAAGGAACACACCCATTATAAAGAAATCACATTAGGATTCTCTTTTTAAGCTGTTCCTTAAAACACTAGTGCTTAGGAAATCTATTGGAGGCAGAAGCAGTCAAGGGTAGCCTAGGGTTAGGGTTAGGCTTAGGGTTAGGCTTAGGGTACGGGTTCGGTGAGGGCTTCGGTTACGGCGTAGGGTATGGGTTAGGGTTAGGGTTAGGGTTAGTGTTAGGGTTAGGGCTCGTTTTAGGGTACGGGTTAGGATTAGGGTACGTGTTAGGATTAGGGTAGGGGATAGGGTTAGGGTACGCGTTAGGGTTAGGGTAGTTATTAAACCTATCCCAGTCTCTAGATACCCCTTAGCACGTAAAGGAATATTATTTCGGGGTCCAGCCATGGAGAAGAGTTTAGACACTAGGATAAGATAAGGAACACACCCATTATAAAGAAATCACATTAGGATTCTCTTTTTAAGCTGTTCCTTAAAACACTAGTGCTTAGGAAATCTATTGGAGGCAGAAGCAGTCAAGGGTAGCCTAGGGTTAGGGTTAGGCTTAGGGTACGGCTTAGGGTACGGCTTAGGGTACGGGTTCGGGGAGGGCTTCTGGTACGGCGTAGGGTATGGGTTAGGGTTAGGGTTAGGGTTAGTGTTAGGGTTAGGGCTCGGTTTAGGGTATTGGTTAGGATTAGGGTACGTGTTAGCGATAGGGTAGGGGTTAGGGTTAGGGTACGCGTTAGTGTTAGGGTAGTTATTAAACCTAACCCACTCTCTAGATACCCCTTAGCACGTAAAGGAATATTATTTGGAGGTCCAGCCATGGAGAAGAGTTTAGACACTAGGATAAGATAAGGAACACACCCATTATAAAGAAATCACATTAGGATTCTCTTTTTAAGCTGTTCCTTAAAACACTAGTGCTTAGGAAATCTATTGGAGGCAGAAGCAGTCAAGGGTAGCCTAGGATTAGGGTTAGGCTTAGGGTTAGGCTTAGGGTTCGGCTTAGGGTACGGGTTCGGGGAGGGCTTCTGGTATGGCGTAGGGTATGGGTTAGGGTTAGGGTTAGGGTTAGTGTTAGGGTTAGGGCTCGGTATAGGGTATTGGTTAGGATTAGGGTACGTGTTAGGGTTAGGGTAGGGTTTAGGGTTAGGGTACGCGTTAGTGTTAGGGTAGTTATTAAACCTAACCCACTCTCTAGATACCCCTTAGCACGTAAAGGAATATTATTTGGGGGTCCAGCCATGGAGAAGAGTTTAGACACTAGGATAAGATATGGAACACACCCATTATAAAGAAATCACATTAGGATTCTCTTTTTAAGCTGTTCCTTAAAACACTAGTGCTTAGGAAATCTATTGGAGGCAGAAGCAGTCAAGGGTAGCCTAGGGTTAGGGTTAGGCTTAGGGTACGGCTTAGGGTACGGCTTAGGGTACGGGTTCGGGGAGGGCTTCGGGTACGGCGTAGGGTATGGGTTAGGGTTAGGGTTAGGGTTAGTGTTAGGGTTAGGGCTCGGTTTAGGGTATTGGTTAGGATTAGGGTACGTGTTATGGTTAGGGTAGGGGTTAGGGTTAGGTTACGCGTTAGTGTTAGGGTAGTTATTAAAGCTATCCCACTCTCTAGATACCCCTTAGCACATAAAGGAATATTATTTGGAGGTCCAGCCATGGAGAAGAGTTTAGACACTAGGATAAGATAAGGAACACACCCATTATAAAGAAATCACATTAGGATTCCCTTTTTAAGCTGTTCCTTAAAACACTAGTGCTTAGGAAATCTATTGGAGGCAGAAGCAGTCAAGGGTAGCCTAGGGTTAGGGTTAGGCTTAGGGTACGGCTTAGGGTACGGGTTCGGTGAGGGCTTCGGGTACGGCGTAGGGTAAGGGTTAGGGTTAGGGTTAGGGTTAGTTTTAGGGTTAGGGCTCGGTTTAGGGTACGGGTTAGGATTAGGGTACGTGTTAGGGTTAGGGTAGGGGATAGGGTTAGGGTACGCGTTAGGGTTAGGGTAGTTATTAAATATATCCCACTCTCTAGATACCCCTTAGCACGTAAAGGAATATTATTTCGGGGTCCAGCCATGGAGAAGGGTTTAGACACTAGGATAAGATAAGGAACACACCCATTATAAAGAAATCACATTAGGATTCTCTTTTTAAGCTGTTCCTTAAAACACTAGTGCTTAGGAAATCTATTGGAGGCAGAAGCAGTCAAGGGTAGCCTAGGGTTAGGGTTAGGCTTAGGGTTAGGCTTAGGGTACGGGTTCGGGGAGGGCTTCGGGTACGGCGTAGGGTATGGGTTAGGGTTAGGGTTAGGGTTAGTGTTAGGGTTAGGGCTCGGTATAGGGTATTGGTTAGGATTAGGGTACGTGTTAGGGTTAGGGTAGGGGTTAGGGTTAGGGTACGCGTTAGTGTTAGGGTAGTTATTAAACCTAACCCACTCTCTAGATACCCTTTAGCACGTAAAGGAATATTATTTGGAGGTCCAGCCATGGAGAAGAGTTTAGACACTAGGATAAGATAAGGAACACACCCATTATAAAGAAATCACATTAGGATTCTCTTTTTAAGCTGTTCCTTAAAACACTAGTGCTTAGGAAATCTATTGGAGGCAGAAGCAGTCAAGGGTAGCCTAGGGTTAGGGTTAGGCTTAGGGTTAGGCTTAGGGTACGGGTTCGGTGAGGGCTTCGGTTACGGCGTAGGGTATGGGTTAGGGTTAGGGTTAGGGTTAGTGTTAGGGTTAGGGCTCGTTTTAGGGTACGGGTTAGTATTAGGGTACGTGTTAGGGTTAGGGTAGGGGATAGGGTTAGGGTACGCGTTAGGGTTAGGGTAGTTATTAAACCTATCCCACTCTCTAGATACCCCTTAGCACGTAAAGGAATATTATTTGGGGGTCCAGCCATGGAGAAGAGTTTAGACACTAGGATAAGATAAGGAACACACCCATTATAAAGAAATCACAATAGGATTCTCTTTTTAAGCTGTTCCTTAAAACACTACTGCTTAGGAAATCTATTGGAGGCAGAAGCAGTCAAGGGTAGCCTAGGGTTAGGGTTAGGCTTAGGGTACGGCTTCGGGTACGGGTTCGGGGAGGGCTTCGTGTATGGCGTAGGGTATGGGTTAGGGTTAGGGTTAGGGTTAGTGTTAGGGTTAGGGCTCGGTTTAGGGTATTGGTTAGGATTAGGGTACGTGTTATGTTTAGGGTAGGGGTTAGGGTTAGGGTACGCGTTAGTGTTAGGGTAGTTATTAAAGCTATCCCACTCTCTAGATACCCCTTAGCACATAAAGGAATATTATTTGGAGGTCCAGCCATGGAGAAGAGTTTAGACACTAGGATAAGATAAGGAACACACCCATTATAAAGAAATCACATTAGGATTCTCTTTTTAAGCTGTTCCTTAAAACACTAGTGCTTAGGAAATCTATTGGAGGCAGAAGCAGTCAAGGGTAGCCTAGGGTTAGGGTTACGCTTAGGGTACGGCTTAGGGTACGGCTTTGGGTACGGGTTCGGGGAGGGCTTCGGGTATGGCGTAGGGTATGGGTTAGGGTTAGGGTTAGGGTTAGTGTTAGGGTTAGGGCTCGGTTTAGGGTACGGCTTAGGATTAGGGTACGTGTTAGGGTTAGGGTAGGGGATAGGGTTAGGGTACGCGTTAGGGTTAGGGTAGTTATTAAACCTATCCCACTCTCTAGATACCCCTTAGCACGTAAAGGAATATTATTTGGGGGTCCAGCCATGGAGAAGAGTTTAGACACTAGGATAAGATAAGGAACACACCCATTATAAAGAAATCACATTAGGATTCTCTTTTTAAGCTGTTCCTTAAAACACTAGTGCTTAGGAAATCTATTGGAGGCAGAAGCAGTCAAGAGTAGCCTAGGATTAGGGTTAGGCTTAGGGTTAGGCTTAGGGTACGGCTTAGGGTACGGGTTCGGTGAGGGCTTCGGGTACGGCGTAGGGTATGGGTTAGGGTTAGGGTTAGGGTTAGTGTTAGGGTTAGGGCTCGTTTTAGGGTACGGGTTAGGATTAGGGTACGAGTTAGGGTTAGGGTAGGGGATAGGGTTAGGGTACGTGTTAGGGTTAGGGTAGTTATTAAACTTATCCCACTCTCTAGATACCCCTTAGCACGTAAAGGAATATTATTTGGGGGTCCAGCCATGGAGAAGAGTTTAGACACTAGGATAAGATAAGGAACACACCCATTATAAAGAAATCACATTAGGATTCTCTTTTTAAGCTGTTCCTTAAAACACTAGTGCTTAGGAAATCTATTGGAGGAAGAAGCAGTCAAGGGTAGCCTAGGGTTAGGGTTAGGCTTAGGGTACGGCTTAGGGTACGGTTTAGGGTACGGTTTCGGGGACGGCTTTGGGTACGGCGTAGGGTATGGGTTAGGGTTAGGGTTAGGGTTAGTGTTAGGGTTAGGGCTCGGTTTAAGGTACGGGTTAGGATTAGGGTACATGTTAGGGTTAGGGTAGGGGTTAGGGTTAGGGTACGCGTTAGGGTTAGGGTAGTTATTAAACCTATCCCACTCTCTAGATACACCTTAGCACGTAAAGAAATATTATTTGGGGGTCCACCCATGGAGAAGAGTTTAGACACTAGGATAAGATAAGGAACACACCCATTATAAAGAAATCACAACAGGATTCTCTTTTTAAGCTGTTCCTTAAAACACTAGTGCTTAGGAAGTCTATTGGAGGCAGAAGCAGTCAAGGGTAGCCTAGGGTTAGGGTTAGGCTTAGGGTACGGCTTAGGGTACGGCTTAGGGTACGGGTTCGGGGAGGGCTTCGGGTACGGCGTAGGGTATGGGTTAGGGTTAGGGTTAGGGTTAGTGTTAGGGTTAGGGCTCGGTTTAGGGTATTGGTTAGGATTAGGGTACGTGTTATGGTTAGGGTAGGGGTTAGGGTTAGCGTACGCGTTAGTGTTAGGGTAGTTATTAAAGCTATCCCACTCTCTAGATACCCCTTAGCACATAAAGGAATATTATTTGGAGGTCCAGCCATGGAGAAGAGTTTAGACACTAGGATAAGATAAGGAACACACCCATTATAAAGAAATCACATTAGGATTCTCTTTTTAAGCTGTTCCTTAAAACACTAGTGCTTAGGAAATCTATTGGAGGCAGAAGCAGTCAAGGGTAGCCTAGGGTTAGGGTTAGGCTTAGGGTACGGCTTAGGGTACGGCTTAGGGTACGGGTTCGGGGAGGGCTTCGGGTATGGCGTAGGGTATGGGTTAGGGTTAGGGTTAGGGTTAGTGTTAGGGTTAGGGCTCGGTTTAGGGTACGGGTTAGGATTAGGGTACGTGTTAGGGTTAGGGTAGGGGATAGGGTTAGGGTACGCGTTAGGGTTAGGGTAGTTATTAAACCTATCCCACTCTCTAGATACCCCTTAGCACGTAAAGGTATATTATTTGGGGGTCCAGCCATGGAGAAGAGTTTAGACACTAGGATAAGATAAGGAACACACCCATTATAAAGAAATCACATTAGGATTCTCTTTTTAAGCTGTTCCTTAAAACACTAGTGCTTAGGAAATCTATTGGAGGCAGAAGCAGTCAAGGGTAGCCTAGGGTTAGGGTTAGGCTTAGGGTACGGCTTAGGGTACGGCTTAGGGTACGGGTTCGGGGAGGGCTTCGGGTATGGCGTAGGGTATGGGTTAGGGTTAGGGTTAGGGTTAGTGTTAGGTTTAGGGCTCGGTTTAGGGTACGGGTTAGGATTAGGGTACGTGTTAGGGTTAGGGTAGGGGATAGGGTTAGGGTACGCGTTAGGGATAGGGTAGTTATTAAACCTATCCCACTCTCTAGATACCCCTTAGCACGTAAAGGTATATTATTTGGGGGTCCAGCCATGGAGAAGCGTTTAGACACTAGGATAAGATAAGGAACACACCCATTATAAAGAAATCACATTAGGATTCTCTTTTTAAGCTGTTCCTTAAAACACTAGTGCTTAGGAAATCTATTGGAGGCAGAAGCAGTCAAGGGTAGCCTAGGGTTAGGGTTAGGCTTAGGGTACGGCTTAGGGTACGGCTTAGGGTACGGGTTTGGGGAGGGCTTCGGGTACGGCTTAGGGTATGGGTTAGGGTTAGGGTTAGGGTTAGTGTTAGGGTTAGGGCTCGGCTTAGGGTATTGGTTAGGTTTAGGGTACGTGTTAGGGTTAGGGTAGGGGTTAGGGTTAGGGTACGCGTTAGTGTTAGGGTAGTTATTAAACCTATCCCAATCTCTAGATACCCCTTAGCACGTAAAGGAATATTATTTGGAGGTCCAGCCATGGAGAAGAGTTTAGACACTAGGATAAGATAAGGAACACACCCATTATAAAGAAATCACATTAGGATTCTCTTTTTAAGCTGTTCCTTAAAACACTAGTGCTTAGGAAATCTAATGGAGGCAGAAGCAGTCAAGGGTAGCCTAGGGTTAGGGTTAGGCTTAGGGTACGGCTTAGGGTACGGCTTAGGGTACGGGTTCGGGGAGGGCTTCTGGTACGGCGTAGGGTATGGGTTAGGGTTAGGGTTAGGGTTAGTGTTAGGGTTAGGGCTCGGTTTAGGGTATTGGTTAGGATTAGGGTACGTGTTAGCGATAGGGTAGGGGTTAGGGTTAGGGTACGCGTTAGTGTTAGGGTAGTTATTAAACCTAACCCACTCTCTAGATACCCCTTAGCACGTAATGGAATATTATTTGGAGGTCCAGCCATGGAGAAGAGTTTAGACACTAGGATAAGATAAGGAACACACCCATTATAAAGAAATCACATTAGGATTCTCTTTTTAAGCTGTTCCTTAAAACACTAGTGCTTAGGAAATCTATTGGAGGCAGAAGCAGTCAAGGGTAGCCTAGGGTTAGGGTTAGGCTTAGGGTTAGGCTTAGGGTACGGCTTAGGGTACGGGTTCGGGGAGGGCTTCTGGTATGGCGTAGGGTATGGGTTAGGGTTAGGGTTAGGGTTAGTGTTAGGATTAGGGCTCGGCTTAGGGTATTGGTTAGGATTAGGGTACGTGTTAGGGTTAGGGTAGGGGTTAGGGTTAGGGTACGCGTTAGTGTTAGGGTAGTTATTAAACCTATCCCAATTTCTAGATACCCCTTAGCACGTAAAGGAATATTATTTGGAGGTCCAGCCATGGAGAAGAGTTTAGACACTAGGATAAGATAAGGAACACACCCATTATAAAGAAATCACATTAGGATTCTCTTTTTAAGCTGTTCCTTAAAACACTAGTGCTTAGGAAATCTATTGGAGGCAGAAGCAGTCAAGGGTAGCCTAGGGTTAGGGTTAGGCTTAGGGTACGGCTTAGGGTACGGCTTAGGGTACGGGTTCGGGGAGGGCTTCTGGTACGGCGTAGGGTATGGTTTAGGGTTAGGGTTAGGGTTAGTGTTAGGGTTAGGGCTCGGTTTAGGGTATTGGTTAGGATTAGGGTACGTGTTAGGGTTAGGGTAGGGTTTAGGGTTAGGGTACGCGTTAGTGTTAGGGTAGTTATTAAACCTAACCCACTCTCTAGATACCCCTTAGCACGTAAAGGAATATTATTTGGGGGTCCAGCCATGGAGAAGAGTTTAGACACTAGGATAAGATAAGGAACACACCCATTATAAAGAAATCACATTAGGATTCTCTTTTTAAGCTGTTCCTTAAAACACTAGTGCTTAGGAAATCTATTGGAGGCAGAAGCAGTCAAGGGTAGCCTAGGGTTAGGGTTAGGCTTAGGGTACGGCTTAGGGTACGGGTTCGGTGAGGGCTTCGGGTACGGCGTAGGGTAAGGGTTAGGGTTAGGGTTAGGGTTAGTTTTAGGGTTAGGGCTCGGTTTAGGGTACGGGTTAGGATTAGGGTACGTGTTAGGGTTAGGGTAGGGGATAGGGTTAGGGTACGCGTTAGGGTTAGGGTAGTTATTAAATATATCCCACTCTCTAGATACCCCTTAGCACGTAAAGGAATATTATTTCGGGGTCCAGCCATGGAGAAGGGTTTAGACACTAGGATAAGATAAGGAACACACCCATTATAAAGAAATCACATTAGGATTCTCTTTTTAAGCTGTTCCTTAAAACACTAGTGCTTAGGAAATCTATTGGAGGCAGAAGCAGTCAAGGGTAGCCTAGGGTTAGGGTTAGGCTTAGGGTTAGGCTTAGGGTACGGGTTCGGGGAGGGCTTCGGGTACGGCGTAGGGTATGGGTTAGGGTTAGGGTTAGGGTTAGTGTTAGGGTTAGGGCTCGGTATAGGGTATTGGTTAGGATTAGGGTACGTGTTAGGGTTAGGGTAGGGGTTAGGGTTAGGGTACGCGTTAGTGTTAGGGTAGTTATTAAACCTAACCCACTCTCTAGATACCCTTTAGCACGTAAAGGAATATTATTTGGAGGTCCAGCCATGGAGAAGAGTTTAGACACTAGGATAAGATAAGGAACACACCCATTATAAAGAAATCACATTAGGATTCTCTTTTTAAGCTGTTCCTTAAAACACTAGTGCTTAGGAAATCTATTGGAGGCAGAAGCAGTCAAGGGTAGCCTAGGGTTAGGGTTAGGCTTAGGGTTAGGCTTAGGGTACGGGTTCGGTGAGGGCTTCGGTTACGGCGTAGGGTATGGGTTAGGGTTAGGGTTAGGGTTAGTGTTAGGGTTAGGGCTCGTTTTAGGGTACGGGTTAGTATTAGGGTACGTGTTAGGGTTAGGGTAGGGGATAGGGTTAGGGTACGCGTTAGGGTTAGGGTAGTTATTAAACCTATCCCACTCTCTAGATACCCCTTAGCACGTAAAGGAATATTATTTGGGGGTCCAGCCATGGAGAAGAGTTTAGACACTAGGATAAGATAAGGAACACACCCATTATAAAGAAATCACAATAGGATTCTCTTTTTAAGCTGTTCCTTAAAACACTACTGCTTAGGAAATCTATTGGAGGCAGAAGCAGTCAAGGGTAGCCTAGGGTTAGGGTTAGGCTTAGGGTACGGCTTCGGGTACGGGTTCGGGGAGGGCTTCGGGTACGGCGTAGGGTATGGGTTAGGGTTAGGGTTAGGGTTAGTGTTAGGGTTAGGGCTCGGTTTAGGGTATTGGTTAGGATTAGGGTACGTGTTATGTTTAGGGTAGGGGTTAGGGTTAGGGTACGCGTTAGTGTTAGGGTAGTTATTAAAGCTATCCCACTCTCTAGATACCCCTTAGCACATAAAGGAATATTATTTGGAGGTCCAGCCATGGAGAAGAGTTTAGACACTAGGATAAGATAAGGAACACACCCATTATAAAGAAATCACATTAGGATTCTCTTTTTAAGCTGTTCCTTAAAACACTAGTGCTTAGGAAATCTATTGGAGGCAGAAGCAGTCAAGGGTAGCCTAGGGTTAGGGTTAGGCTTAGGGTACGGCTTAGGGTACGGCTTTGGGTACGGGTTCGGGGAGGGCTTCGGGTATGGCGTAGGGTATGGGTTAGGGTTAGGGTTAGGGTTAGTGTTAGGGTTAGGGCTCGGTTTAGGGTACGGCTTAGGATTAGGGTACGTGTTAGGGTTAGGGTAGGGGATAGGGTTAGGGTACGCGTTAGGGTTAGGGTAGTTATTAAACCTATCCCACTCTCTAGATACCCCTTAGCACGTAAAGGAATATTATTTGGGGGTCCAGCCATGGAGAAGAGTTTAGACACTAGGATAAGATAAGGAACACACCCATTATAAAGAAATCACATTAGGATTCTCTTTTTAAGCTGTTCCTTAAAACACTAGTGCTTAGGAAATCTATTGGAGGCAGAAGCAGTCAAGAGTAGCCTAGGATTAGGGTTAGGCTTAGGGTTAGGCTTAGGGTACGGCTTAGGGTACGGGTTCGGTGAGGGCTTCGGGTACGGCGTAGGGTATGGGTTAGGGTTAGGGTTAGGGTTAGTGTTAGGGTTAGGGCTCGTTTTAGGGTACGGGTTAGGATTAGGGTACGAGTTAGGGTTAGGGTAGGGGATAGGGTTAGGGTACGTGTTAGGGTTAGGGTAGTTATTAAACTTATCCCACTCTCTAGATACCCCTTAGCACGTAAAGGAATATTATTTGGGGGTCCAGCCATGGAGAAGAGTTTAGACACTAGGATAAGATAAGGAACACACCCATTATAAAGAAATCACATTAGGATTCTCTTTTTAAGCTGTTCCTTAAAACACTAGTGCTTAGGAAATCTATTGGAGGAAGAAGCAGTCAAGGGTAGCCTAGGGTTAGGGTTAGGCTTAGGGTACGGCTTAGGGTACGGTTTAGGGTACGGTTTCGGGGACGGCTTTGGGTACGGCGTAGGGTATGGGTTAGGGTTAGGGTTAGGGTTAGTGTTAGGGTTAGGGCTCGGTTTAAGGTACGGGTTAGGATTAGGGTACATGTTAGGGTTAGGGTAGGGGTTAGGGTTAGGGTACGCGTTAGGGTTAGGGTAGTTATTAAACCTATCCCACTCTCTAGATACACCTTAGCACGTAAAGAAATATTATTTGGGGGTCCACCCATGGAGAAGAGTTTAGACACTAGGATAAGATAAGGAACACACCCATTATAAAGAAATCACAACAGGATTCTCTTTTTAAGCTGTTCCTTAAAACACTAGTGCTTAGGAAGTCTATTGGAGGCAGAAGCAGTCAAGGGTAGCCTAGGGTTAGGGTTAGGCTTAGGGTACGGCTTAGGGTACGGCTTAGGGTACGGGTTCGGGGAGGGCTTCGGGTACGGCGTAGGGTATGGGTTAGGGTTAGGGTTAGGGTTAGTGTTAGGGTTAGGGCTCGGTTTAGGGTATTGGTTAGGATTAGGGTACGTGTTATGGTTAGGGTAGGGGTTAGGGTTAGCGTACGCGTTAGTGTTAGGGTAGTTATTAAAGCTATCCCACTCTCTAGATACCCCTTAGCACATAAAGGAATATTATTTGGAGGTCCAGCCATGGAGAAGAGTTTAGACACTAGGATAAGATAAGGAACACACCCATTATAAAGAAATCACATTAGGATTCTCTTTTTAAGCTGTTCCTTAAAACACTAGTGCTTAGGAAATCTATTGGAGGCAGAAGCAGTCAAGGGTAGCCTAGGGTTAGGGTTAGGCTTAGGGTACGGCTTAGGGTACGGCTTAGGGTACGGGTTCGGGGAGGGCTTCGGGTATGGCGTAGGGTATGGGTTAGGGTTAGGGTTAGGGTTAGTGTTAGGGTTAGGGCTCGGTTTAGGGTACGGGTTAGGATTAGGGTACGTGTTAGGGTTAGGGTAGGGGATAGGGTTAGGGTACGCGTTAGGGTTAGGGTAGTTATTAAACCTATCCCACTCTCTAGATACCCCTTAGCACGTAAAGGTATATTATTTGGGGGTCCAGCCATGGAGAAGAGTTTAGACACTAGGATAAGATAAGGAACACACCCATTATAAAGAAATCACATTAGGATTCTCTTTTTAAGCTGTTCCTTAAAACACTAGTGCTTAGGAAATCTATTGGAGGCAGAAGCAGTCAAGGGTAGCCTAGGGTTAGGGTTAGGCTTAGGGTACGGCTTAGGGTACGGCTTAGGGTACGGGTTCGGGGAGGGCTTCGGGTATGGCGTAGGGTATGGGTTAGGGTTAGGGTTAGGGTTAGTGTTAGGTTTAGGGCTCGGTTTAGGGTACGGGTTAGGATTAGGGTACGTGTTAGGGTTAGGGTAGGGGATAGGGTTAGGGTACGCGTTAGGGATAGGGTAGTTATTAAACCTATCCCACTCTCTAGATACCCCTTAGCACGTAAAGGTATATTATTTGGGGGTCCAGCCATGGAGAAGAGTTTAGACACTAGGATAAGATAAGGAACACACCCATTATAAAGAAATCACATTAGGATTCTCTTTTTAAGCTGTTCCTTAAAACACTAGTGCTTAGGAAATCTATTGGAGGCAGAAGCAGTCAAGGGTAGCCTAGGGTTAGGGTTAGGCTTAGGGTACGGCTTAGGGTACGGCTTAGGGTACGGGTTTGGGGAGGGCTTCGGGTACGGCTTAGGGTATGGGTTAGGGTTAGGGTTAGGGTTAGTGTTAGGGTTAGGGCTCGGCTTAGGGTATTGGTTAGGTTTAGGGTACGTGTTAGGGTTAGGGTAGGGGTTAGGGTTAGGGTACGCGTTAGTGTTAGGGTAGTTATTAAACCTATCCCAATCTCTAGATACCCCTTAGCACGTAAAGGAATATTATTTGGAGGTCCAGCCATGGAGAAGAGTTTAGACACTAGGATAAGATAAGGAACACACCCATTATAAAGAAATCACATTAGGATTCTCTTTTTAAGCTGTTCCTTAAAACACTAGTGCTTAGGAAATCTAATGGAGGCAGAAGCAGTCAAGGGTAGCCTAGGGTTAGGGTTAGGCTTAGGGTACGGCTTAGGGTACGGCTTAGGGTACGGGTTCGGGGAGGGCTTCTGGTACGGCGTAGGGTATGGGTTAGGGTTAGGGTTAGGGTTAGTGTTAGGGTTAGGGCTCGGTTTAGGGTATTGGTTAGGATTAGGGTACGTGTTAGCGATAGGGTAGGGGTTAGGGTTAGGGTACGCGTTAGTGTTAGGGTAGTTATTAAACCTAACCCACTCTCTAGATACCCCTTAGCACGTAATGGAATATTATTTGGAGGTCCAGCCATGGAGAAGAGTTTAGACACTAGGATAAGATAAGGAACACACCCATTATAAAGAAATCACATTAGGATTCTCTTTTTAAGCTGTTCCTTAAAACACTAGTGCTTAGGAAATCTATTGGAGGCAGAAGCAGTCAAGGGTAGCCTAGGGTTAGGGTTAGGCTTAGGGTTAGGCTTAGGGTACGGCTTAGGGTACGGGTTCGGGGAGGGCTTCTGGTATGGCGTAGGGTATGGGTTAGGGTTAGGGTTAGGGTTAGTGTTAGGATTAGGGCTCGGCTTAGGGTATTGGTTAGGATTAGGGTACGTGTTAGGGTTAGGGTAGGGGTTAGGGTTAGGGTACGCGTTAGTGTTAGGGTAGTTATTAAACCTATCCCAATTTCTAGATACCCCTTAGCACGTAAAGGAATATTATTTGGAGGTCCAGCCATGGAGAAGAGTTTAGACACTAGGATAAGATAAGGAACACACCCATTATAAAGAAATCACATTAGGATTCTCTTTTTAAGCTGTTCCTTAAAACACTAGTGCTTAGGAAATCTATTGGAGGCAGAAGCAGTCAAGGGTAGCCTAGGGTTAGGGTTAGGCTTAGGGTACGGCTTAGGGTACGGCTTAGGGTACGGGTTCGGGGAGGGCTTCTGGTACGGCGTAGGGTATGGTTTAGGGTTAGGGTTAGGGTTAGTGTTAGGGTTAGGGCTCGGTTTAGGGTATTGGTTAGGATTAGGGTACGTGTTAGGGTTAGGGTAGGGTTTAGGGTTAGGGTACGCGTTAGTGTTAGGGTAGTTATTAAACCTAACCCACTCTCTAGATACCCCTTAGCACGTAAAGGAATATTATTTGGGGGTCCAGCCATGGAGAAGAGTTTAGACACTAGGATAAGATAAGGAACACACCCATTATAAAGAAATCACATTAGGATTCTCTTTTTAAGCTGTTCCTTAAAACACTAGTGCTTAGGAAATCTATTGGAGGCAGAAGCAGTCAAGGGTAGCCTAGGGTTAGGGTTAGGCTTAGGGTACGGCTTAGGGTACGGCTTAGGGTACGGGTTCGGGGAGGGCTTCGGGTATGGCGTAGGGTATGGGTTAGGGTTAGGGTTAGGGTTAGTGTTAGGGTTAGGGCTCGGTTTAGGGTACGGGTTAGGATTAGGGTACGTGTTAGGGTTAGGGTAGGGGATAGGGTTAGGGTACGCGTTAGGGTTAGGGTAGTTATTAAACCTATCCCACTCTCTAGATACCCCTTAGCACGTAAAGGTATATTATTTGGGGGTCCAGCCATGGAGAAGAGTTTAGACACTAGGATAAGATAAGGAACACACCCATTATAAAGAAATCACATTAGGATTCTCTTTTTAAGCTGTTCCTTAAAACACTAGTGCTTAGGAAATCTATTGGAGGCAGAAGCAGTCAAGGGTAGCCTAGGGTTAGGGTTAGGCTTAGGGTACGGCTTAGGGTACGGCTTAGGGTACGGGTTCGGGGAGGGCTTCGGGTATGGCGTAGGGTATGGGTTAGGGTTAGGGTTAGGGTTAGTGTTAGGTTTAGGGCTCGGTTTAGGGTACGGGTTAGGATTAGGGTACGTGTTAGGGTTAGGGTAGGGGATAGGGTTAGGGTACGCGTTAGGGATAGGGTAGTTATTAAACCTATCCCACTCTCTAGATACCCCTTAGCACGTAAAGGTATATTATTTGGGGGTCCAGCCATGGAGAAGAGTTTAGACACTAGGATAAGATAAGGAACACACCCATTATAAAGAAATCACATTAGGATTCTCTTTTTAAGCTGTTCCTTAAAACACTAGTGCTTAGGAAATCTATTGGAGGCAGAAGCAGTCAAGGGTAGCCTAGGGTTAGGGTTAGGCTTAGGGTACGGCTTAGGGTACGGCTTAGGGTACGGGTTTGGGGAGGGCTTCGGGTACGGCTTAGGGTATGGGTTAGGGTTAGGGTTAGGGTTAGTGTTAGGGTTAGGGCTCGGCTTAGGGTATTGGTTAGGTTTAGGGTACGTGTTAGGGTTAGGGTAGGGGTTAGGGTTAGGGTACGCGTTAGTGTTAGGGTAGTTATTAAACCTATCCCAATCTCTAGATACCCCTTAGCACGTAAAGGAATATTATTTGGAGGTCCAGCCATGGAGAAGAGTTTAGACACTAGGATAAGATAAGGAACACACCCATTATAAAGAAATCACATTAGGATTCTCTTTTTAAGCTGTTCCTTAAAACACTAGTGCTTAGGAAATCTAATGGAGGCAGAAGCAGTCAAGGGTAGCCTAGGGTTAGGGTTAGGCTTAGGGTACGGCTTAGGGTACGGCTTAGGGTACGGGTTCGGGGAGGGCTTCTGGTACGGCGTAGGGTATGGGTTAGGGTTAGGGTTAGGGTTAGTGTTAGGGTTAGGGCTCGGTTTAGGGTATTGGTTAGGATTAGGGTACGTGTTAGCGATAGGGTAGGGGTTAGGGTTAGGGTACGCGTTAGTGTTAGGGTAGTTATTAAACCTAACCCACTCTCTAGATACCCCTTAGCACGTAATGGAATATTATTTGGAGGTCCAGCCATGGAGAAGAGTTTAGACACTAGGATAAGATAAGGAACACACCCATTATAAAGAAATCACATTAGGATTCTCTTTTTAAGCTGTTCCTTAAAACACTAGTGCTTAGGAAATCTATTGGAGGCAGAAGCAGTCAAGGGTAGCCTAGGGTTAGGGTTAGGCTTAGGGTTAGGCTTAGGGTACGGCTTAGGGTACGGGTTCGGGGAGGGCTTCTGGTATGGCGTAGGGTATGGGTTAGGGTTAGGGTTAGGGTTAGTGTTAGGATTAGGGCTCGGCTTAGGGTATTGGTTAGGATTAGGGTACGTGTTAGGGTTAGGGTAGGGGTTAGGGTTAGGGTACGCGTTAGTGTTAGGGTAGTTATTAAACCTATCCCAATTTCTAGATACCCCTTAGCACGTAAAGGAATATTATTTGGAGGTCCAGCCATGGAGAAGAGTTTAGACACTAGGATAAGATAAGGAACACACCCATTATAAAGAAATCACATTAGGATTCTCTTTTTAAGCTGTTCCTTAAAACACTAGTGCTTAGGAAATCTATTGGAGGCAGAAGCAGTCAAGGGTAGCCTAGGGTTAGGGTTAGGCTTAGGGTACGGCTTAGGGTACGGCTTAGGGTACGGGTTCGGGGAGGGCTTCTGGTACGGCGTAGGGTATGGTTTAGGGTTAGTGTTAGGGTTAGTGTTAGGGTTAGGGCTCGGTTTAGGGTATTGGTTAGGATTAGGGTACGTGTTAGGGTTAGGGTAGGGTTTAGGGTTAGGGTACGCGTTAGTGTTAGGGTAGTTATTAAACCTAACCCACTCTCTAGATACCCCTTAGCACGTAAAGGAATATTATTTGGGGGTCCAGCCATGGAGAAGAGTTTAGACACTAGGATAAGATAAGGAACACACCCATTATAAAGAAATCACATTAGGATTCTCTTTTTAAGCTGTTCCTTAAAACACTAGTGCTTAGGAAATCTATTGGAGGCAGAAGCAGTCAAGGGTAGCCTAGGGTTAGGGTTAGGCTTAGGGTACGGCTTAGGGTACGGCTTAGGGTACGGGTTCGGGGAGGGCTTCGGGTACGGCGTAGGGTATGGGTTAGGGTTAGGGTTAGGGTTAGTGTTAGGGTTAGGGCTCGGTTTAGGGTATTGGTTAGGATTAGTGTACGTGTTAGGGTTAGGGTAGGGGTTAGGGTTAGGGTACGCGTTAGTGTTAGGGTAGTTATTAAAGCTATCTCACTCTCTAGATACCCCTTAGCACATAAGGAATATTATTTGGAGGTCCAGCCATGGAGAAGAGTTTAGACACTAGGATAAGATAAGGAACACACCCATTATAAAGAAATCACATTAGGATTCTCTTTTTAAGCTGTTCCTTAAAAAACTAGTGCTTAGGAAATCTATTGGAGGCAGAAGCAGTCAAGGGTAGCCTAGGGTTAGGGTTAGGCTTAGGGTACGGCTTAGGGTACGGCTTAGGGTACGGGTTCGGGGAGGGCTTCGTGTACGGCGTAGGGTATGGGTTAGGGTTAGGGTTAGTGTTAGGGTTAGGGCTCGGTTTAGGGTATTGGTTAGGATTAGGGTACGTGTTATGGTTAGGGTAGGGTTTAGGGTTAGGGTACGCGTTAGTGTTAGGGTAGTTATTAAAGCTATCCCACTCTCTAGATACCCCTTGGCACATAAAGGAATATTATTTGGAGGTCCAGCCATGGAGAAGAGTTTAGACACTAGGATAAGATAAGGAACACACCCATTATAAAGAAATCACATTAGGATTCTCTTTTTAAGCTGTTCCTTAAAACACTAGTGCTTAGGAAATCTATTGGAGGCAGAAGCATTCAAGGGTAGCCTAGGGTTAGGGTTAGGCTTAGGGTTAGGCTTAGGGTACGGCTTAGGGTACGGGTTCGGGGAGGGCTTCTGGTACGGCGTAGGGTATGGGTTAGGGTTAGGGTTAGGGTTAGTGTTAGGGTTAGGGCTCGGTTTAGGGTATTGGTTAGGATTAGGGTACGTGTTATGGTTAGGGTAGGGATTAGGGTTTGGGTACGCGTTAGTGTTAGGGTAGTTATTAAAGCTATCCCACTCTCTAGATACCCCTTAGCACATAAAGGAATATTATTTGGAGGTCCAGCCATGGAGAAGAGTTTAGACACTAGGATAAGATAAGGAACACACCCATTATAAAGAAATCACATTAGGATTCTCTTTTTAAGCTGTTCCTTAAAACACTAGTGCTTAGGAAATCTATTGGAGGCAGAAGCAGTCAAGGGTAGCCTAGGGTTAGGGTTAGGCTTAAGGTTAGGCTTAGGGTACGGGTTCGGTGAGGGCTTCGGGTACGGCGTAGGGTATGGGTTAGGGTTAGGGTTAGGGTTAGTGTTAGGGTTAGGGCTCGTTTTAGGGTACGGGTTAGGATTAGGGTACGTGTTAGGGTTAGGGTAGGGGATAGGGTTAGGGTACGCGTTAGGGTTAGGGTAGTTATTAAACCTATCCCACTCTCTAGATACCCCTTAGCACGTAAAGGAATATTATTTCGGGGTCCAGCCATGGAGAAGAGTTTAGACACTAGGATAAGATAAGGAACACACCCATTATAAAGAAATCACAATAGGATTCTCTTTTTAAGCTGTTCCTTAAAACACTACTGCTTAGAAAATCTATTGGAGGCAGAAGCAGTCAAGGGTAGCCTAGGGTTAGGGTTAGGCTTAGGGTACGGCTTAGGGTACGGGTTCGGGGAGGGCTTCGGGTACGGCGTAGGGTATGGGTTAGGGTTAGGGTTAGGGTTAGTGTTAGGGTTAGGGCTCGGTTTAGGGTATTGGTTAGGATTAGGGTACGTGTTATGTTTAGGTTAGGGGTTAGGGTTAGGGTACGCGTTAGTGTTAGGGTAGTTATTAAAGCTATCCCACTCTCTAGATACCCCTTAGCATATAAAGGAATATTATTTGGAGGTCCAGCCATGGAGAAGAGTTTAGACACTAGGATAAGATAAGGAACACACCCATTATAAAGAAATCACATTAGGATTCTCTTTTTAAGATGTTCCTTAAAACACTAGTGCTTAGGAAATCTATTGGAGGCAGAAGCAGTCACGGGTAGCCTAGGGTTAGGGTTAGGCTTAGGGTACGGCTTAGGGTACGGGTTCGGTGAGGGCTTCGGTACGGCGTAGGGTATGGGTTAGGGTTAGGGTTAGGGTTAGTGTTAGGGTTAGGGCTCGGTTTAAGGTACGGGTTAGGATTAGGGTACATGTTAGGGTTAGGGTAGGGGTTAGGGTTAGGGTACGCGTTAGGGTTAGGGTAGTTATTAAACCTATCCCACTCTCTAGATACACCTTAGCACGTAAAGGAATATTATTTGGGGGTCCACCCATGGAGAAGAGTTTAGACACTAGGATAAGATAAGGAACACACCCATTATAAAGAAATCTCAATAGGATTCTCTTTTTAAGCTGTTACTTAAAACACTAGTGCTTAGGAAGTCTATTGGAGGCAGAAGCAGTCAAGGGTAGCCTAGGGTTAGGGTTAGGCTTAGGGTACGGCTTAGGGTACGGCTTAGGGTACGGGTTCGGGGAGGGCTTCGGGTACGGCGTAGGGTATGGGTTAGGGTTAGGGTTAGGGTTAGTGTTAGGGTTAGGGCTCGGTTTAGGGTATTGGTTAGGATTAGGGTACGTGTTATGGTTAGGGTAGGGGTTAGGGTTAGGGTACGCGTTAGTGTTAGGGTAGTTATTAAAACTATCCCACTCTCTAGATACCCCTTAGCACATAAAGGAATATTATTTGGAGGTCCAGCCATGGAGAAGAGTTTAGACACTAGGATAAGATAAGGAACACACCCATTATAAAGAAATCACATTAGGATTCTCTTTTTAAGCTGTTCCTTAAAACACTAGTGCTTAGGAAATCTATTGGAGGCAGAAGCAGTCAAGGGTAGCCTAGGGTTAGGGTTAGGCTTAGGGTACGGCTTAGGGTACGGCTTAGGGTACGGGTTCGGGGAGGGCTTCGGGTATGGCGTAGGGTATGGGTTAGGGTTAGGGTTAGGGTTAGTGTTAGGGTTAGGGCTCGGTTTAAGGTACGGGTTAGGATTAGGGTACGTGTTAGGGTTAGGGTAGGGGATAGGGTTAGGGTACGCGTTAGGGTTAGGGTAGTTATTAAACCTATCCCACTCTCTAGATACCCCTTAGCACGTAAAGGAATATTATTTGGGGGTCCAGCCATGGAGAAGAGTTTAGACACTAGGATAAGATACGGAACACACCCATTATAAAGAAATCACATTAGGATTCTCTTTTTAAGCTGTTCCTTAAAACACTAGTGCTTAGGAAATCTATTGGAGGCAGAAGCAGTCAAGGGTAGCCTAGGGTTAGGGTTAGGCTTAGGGTTAGGCTTAGGGTACGGATTAGGGTACGGGTTCGGTGAGGGCTTCGGGTACGGCGTAGGGTATGGGTTAGGGTTAGGGTTAGGGTTAGTGTTAGGGTTAGGGCTCGTTTTAGGGTACGGGTTAGGATTAGGGTACGAGTTAGGGTTAGGGTAGGGGAAAGGGTTAGGGTACGTGTTAGGTTTAGGGTAGTTATTAAACCTATCCCACTCTCTAGATACCCCTTAGCACGTAAAGGAATATTATTTGGGGGACCAGCCATGGAGAAGAGTTTAGACCCTAGGATAAGATAAGGAACACACCCATTATAAAGAAATCACATTAGGATTCTCTTTTTAAGCTGTTCCTTAAAACACTAGTGCTTAGGAAATCTATTGGAGGCAGAAGCAGTCAAGGGTAGCCCTGGGTTAGGGTTAGGCTTAGGGTACGGCTTAGGGTACGGCTTAGGGTACGGGTTTGGGGAGGGCTTCGGGTACGGCTTAGGGTATGGGTTAGGGTTAGGGTTAGGGTTAGTGTTAGGTTTAGGGCTCGGCTTAGGGTATTGGTTAGGATTAGGGTACGTGTTAGGGTTAGGGTAGGGGTTAGGGTTAGGGTACGCGTTAGTGTTAGGGTAGTTATTAAACCTATCCCAATCTCTCGATACCCCTTAGCACGTAAAGGAATATTATTTGGAGGTCCAGCCATGGAGAAGAGTTTAGACACTAGGATAAGATAAGGAACACACCCATTATAAAGAAATCACATTAGGATTCTCTTTTTAAGCTGTTCCTTAAAACACTAGTGCTTAGGAAATCTATTGGAGGCAGAAGCAGTCAAGGGTAGCCTAGGGTTAGGGTTAGGCTTAGGGTACGGCTTAGGGTACGGCTTAGGGTACGGGTTCGGGGAGGGCTTCTGGTACGGCGTAGGGTATGGGTTACGGTTAGGGTTAGGGTTAGTGTTAGGGTTAGGGCTCGGTTTAGGTTATTGGTTAGGATTAGGGTACGTGTTAGCGATAGGGTAGGGGTTAGGGTTAGGGTACGCGTTAGTGTTAGGGTAGTTATTAAACCTAACCCACTCTCTAGATACCCCTTAGCACGTAAAGGAATATTATTTGGAGGTCCAGCCATGGAGAAGAGTTTAGACACTAGGATAAGATAAGGAACACACCCATTATAAAGAAATCACATTAGGATTCTCTTTTTAAGCTGTTCCTTAAAACACTAGTGCTTAGGAAATCTATTGGAGGCAGAAGCAGTCAAGGGTAGCCTAGGGTTAGGGTTAGGCTTAGGGTTAGGCTTAGGGTACGGCTTAGGGTACGGGTTCGGGGAGGGCTTCTGGTATGGCGTAGGGTATGGGTTAGGGTTAGGGTTAGGGTTAGTGTTAGGGTTAGGGCTCGGTATAGGGTATTGGTTAGGATTAGGGTACGTGTTAGGGTTAGGGTAGGGTTTAGGGTTAGGGTACGCGTTAGTGTTAGGGTAGTTATTAAACCTAAACCACTCTCTAGATACCCCTTAGCACGTAAAGGAATATTATTTGGGGGTCCAGCCATGGAGAAGAGTTTAGACACTAGGATAAGATAAGGAACACACCCATTATAAAGAAATCACATTAGGATTCTCTTTTTAAGCTGTTCCTTAACACACTAGTGCTTAGGAAATCTATTGGAGGCAGAAGCAGTCAAGGGTAGCCTAGGGTTAGGGTTAGGCTTAGGGTACGGCTTAGGGTACGGCTTAGGGTACGGGTTCGGGGAGGGCTTCGGGTACGGCGTAGGGTATGGGTTAGGGTTAGGGTTAGGGTTAGTGTTAGGGTTAGGGCTCGGTTTAGGGTATTGGTTAGGATTAGGGTACGTGTTAGGGTTAGGGTAGGGGTTAGGGTTAGGGTACGCGTTAGTGTTAGGGTAGTTATTGAAGCTATCCCACTCTCTAGATACCCCTTAGCACATAAGGAATATTATTTGGAGGTCCAGCCATGGAGAAGAGTTTAGACACTAGGATAAGATAAGGAACACACCCATTATAAAGAAATCACATTAGGATTCTCTTTTTAAGCTGTTCCTTAAAACACTAGTGCTTAGGAAATCTATTGGAGGCAGAAGCAGTCAAGGGTAGCCTAGGGTTAGGGTTAGGCTTAGGGTACGGTTTCGGGTACGGCTTAGGGTACGGGTTCGGGGAGGGCTTCGGGTACGGCGTAGGGTATGGGTTAGGGTTAGGGTTAGTGTTAGGGTTAGGGCTCGGTTTAGGGTATTGGTTAGGATTAGGGTACGTGTTAGTGTTAGGGTAGGGGTTAGGGTTAGGGTACGCGTTAGTGTTAGGGTAGTTATTAAACCTATCCCACACTCTAGATACCCCTTAGCACGTAAAGGAATATTATTTGGAGGTCCAGCCATGGAGAAGTGTTTAGACACTAGGATAAGATAAGGAACACACCCATTATAAAGAAATCACATTAGGATTCTCTTTTTAAGTTGTTCCTTAAAACACTAGTGCTTAGGAAATCTATTGGAGGCAGAAGCAGTCAAGGGTAGCCTAGGGTTAGGGTTAGGCTTAGAGTACGGCTTAGGGTACGGATTAGGGTACGGGTTCGGGGAGGGCTTCGGGTACGGCGTAGGGTATGGGTTAGGGTTAGGGTTAGGGTTAGTGTTAGGGTTAGGGCTCGGTTTAGGGTACGGGTTAGCATTAGGGTACATGTTAGGGTTAGGTTTAGGGTACGCGTTAGGGTTAGGGTAGTTATTAAACCAATCCCACTCTCTAGATACACCTTAGCACGTAAAGGAATATTATTTGGGGGTCCAGCCATGGAGAAGAGTTTAGACACTAGGATAAGATAAGGAACACACCCATTATAAAGAAATCACATTAGGATTCTCTTTTTAAGCTGTTCCTTAAAACACTAGTGCTTAGGAAATCTATTGGAGGCAGAAGCAGTCAAGGGTAGCCTAGGGTTAGGGTTAGGCTTAGGGTACGGCTTAGGGTACGGCTTAGGGTACGGGTTCGGGGAGGGCTTCGGGTACGGCGTAGGGTATGGGTTAGGGTTAGGGTTAGTGTTAGGGTTAGGGCTCGGTTTAGGGTATTGGTTAGGATTAGGGTACGTGTTATGGTTAGGGTAGGGGTTAGGGTTAGGGTACGCGTTAGTGTTAGGGTAGTTATTAAAGCTATCCCACTCTCTAGATACCCCTTAGCACATAAAGGAATATTATTTGGAGGTCCAGCCATGGAGAAGAGTTTAGACACTAGGATAAGATAAGGAACACACCCATTATAAAGAAATCACATTAGGATTCTCTTTTTAAGCTGTTCCTTAAAACACTAGTGCTTAGGAAATCTATTGGAGGCAGAAGCAGTCAAGGGTAGCCTAGGGTTAGGGTTAGGCTTAGGGTACGGCTTAGGGTACGGGTTCGGTGAGGGCTTCGGGTACGGCGTAGGGTATGGGTTAGGGTTAGGGTTAGGGTTAGTGTTAGGGTTAGGGCTCGGTTTAAGGTACGGGTTAGGATTAGGGTACATGTTAGGGTTAGGGTAGGGGTTAGGGTTAGGGTACGCGTTAGGGTTAGGGTAGTTATTAAACCTATCCCACTCTCTAGATACACCTTAGCACGTAAAGAAATATTATTTGGGGGTCCACCCATGGAGAAGAGTTTAGACACTAGGATAAGATAAGGAACACACCCATTATAAAGAAATCACAATAGGATTCTCTTTTTAAGCTGTTCCTTAAAACACTAGTGCTTAGGAAGTCTATTGGAGGCAGAAGCAGTCAAGGGTAGCCTAGGGTTAGGGTTAGGCTTAGGGTACGGCTTAGGGTACGGCTTAGGGTACGGGTTCGGGGAGGGCTTCGGGTACGGCGTAGGTTATGGGTTAGGGTTAGGGTTAGGGTTAGTGTTAGGGTTAGGGCTCGGTTTAGGGTATTGGTTAGGATTAGGGTACGTGTTAGGGTTTTGGTAGGGGTTAGGGTTAGGGTACGCGTTAGTGTTAGGGTAGTTATTAAACCTATCCAAATCTCTAGATACCCCTTAGCACGTAAAGGAATATTATTTGGAGGTCCAGCCATGGAGAAGAGTTTAGACACTAGGATAAGATAAGGAACACACCCATTATAAAGAAATCACATTAGGATTCTCTTTTTAAGCTGTTCCTTAAAACACTAGTGCTTAGGAAATCTATTGGAGGCAGAAGCAGTCAAGGGTAGCCTAGGGTTAGGGTTAGGCTTAGGGTACGGCTTAGGGTACGGCTTAGGGTACGGGTTCGGGGAGGGCTTCTGGTACGGCGTAGGGTATGGGTTAGGGTTAGGGTTAGGGTTAGGGCTCGGTTTAGGGTATTGGTTACGATTAGGGTACGTGTTAGCGATAGGGTAGGGGTTAGGGTTAGGGTACGCGTTAGTGTTAGGGTAGTTATTAAACCTAACCCACTCTCTAGATACCCCTTAGCACGTAATGGAATATTATTTGGAGGTCCAGCCATGGAGAAGAGTTTAGACACTAGGATAAGATAAGGAACACACCCATTATAAAGAAATCACATTAGGATTCTCTTTTTAAGCTGTTCCTTAAAACACTAGTGCTTAGGAAATCTATTGGAGGCAGAATCAGTCAAGGGTAGCCTAGGGTTAGGGTTAGGCTTAGGGTACGGCTTAGGGTACGGCTTAGGGTACGGGTTCGGGGAGGGCTTCGGGTACGGCGTAGGGTATGGGTTAGGGTTAGGGTTAGGGTTAGTGTTAGGGTTAGGGCTCGGTTTAGGGTATTGGTTAGGATTAGTGTACGTGTTAGGGTTAGGGTAGTGGTTAGGGTTAGGGTACGCGTTAGTGTTAGGGTAGTTATTAAAGCTATCCCACTCTCTAGATACCCCTTAGCACATAAGGAATATTATTTGGAGGTCCAGCCATGGAGAAGAGTTTAGACACTAGGATAAGATAAGGAACACACCCATTATAAAGAAATCACATTAGGATTCTCTTTTTAAGCTGTTCCTTAAAACACTAGTGCTTAGGAAATCTATTGGAGGCAGAAGCAGTCAAGGGTAGCCTAGGGTTAGGGTTAGGCTTAGGGTACGGCTTAGGGTACGGCTTAGGGTACGGGTTCGGGGAGGGCTTCGGGTACGGCGTAGGGTATGGGTTAGGGTTAGGGTTAGTGTTAGGGTTAGGGCTCGGTTTAGGGTATTGGTTAGGATTAGGGTACGTGTTATGGTTCGGGTAGGGGTTAGGGTTAGGGTACGCGTTAGTGTTAGGGTAGTTATTAAAGCTATCCCACTCTCTAGATACCCCTTAGCACATAAAGGAATATTATTTGGAGGTCCAGCCATGGAGAAGAGTTTAGACACTAGGATAAGATAAGGAACACACCCATTATAAAGAAATCACATTAGGATTCTCTTTTTAAGCTGTTCCTTAAAACACTAGTGCTTAGGAAATCTATTGGAGGCAGAAGCAGTCAAGGGTAGCCTAGGGTTAGGGTTAGGCTTAGGGTTAGGCTTAGGGTACGGCTTAGGGTACGGGTTCGGGGAGGGCTTCTGGTATGGCGTAGGGTATGGGTTAGGGTTAGGGTTAGGGTTAGTGTTAGGGTTAGGGCTCGGTATAGGGTATTGGTTAGGATTAGGGTACGTGTTAGGGTTAGGGTAGGGTTTAGGGTTAGGGTACGCGTTAGTGTTAGGGTAGTTATTAAACCTAACCCACTCTCTAGATACCCCTTAGCACGTAAAGGAATATTATTTGGGGGTCCAGCCATGGAGAAGAGTTTAGACACTAGGATAAGATAAGGAACACACCCATTATAAAGAAATCACATTAGGATTCTCTTTTTAAGCTGTTCCTTAAAACACTAGTGCTTAGGAAATCTATTGGAGGCAGAAGCAGTCAAGGGTAGCCTAGGGTTAGGGTTAGGCTTAGGGTACGGCTTAGGGTACGGCTTAGGGTACGGGTTGGGGGATGGCTTCGGGTACGGCGTAGGGTATGGGTTAGGGTTAGGGTTAGGGTTAGGGTTAGTGTTAGGGTTAGGGCTCGGTTTAGGGTATTGGTTAGGATTAGGGTACGTGTTATGGTTAGGGTAGGGGTTAGGGTTAGGGTACGCATTAGTGTTAGGGTAGTTATTAAAGCTATATCACTCTCTAGATACCCCTTAGCACATAAAGGAATATTATTTGGAGGTCCAGCCATGGAGAAGAGTTTAGACACTAGGATAAGATAAGGAACACACCCATTATAAAGAAATCACATTAGGATTCTCTTTTTAAGCTGTTCCTTAAAACACTAGTGCTTAGGAAATCTATTGGAGGCAGAAGCAGTCAAGGGTAGCCTAGGGTTAGGGTTAGGCTTAGGGTTAGGCTTAGGGTACGGGTTCGGTGAGGGCTTCGGGTACGGCGTAGGGTATGGGTTAGGGTTAGGGTTAGGGTTAGTGTTAGGGTTAGGGCTCGTTTTAGGGTACGGGTTAGGATTAGGGTACGTGTTAGGGTTAGGGTAGGGGATAGGGTTAGGGTACGCGTTAGGGTTAGGGTAGTTATTAAACCTATCCCACTCTCTAGATACCCCTTAGCACGTAAAGGAATATTATTTCGGGGTCCAGCCATGGAGAAGAGTTTAGACACTAGGATAAGATAAGGAACACACCCATTATAAAGAAATCACAATAGGATTCTCTTTTTAAGCTGTTCCTTAAAACACTACTGCTTAGGAAATCTATTGGAGGCAGAAGCAGTCAAGGGTAGCCTAGGGTTAGGGTTAGGCTTAGGGTACGGCTTAGGGTACGGGTTCGGGGAGGGCTTCGGGTACGGCGTAGGGTATGGGTTAGGGTTAGGGTTAGGGTTAGTGTTAGGGTTAGGGCTCGGTTTAGGGTATTGGTTAGGATTAGGGTACGTGTTATGGTTAGGGTAGGGGTTAGGGTTAGGGTACGCGTTAGTGTTAGGGTAGTTATTAAAGCTATACCACTCTCTAGATACCCCTTAGCACATAAAGGAATATTATTTGGAGGTCCAGCCATGGAGAAGAGTTTAGACACTAGGATAAGATAAGGAACACACCCATTATAAAGAAATCACATTAGGATTCTCTTTTTAAGCTGTTCCTTAAAACACTAGTGCTTAGGAAATCTATTGGAGGCAAAAGCAGTCAAGGGTAGCCTAGGGTTAGGGTTAGGCTTAGGGTACGGCTTAGGGTACGGCTTAGGGTACGGGTTCGGGGAGGGCTTCGGGTATGGCGTACGGTATGGGTTAGGGTTAGGGTTAGGGTTAGTGTTAGGGTTAGGGCTCGGTTTAGGGTACGGGTTAGGATTAGGGTATGTGTTAGGGTTAGGGTAGGGGATAGGGTTAGGGTACGCGTTAGGGTTAGGGTAGTTATTAAACCTATCCCACTCTCTAGATACCCCTTAGCACGTAAGGGAATATTATTTGGGGGTCCAGCCATGGAGAAGAGTTTAGACACTAGGATAAGATAAGGAACACACCCATTATAAAGAAATCACATTAGGATTCTCTTTTTAAGCTGTTCCTTAAAACACTAGTGCTTAGGAAATCTATTGGAGGCAGAAGCAGTCAAGGGTAGCCTAGGGTTAGGGTTAGGCTTAGGGTTAGGCTTAGGGTACGGCTTAGGGTACGGGTTCGGTGAGGGCTTCGGGTACGGCGTAGGGTATGGGTTAGGGTTAGGGTTAGGGTTAGTGTTAGGGTTAGGGCTCGTTTTAGGGTACGGGTTAGGACTAGGGTACGAGTTAGGGTTAGGGTAGGGGATAGGGTTAGGGTACGTGTTAGGGTTAGGGTAGTTATTAAACCTATCCCACTTTCTAGATACCCCTTAGCACGTAAAGGAATATTATTTGGGGGTCCAGCCATGGAGAAGAGTTTAGACACTAGGATAAGATAAGGAACACACCCATTATAAAGAAATCACATTAGGATTCTCTTTTTAAGCTGTTCCTTAAAACACTAGTGCTTAGGAAATCTATTGGAGGCAGAAGCAGTCAAGGGTAGCCTAGGGTTAGGGTTAGGCTTAGGGTACGGCTTAGGGTACGGCTTAGGGTACGGGTTCGGGGAGGGCTTCTGGTACGGCGTAGGGTATGGGTTAGGGTTAGGGTTTGGGTTAGTGTTAGGGTTAGGGCTCGGTTTAGGGTATTGGTTAGGATTAGGGTACGTGTTAGCGATAGGGTACGGGTTAGGGTTAGGGTACGCGTTAGTGTTAGGGTAGTTATTAAACCTAACCCACTCTCTAGATACCCCTTAGCACGTAAAGGAATATTATTTGGAGGTCCAGCCATGGAGAAGAGTTTAGACACTAGGATAAGATAAGGAACACACCCATTATAAAGAAATCACATTAGGATTCTCTTTTTAAGTTGTTCCTTAAAACACTAGTGCTTAGGAAATCTATTGGAGGCAGAAGCAGTCAAGGGTAGCCTAGGGTTAGGGTTAGGCTTAGGGTTAGGCTTAGGGTACGGCTTAGGGTACGGGTTCGGGGAGGGCTTCTGGTATGGCGTAGGGTATGGGTTAGGGTTAGGGTTAGGGTTAGTGTTAGGGTTAGGGCTCGGTATAGGGTATTGGTTAGGATTAGGGTACGTGTTAGGGTTAGGGTAGGGTTTAGGGTTAGGGTACGCGTTAGTGTTAGGGTAGTTATTAAACCTAACCCACTCTCTAGATACCCCTTAGCATGTAAAGGAATATTATTTGGGGGTCCAGCCATGGAGAAGAGTTTAGACACTAGGATAAGATAAGGAACACACCCATTATAAAGAAATCACATTAGGATTCTCTTTTTAAGCTGTTCCTTAAAACACTAGTGCTTAGGAAATCTATTGGAGGCAGAAGCAGTCAAGGGTAGCCTAGGGTTAGGGTTAGGCTTAGGGTACGGCTTAGGGTACGGCTTAGGGTACGGGTTGGGGGATGGCTTCGGGTACGGCGTAGGGTATGGGTTAGGGTTAGGGTTAGGGTTAGGGTTAGTGTTAGGGTTAGGGCTCGGTTTAGGGTATTGGTTAGGATTAGGGTACGTGTTATGGTTAGGGTAGGGGTTAGGGTTAGGGTACGCGTTAGTGTTAGGGTAGTTATTAAAGCTATATCACTCTCTAGATACCCCTTAGCACATAAAGGAATATTATTTGGAGGTCCAGCCATGGAGAAGAGTTTAGACACTAGGATAAGATAAGGAACACACCCATTATAAAGAAATCACATTAGGATTCTCTTTTTAAGCTGTTCCTTAAAACACTAGTGCTTAGGAAATCTATTGGAGGCAGAAGCAGTCAAGGGTAGCCTAGGGTTAGGGTTAGGCTTAGGGTTAGGCTTAGGGTACGGGTTCGGTGAGGGCTTCGGGTACGGCGTAGGGTATGGGTTAGGGTTAGGGTTAGGGTTAGTGTTAGGGTTAGGGCTCGTTTTAGGGTACGGGTTAGGATTAGGGTACGTGTTAGGGTTAGGGTAGGGGATAGGGTTACGGTACGCGTTAGGGTTAGGGTAGTTATTAAACCTATCCCACTCTCTAGATACCCCTTAGCACGTAAAGGAATATTATTTCGGGGTCCAGCCATGGAGAAGAGTTTAGACACTAGGATAAGATAAGGAACACACCCATTATAAAGAAATCACAATAGGATTCTCTTTTTAAGCTGTTCCTTAAAACACTACTGCTTAGGAAATCTATTGGAGGCAGAAGCAGTCAAGGGTAGCCTAGGGTTAGGGTTAGGCTTAGGGTACGGCTTAGGGTACGGGTTCGGGGAGGGCTTCGGGTACGGCGTAGGGTATGGGTTAGGGTTAGGGTTAGGGTTAGTGTTAGGGTTAGGGCTCGGTTTCGGGTATTGGTTAGGATTAGGGTACGTGTTATGGTTAGGGTAGGGGTTAGGGTTAGGGTACGCGTTAGTGTTAGGGTAGTTATTAAAGCTATCCCACTCTCTAGATACCCCTTAGCACATAAAGGAATATTATTTGGAGGTCCAGCCATGGAGAAGAGTTTAGACACTAGGATAAGATAAGGAACACACCCATTATAAAGAAATCACATTAGGATTCTCTTTTTAAGCTGTTCCTTAAAACACTAGTGCTTAGGAAATCTATTGGAGGCAAAAGCAGTCAAGGGTAGCCTAGGGTTAGGGTTAGGCTTAGGGTACGGCTTAGGGTACGGCTTAGGGTACGGGTTCGGGGAGGGCTTCGGGTATGGCGTACGGTATGGGTTAGGGTTAAAGTTAGGGTTAGTGTTAGGGTTAGGGCTCGGTTTAGGGTACGGGTTAGGATTAGGGTATGTGTTAGGGTTAGGGTAGGGGATAGGGTTAGGGTACGCGTTAGGGTTAGGGTAGTTATTAAACCTATCCCACTCTCTAGATACCCCTTAGCACGTAAAGGAATATTATTTGGGGGTCCAGCCATGGAGAAGAGTTTAGACACTAGGATAAGATAAGGAACACACCCATTATAAAGAAATCACATTAGGATTCTCTTTTTAAGCTGTTCCTTAAAACACTAGTGCTTAGGAAATCTATTGGAGGCAGAAGCAGTCAAGGGTAGCCTAGGGTTAGGGTTAGGCTTAGGGTTAGGCTTAGGGTACGGCTTAGGGTACGGGTTCGGTGAGGGCTTCGGGTATGGCGTAGGGTATGGGTTAGGGTTAGGGTTAGGGTTAGTGTTAGGGTTAGGGCTCGTTTTAGGGTACGGGTTAGGATTAGGGTACGAGTTAGGGTTAGGGTAGGGGATAGGGTTAGGGTACGTGTTAGGGTTAGGGTAGTTATTAAACCTATCCCACTTTCTAGATACCCCTTAGCACGTAAAGGAATATTATTTGGGGGTCCAGCCATGGAGAAGAGTTTAGACACTAGGATAAGATAAGGAACACACCCATTATAAAGAAATCACATTAGGATTCTCTTTTTAAGCTGTTCCTTAAAACACTAGTGCTTAGGAAATCTATTGGAGGCAGAAGCAGTCAAGGGTAGCCTAGGGTTAGGGTTAGGCTTAGGGTACGGCTTAGGGTACGGCTTAGGGTACGGGTTCGGGGAGGGCTTCTGGTACGGCGTAGGGTATGGGTTAGGGTTAGGGTTAGGGTTAGTGTTAGGGTTAGGGCTCGGTTTAGGGTATTGGTTAGGATTAGGGTACGTGTTAGCGATAGGGTAGGGGTTAGGGTTAGGGTACGCGTTAGTGTTAGGGTAGTTATTAAACCTAACCCACTCTCTAGATACCCCTTAGCACGTAAAGGAATATTATTTGGAGGTCCAGCCATGGAGAAGAGTTTAGACACTAGGATAAGATAAGGAACACACCCATTATAAAGAAATCACATTAGGATTCTCTTTTTAAGTTGTTCCTTAAAACACTAGTGCTTAGGAAATCTATTGGAGGCAGAAGCAGTCAAGGGTAGCCTAGGGTTAGGGTTAGGCTTAGGGTTAGGCTTAGGGTACGGCTTAGGGTACGGGTTCGGGGAGGTCTTCTGGTATGGCGTAGGGTATGGGTTAGGGTTAGGGTTAGGGTTAGTGTTAGGGTTAGGGCTCGGTATAGGGTATTGGTTAGGATTAGGGTACGTGTTAGGGTTAGGGTAGGGTTTAGGGTTAGGGTACGCGTTAGTGTTAGGGTAGTTATTAAACCTAACCCACTCTCTAGATACCCCTTAGCACGTAAAGGAATATTATTTGGGGGTCCAGCCATGGAGAAGAGTTTAGACACTAGGATAAGATAAGGAACACACCCATTATAAAGAAATCACATTAGGATTCTCTTTTTAAGCTGTTCCTTAAAACACTAGTGCTTAGGAAATCTATTGGAGGCAGAAGCAGTCAAGGGTAGCCTAGGGTTAGGGTTAGGCTTAGGGTACGGCTTAGGGTACGGCTTAGGGTACGGGTTGGGGGATGGCTTCGGGTACGGCGTAGGGTATGGGTTAGGGTTAGGGTTAGGGTTAGGGTTAGTGTTAGGGTTAGGGCTCGGTTTAGGGTATTGGTTAGGATTAGGGTACGTGTTATGGTTAGGGTAGGGGTTAGGGTTAGGGTACGCGTTAGTGTTAGGGTAGTTATTAAAGCTATATCACTCTCTAGATACCCCTTAGCACATAAAGGAATATTATTTGGAGGTCCAGCCATGGAGAAGAGTTTAGACACTAGGATAAGATAAGGAACACACCCATTATAAAGAAATCACATTAGGATTCTCTTTTTAAGCTGTTCCTTAAAACACTAGTGCTTAGGAAATCTATTGGAGGCAGAAGCAGTCAAGGGTAGCCTAGGGTTAGGGTTAGGCTTAGGGTTAGGCTTAGGGTACGGGTTCGGTGAGGGCTTCGGGTACGGCGTAGGGTATGGGTTAGGGTTAGGGTTAGGGTTAGTGTTAGGGTTAGGGCTCGTTTTAGGGTACGGGTTAGGATTAGGGTACGTGTTAGGGTTAGGGTAGGGGATAGGGTTAGGGTACGCGTTAGGGTTAGGGTAGTTATTAAACCTATCCCACTCTCTAGATACCCCTTAGCACGTAAAGGAATATTATTTCGGGGTCCAGCCATGGAGAAGAGTTTAGACACTAGGATAAGATAAGGAACACACCCATTATAAAGAAATCACAATAGGATTCTCTTTTTAAGCTGTTCCTTAAAACACTACTGCTTAGGAAATCTATTGGAGGCAGAAGCAGTCAAGGGTAGCCTAGGGTTAGGGTTAGGCTTAGGGTACGGCTTAGGGTACGGGTTCGGGGAGGGCTTCGGGTACGGCGTAGGGTATGGGTTAGGGTTAGGGTTAGGGTTAGTGTTAGGGTTAGGGCTCGGTTTAGGGTATTGGTTAGGATTAGGGTACGTGTTATGGTTAGGGTAGGGGTTAGGGTTAGGGTACGCGTTAGTGTTAGGGTAGTTATTAAAGCTATCCCACTCTCTAGATACCCCTTAGCACATAAAGGAATATTATTTGGAGGTCCAGCCATGGAGAAGAGTTTAGACACTAGGATAAGATAAGGAACACACCCATTATAAAGAAATCACATTAGGATTCTCTTTTTAAGCTGTTCCTTAAAACACTAGTGCTTAGGAAATCTATTGGAGGCAGAAGCAGTCAAGGGTACCCTAGGGTTAGGGTTAGGCTTAGGGTTAGGCTTAGGGTACGGCTTAGGGTACGGGTTCGGGGAGGGCTTCTGGTATGGCGTAGGGTATGGGTTAGGGTTAGGGTTAGGGTTAGTGTTAGGGTTAGGGCTCGGTATAGGGTATTGGTTAGGATTAGGGTACGTGTTAGGGTTAGGGTAGGGTTTAGGGATAGGGTACGCATTAGTGTTAGGGTAGTTATTAAACCTAACCCACTCTCTAGATACCCCTTAGCACGTAAAGGAATATTATTTGGGGGTCCAGCCATGGAGAAGAGTTTAGACACTAGGATAAGATAAGGAACACACCCATTATAAAGAAATCACATTAGGATTCTCTTTTTAAGCTGTTCCTTAAAACACTAGTGCTTAGGAAATCTATTGGAGGCAGAAGCAGTCAAGGGTAGCCTAGGGTTAGGGTTAGGCTTAGGGTACGGCTTAGGGTACGGCTTAGGGTACGGGTTCGGGGAGGCCTTCGGGTACGGCGTAGGGTATGGGTTAGGGTTAGGGTTAGGGTTAGTGTTAGGGTTAGGGCTCGGTTTAGGGTATTGGTTAGGATTAGGGTACGTGTTATGGTTAGGGTAGGGGTTAGGGTTAGGGTACGCGTTAGTGTTAGGGTAGTTATTAAAGCTATCCCACTCTCTAGATACCCCTTAGCACATAAAGGAATATTATTTGGAGGTCCAGCCATGGAGAAGAGTTTAGACACTAGGATAAGATAAGGAACACACCCATTATAAAGAAATCACATTAGGATTCCCTTTTTAAGCTGTTCCTTAAAACACTAGTGCTTAGGAAATCTATTGGAGGCAGAAGCAGTCAAGGGTAGCCTAGGGTTAGGGTTAGGCTTAGGGTACGGCTTAGGGTACGGGTTCGGTGAGGGCTTCGGGTACGGCGTAGGGTAAGGGTTAGGGTTAGGGTTAGGGTTAGTTTTAGGGTTAGGGCTCGGTTTAGGGTACGGGTTAGGATTAGGGTACGTGTTAGGGTTAGGGTAGGGGATAGGGTTAGGTTACTCGTTAGGGTTAGGGTAGTTATTAAATATATCCCACTCTCTAGATACCCCTTAGCACGTAAAGGAATATTATTTCGGGGTCCAGCCATGGAGAAGGGTTTAGACACTAGGATAAGATAAGGAACACACCCATTATAAAGAAATCACATTAGGATTCTCTTTTTAAGCTGTTCCTTAAAACACTAGTGCTTAGGAAATCTATTGGAGGCAGAAGCAGTCAAGGGTAGCCTAGGGTTAGGGTTAGGCTTAGGGTTAGGCTTAGGGTACGGCTTAGGGTACGGGTTCGGGGAGGGCTTCGGGTACGGCGTAGGGTATGGGTTAGGGTTAGGGTTAGGGTTAGTGTTAGGGTTAGGGCTCGGTATAGGGTATTGGTTAGGATTAGGGTACGTGTTAGGGTTAGGGTAGGGGTTAGGGTTAGGGTACGCGTTAGTGTTAGGGTAGTTATTAAACCTAACCCACTCTCTAGATACCCCTTAGCACGTAAAGGGATATTATTTGGAGGTCCAGCCATGGAGAAGAGTTTAGACACTAGGATAAGATAAGGAACACACCCATTATAAAGAAATCACATTAGGATTCTCTTTTTAAGCTGTTCCTTAAAACACTAGTGCTTAGGAAATCTATTGGAGGCAGAAGCAGTCAAGGGTAGCCTAGGGTTAGGGTTAGGCTTAGGGTTAGGCTTAGGGTACGGGTTCGGTGAGGGCTTCGGTTACGGCGTAGGGTATGGGTTAGGGTTAGGGTTAGGGTTAGTGTTAGGGTTAGGGCTCGTTTTAGGGTACGGGTTAGGATTAGGGTACGTGTTAGGGTTAGGGTAGGGGATAGGGTTAGGGTACGCGTTAGGGTTAGGGTAGTTATTAAACCTATCCCAGTCTCTAGATACCCCTTAGCACGTAAAGGAATATTATTTCGGGGTCCAGCCATGGAGAAGAGTTTAGACACTAGGATAAGATAAGGAACACACCCATTATAAAGAAATCACATTAGGATTCTCTTTTTAAGCTGTTCCTTAAAACACTAGTGCTTAGGAAATCTATTGGAGGCAGAAGCAGTCAAGGGTAGCCTAGGGTTAGGGTTAGGCTTAGGGTACGGCTTAGGGTACGGCTTAGGGTACGGGTTCGGGGAGGGCTTCTGGTACGGCGTAGGGTATGGGTTAGGGTTAGGGTTAGGGTTAGTGTTAGGGTTAGGGCTCGGTTTAGGGTATTGGTTAGGATTAGGGTACGTGTTATCGATAGGGTAGGGGTTAGGGTTAGGGTACGCGTTAGTGTTAGGGTAGTTATTAAACCTAACCCACTCTCTAGATACCCCTTAGCACGTAAAGGAATATTATTTGGAGGTCCAGCCATGGAGAAGAGTTTAGACACTAGGATAAGATAAGGAACACACCCATTATAAAGAAATCACATTAGGATTCTCTTTTTAAGCTGTTCCTTAAAACACTAGTGCTTAGGAAATCTATTGGAGGCAGAAGCAGTCAAGCGTAGCCTAGGATTAGGGTTAGGCTTAGGGTTAGGCTTAGGGTACGGCTTAGGGTACGGGTTCGGGGAGGGCTTCTGGTATGGCGTAGGGTATGGGTTAGGGTTAGGGTTAGGGTTAGTGTTAGGGTTAGGGCTCGGTATAGGGTATTGGTTAGGATTAGGGTACGTGTTAGGGTTAGGGTAGGGTTTAGGGTTAGGGTACGCGTTAGTGTTAGGGTAGTTATTAAACCTAACCCACTCTCTAGATACCCCTTAGCACGTAAAGGAATATTATTTGGGGGTCTAGCCATGGAGAAGAGTTTAGACACTAGGATAAGATAAGGAACACACCCATTATAAAGAAATCACATTAGGATTCTCTTTTTAAGCTGTTCCTTAAAACACTAGTGCTTAGGAAATCTATTGGAGGCAGAAGCAGTCAAGGGTAGCCTAGGGTTAGGGTTAGGCTTAGGGTACGGCTTAGGGTACGGCTTAGGGTACGGGTTCGGGGAGGCCTTCGGGTACGGCGTAGGGTATGGGTTAGGGTTAGGGTTAGGGTTAGTGTTAGGGTTAGGGCTCGGTTTAGGGTATTGGTTAGGATTAGGGTACGTGTTATGGTTAGGGTAGGGGTTAGGGTTAGGGTACGCGTTAGTGTTAGGGTAGTTATTAAAGCTATCCCACTCTCTAGATACCCCTTAGCACATAAAGGAATATTATTTGGAGGTCCAGCCATGGAGAAGAGTTTAGACACTAGGATAAGATAAGGAACACACCCATTATAAAGAAATCACATTAGGATTCCCTTTTTAAGCTGTTCCTTAAAACACTAGTGCTTAGGAAATCTATTGGAGGCAGAAGCAGTCAAGGGTAGCCTAGGGTTAGGGTTAGGCTTAGGGTACGGCTTAGGGTACGGGTTCGGTGAGGGCTTCGGGTACGGCGTAGGGTAAGGGTTAGGGTTAGGGTTAGGGTTAGTTTTAGGGTTAGGGCTCGGTTTAGGGTACGGGTTAGGATTAGGGTACGTGTTAGGGTTAGGGTAGGGGATAGGGTTAGGGTACGCGTTAGGGTTAGGGTAGTTATTAAATATATCCCACTCTCTAGATACCCCTTAGCACGTAAAGGAATATTATTTCGGGGTCCAGCCATGGAGAAGGGTTTAGACACTAGGATAAGATAAGGAACACACCCATTATAAAGAAATCACATTAGGATTCTCTTTTTAAGCTGTTCCTTAAAACACTAGTGCTTAGGAAATCTATTGGAGGCAGAAGCAGTCAAGGGTAGCCTAGGGTTAGGGTTAGGCTTAGGGTTAGGCTTAGGGTACGGCTTAGGGTAGGGGTTCGGGGAGGGCTTCGGGTACGGCGTAGGGTATGGGTTAGGGTTAGGGTTAGGGTTAGTGTTAGGGTTAGGGCTCGGTATAGGGTATTGGTTAGGATTAGGGTACGTGTTAGGGTTAGGGTAGGGGTTAGGGTTAGGGTACGCGTTAGTGTTAGGGTAGTTATTAAACCTAACCCACTCTCTAGATACCCCTTAGCACGTAAAGGGATATTATTTGGAGGTCCAGCCATGGAGAAGAGTTTAGACACTAGGATAAGATAAGGAACACACCCATTATAAAGAAATCACATTAGGATTCTCTTTTTAAGCTGTTCCTTAAAACACTAGTGCTTAGGAAATCTATTGGAGGCAGAAGCAGTCAAGGGTAGCCTAGGGTTAGGGTTAGGCTTAGGGTTAGGCTTAGGGTACGGGTTCGGTGAGGGCTTCGGTTACGGCGTAGGGTATGGGTTAGGGTTAGGGTTAGGGTTAGTGTTAGGGTTAGGGCTCGTTTTAGGGTACGGGTTAGGATTAGGGTACGTGTTAGGGTTAGGGTAGGGGATAGGGTTAGGGTACGCGTTAGGGTTAGGGTAGTTATTAAACCTATCCCAGTCTCTAGATACCCCTTAGCACGTAAAGGAATATTATTTCGGGGTCCAGCCATGGAGAAGAGTTTAGACACTAGGATAAGATAAGGAACACACCCATTATAAAGAAATCACATTAGGATTCTCTTTTTAAGCTGTTCCTTAAAACACTAGTGCTTAGGAAATCTATTGGAGGCAGAAGCAGTCAAGGGTAGCCTAGGGTTAGGGTTAGGCTTAGGGTACGGCTTAGGGTACGGCTTAGGGTACGGGTTCGGGGAGGGCTTCTGGTACGGCGTAGGGTATGGGTTAGGGTTAGGGTTAGGGTTAGTGTTAGGGTTAGGGCTCGGTTTAGGGTATTGGTTAGGATTAGGGTACGTGTTAGCGATAGGGTAGGGGTTAGGGTTAGGGTACGCGTTAGTGTTAGGGTAGTTATTAAACCTAACCCACTCTCTAGATACCCCTTAGCACGTAAAGGAATATTATTTGGAGGTCCAGCCATGGAGAAGAGTTTAGACACTAGGATAAGATAAGGAACACACCCATTATAAAGAAATCACATTAGGATTCTCTTTTTAAGCTGTTCCTTAAAACACTAGTGCTTAGGAAATCTATTGGAGGCAGAAGCAGTCAAGGGTAGCCTAGGATTAGGGTTAGGCTTAGGGTTAGGCTTAGGGTACGGCTTAGGGTACGGGTTCGGGGAGGGCTTCTGGTATGGCGTAGGGTATGGGTTAGGGTTAGGGTTAGGGTTAGTGTTAGGGTTAGGGCTCGGTATAGGGTATTGGTTAGGATTAGGGTACGTGTTAGGGTTAGGGTAGGGTTTAGGGTTAGGGTACGCGTTAGTGTTAGGGTAGTTATTAAACCTAACCCACTCTCTAGATACCCCTTAGCACGTAAAGGAATATTATTTGGGGGTCCAGCCATGGAGAAGAGTTTAGACACTAGGATAAGATATGGAACACACCCATTATAAAGAAATCACATTAGGATTCTCTTTTTAAGCTGTTCCTTAAAACACTAGTGCTTAGGAAATCTATTGGAGGCAGAAGCAGTCAAGGGTAGCCTAGGGTTAGGGTTAGGCTTAGGGTACGGCTTAGGGTACGGCTTAGGGTACGGGTTCGGGGAGGGCTTCGGGTACGGCGTAGGGTATGGGTTAGGGTTAGGGTTAGGGTTAGTGTTAGGGTTAGGGCTCGGTTTAGGGTATTGGTTAGGATTAGGGTACGTGTTATGGTTAGGGTAGGGGTTAGGGTTAGGGTACGCGTTAGTGTTAGGGTAGTTATTAAAGCTATCCCACTCTCTAGATACCCCTTAGCACATAAAGGAATATTATTTGGAGGTCCAGCCATGGAGAAGAGTTTAGACACTAGGATAAGATAAGGAACACACCCATTATAAAGAAATCACATTAGGATTCCCTTTTTAAGCTGTTCCTTAAAACACTAGTGCTTAGGAAATCTATTGGAGGCAGAAGCAGTCAAGGGTAGCCTAGGGTTAGGGTTAGGCTTAGGGTACGGCTTAGGGTATGGGTTCGGTGAGGGCTTCGGGTACGGCGTAGGGTAAGGGTTAGGGTTAGGGTTAGGGTTAGTTTTAGGGTTAGGGCTCGGTTTAGGGTACGGGTTAGGATTAGGGTACGTGTTAGGGTTAGGGTAGGGGATAGGGTTAGGGTACGCGTTAGGGTTAGGGTAGTTATTAAATATATCCCACTCTCTAGATACCCCTTAGCACGTAAAGGAATATTATTTCGGGGTCCAGCCATGGAGAAGGGTTTAGACACTAGGATAAGATAAGGAACACACCCATTATAAAGAAATCACATTAGGATTCTCTTTTTAAGCTGTTCCTTAAAACACTAGTGCTTAGGAAATCTATTGGAGGCAGAAGCAGTCAAGGGTAGCCTAGGGTTAGGGTTAGGCTTAGGGTTAGGCTTAGGGTACGGGTTCGGGGAGGGCTTCGGGTACGGCGTAGGGTATGGGTTAGGGTTAGGGTTAGGGTTAGTGTTAGGGTTAGGGCTCGGTATAGGGTATTGGTTAGGATTAGGGTACGTGTTAGGGTTAGGGTAGGGGTTAGGGTTAGGGTACGCGTTAGTGTTAGGGTAGTTATTAAACCTAACCCACTCTCTAGATACCCTTTAGCACGTAAAGGAATATTATTTGGAGGTCCAGCCATGGAGAAGAGTTTAGACACTAGGATAAGATAAGGAACACACCCATTATAAAGAAATCACATTAGGATTCTCTTTTTAAGCTGTTCCTTAAAACACTAGTGCTTAGGAAATCTATTGGAGGCAGAAGCAGTCAAGGGTAGCCTAGGGTTAGGGTTAGGCTTAGGGTTAGGCTTAGGGTACGGGTTCGGTGAGGGCTTCGGTTACGGCGTAGGGTATGGGTTAGGGTTAGGGTTAGGGTTAGTGTTAGGGTTAGGGCTCGTTTTAGGGTACGGGTTAGGATTAGGGTACGTGTTAGGGTTAGGGTAGGGGATAGGGTTAGGGTACGCGTTAGGGTTAGGGTAGTTATTAAACCTATCCCACTCTCTAGATACCCCTTAGCACGTAAAGGAATATTATTTGGGGGTCCAGCCATGGAGAAGAGTTTAGACACTAGGATAAGATAAGGAACACACCCATTATAAAGAAATCACAATAGGATTCTCTTTTTAAGCTGTTCCTTAAAACACTACTGCTTAGGAAATCTATTGGAGGCAGAAGCAGTCAAGGGTAGCCTAGGGTTAGGGTTAGGCTTAGGGTACGGCTTCGGGTACGGGTTCGGGGAGGGCTTCGGGTACGGCGTAGGGTATGGGTTAGGGTTAGGGTTAGGGTTAGTGTTAGGGTTAGGGCTCGGTTTAGGGTATTGGTTAGGATTAAGGTACGTGTTATGTTTAGGGTAGGGGTTAGGGTTAGGGTACGCGTTAGTGTTAGGGTAGTTATTAAAGCTATCCCACTCTCTAGATAACCCTTAGCACATAAAGGAATATTATTTGGAGGTCCAGCCATGGAGAAGAGTTTAGACACTAGGATAAGATAAGGAACACACCCATTATAAAGAAATCACATTAGGATTCTCTTTTTAAGCTGTTCCTTAAAACACTAGTGATTAGGAAATCTATTGGAGGCAGAAGCAGTCAAGGGTAGCCTAGGGTTAGGGTTAGGCTTAGGGTACGGCTTAGGGTACGGGTTCGGTGAGGGCTTCGGGTACGGCGTAGGGTATGGGTTAGGGTTAGGGTTAGGGTTAGTGTTAGGGTTAGGGCTCGGTTTAAGGTACGGGTTAGGATTAGGGTACATGTTAGGGTTAGGGTAGGGGTTAGGGTTAGGGTACGCGTTAGGGTTAGGGTAGTTATTAAACCTATCCCACTCTCTAGATACACCTTAGCACGTAAAGGAATATTATTTGGGGGTCCAGCCATGGAGAAGAGTTTAGACACTAGGATAAGATAAGGAACACACCCATTATAAAGAAATCACATTAGGATTCTCTTTTTAAGCTGTTCCTTAAAACACTAGTGCTTAGGAAATCTATTGGAGGCAGAAGCAGTCAAGGGTAGCCTAGGATTAGGGTTAGGCTTAGGGTTAGGCTTAGGGTACGGCTTAGGGTACGGGTTCGGTGAGGGCTTCGGGTACGGCGTAGGGTATGGGTTAGGGTTAGGGTTAGGGTTAGTGTTAGGGTTAGGGCTCGTTTTAGGGTACGGGTTAGGATTAGGGTACGAGTTAGGGTTAGGGTAGGGGATAGGGTTAGGGTACGTGTTAGGGTTAGGGTAGTTATTAAACTTATCCCACTCTCTAGATACCCCTTAGCACGTAAAGGAATATTATTTGGGGGTCCAGCCATGGAGAAGAGTTTAGACACTAGGATAAGATAAGGAACACACCCATTATAAAGAAATCACATTAGGATTCTCTTTTTAAGCTGTTCCTTAAAACACTAGTGCTTAGGAAATCTATTGGAGGAAGAAGCAGTCAAGGGTAGCCTAGGGTTAGGGTTAGGCTTAGGGTACGGCTTAGGGTACGGTTTAGGGTACGGTTTCGGGGAGGGCTTTGGGTACGGCGTAGGGTATGGGTTAGGGTTAGGGTTAGGGTTAGTGTTAGGGTTAGGGCTCGGTTTAAGGTACGGGTTAGGATTAGGGTACATGTTAGGGTTAGGGTAGGGGTTAGGGTTAGGGTACGCGTTAGGGTTAGGGTAGTTATTAAACCTATCCCACTCTCTAGATACACCTTAGCACGTAAAGAAATATTATTTGGGGGTCCACCCATGGAGAAGAGTTTAGACACTAGGATAAGATAAGGAACACACCCATTATAAAGAAATCACAACAGGATTCTCTTTTTAAGCTGTTCCTTAAAACACTAGTGCTTAGGAAGTCTATTGGAGGCAGAAGCAGTCAAGGGTAGCCTAGGGTTAGGGTTAGGCTTAGGGTACGGCTTAGGGTACGGCTTAGGGTACGGGTTCGGGGAGGGCTTCGGGTACGGCGTAGGGTATGGGTTAGGGTTAGGGTTAGGGTTAGTGTTAGGGTTAGGGCTCGGTTTAGGGTATTGGTTAGGATTAGGGTACGTGTTATGGTTAGGGTAGGGGTTAGGGTTAGCGTACGCGTTAGTGTTAGGGTAGTTATTAAAGCTATCCCACTCTCTAGATACCCCTTAGCACATAAAGGAATATTATTTGGAGGTCCAGCCATGGAGAAGAGTTTAGACACTAGGATAAGATAAGGAACACACCCATTATAAAGAAATCACATTAGGATTCTCTTTTTAAGCTGTTCCTTAAAACACTAGTGCTTAGGAAATCTATTGGAGGCAGAAGCAGTCAAGGGTAGCCTAGGGTTAGGGTTAGGCTTAGGGTACGGCTTAGGGTACGGCTTAGGGTACGGGTTCGGGGAGGGCTTCGGGTATGGCGTAGGGTATGGGTTAAGGTTAGGGTTAGGGTTAGTGTTAGGGTTAGGGCTCGGTTTAGGGTACGGGTTAGGATTAGGGTACGTGTTAGGGTTAGGGTAGGGGATAGGGTTAGGGTACACGTTAGGGTTAGGGTAGTTATTAAACCTATCCCACTCTCTAGATACCCCTTAGCACGTAAAGGTATATTATTTGGGGGTCCAGCCATGGAGAAGAGTTTAGACACTAGGATAAGATAAGGAACACACCCATTATAAAGAAATCACATTAGGATTCTCTTTTTAAGCTGTTCCTTAAAACACTAGTGCTTAGGAAATCTATTGGAGGCAGAAGCAGTCAAGGGTAGCCTAGGGTTAGGGTTAGGCTTAGGGTACGGCTTAGGGTACGGCTTAGGGTACGGGTTTGGGGAGGGCTTCGGGTACGGCTTAGGGTATGGGTTAGGGTTAGGGTTAGGGTTAGTGTTAGGGTTAGGGCTCGGCTTAGGGTATTGGTTAGGATTAGGGTACGTGTTAGGGTTAGGGTAGGGGTTAGGGTTAGGGTACGCGTTAGTGTTAGGGTAGTTATTAAACCTATCCCAATCTCTAGATACCCCTTAGCACGTAAAGGAATATTATTTGGAGGTCCAGCCATGGAGAAGAGTTTAGACACTAGGATAAGATAAGGAACACACCCATTATAAAGAAATCACATTAGGATTCTCTTTTTAAGCTGTTCCTTAAAACACTAGTGCTTAGGAAATCTAATGGAGGCAGAAGCAGTCAAGGGTAGCCTAGGGTTAGGGTTAGGCTTAGGGTACGGCTTAGGGTACGGCTTAGGGTACGGGTTCGGGGAGGGCTTCGGGTACGGCGTAGGGTATGGGTTAGGGTTAGGGTTAGGGTTAGTGTTAGGGTTAGGGCTCGGTTTAGGGTATTGGTTAGGATTAGGGTACGTGTTATGGTTAGGGTAGGGGTTAGGGTTAGGGTACGCGTTAGTGTTAGGGTAGTTATTAAAACTATCCCACTCTCTAGATACCCCTTAGCACATAAAGGAATATTATTTGGAGGTCCAGCCATGGAGAAGAGTTTAGACACTAGGATAAGATAAGGAACACACCCATTATAAAGAAATCACATTAGGATTCTCTTTTTAAGCTGTTCCTTAAAACACTAGTGCTTAGGAAATCTATTGGAGGCAGAAGCAGTCAAGGGTAGCCTAGGGTTAGGGTTAGGCTTAGGGTACGGCTTAGGGTACGGCTTAGGGTACGGGTTCGGGGAGGGCTTCGGGTATGGCGTAGGGTATGGGTTAGGGTTAGGGTTAGGGTTAGTGTTAGGGTTATGGCTCGGTTTAAGGTACGGGTTAGGATTAGGGTACGTGTTAGGGTTAGGGTAGGGGATAGGGTTAGGGTACGCGTTAGGGTTAGGGTAGTTATTAAACCTATCCCACTCTCTAGATACCCCTTAGCACGTAAAGGAATATTATTTGGGGGTCCAGCCATGGAGAAGAGTTTAGACACTAGGATAAGATACGGAACACACCCATTATAAAGAAATCACATTAGGATTCTCTTTTTAAGCTGTTCCTTAAAACACTAGTGCTTAGGAAATCTATTGGAGGCAGAAGCAGTCAAGGGTAGCCTAGGGTTAGGGTTAGGCTTAGGGTTAGGCTTAGGGTACGGCTTAGGGTACGGGTTCGGTGAGGGCTTCGGTTACGGCGTAGGGTATGGGTTAGGGTTAGGGTTAGGGTTAGTGTTAGGGTTAGGGCTCGTTTTAGGGTACGGGTTAGGATTAGGGTACGAGTTAGGGTTAGGGTAGGGGATAGGGTTAGGGTACGTGTTAGGTTTAGGGTAGTTATTAAACCTATCCCACTCTCTAGATACCCCTTAGCACGTAAAGGAATATTATTTGGGGGTCCAGCCATGGAGAAGAGTTTAGACCCTAGGATAAGATAAGGAACACACCCATTATAAAGAAATCACATTAGGATTCTCTTTTTAAGCTGTTCCTTAAAACACTAGTGCTTAGGAAATCTATTGGAGGCAGAAGCAGTCAAGGGTAGCCCTGGGTTAGGGTTAGGCTTAGGGTACGGCTTAGGGTACGGCTTAGGGTACGGGTTTGGGGAGGGCTTCGGGTACGGCTTAGGGTATGGGTTAGGGTTAGGGTTAGGGTTAGTGTTAGGTTTAGGGCTCGGCTTAGGGTATTGGTTAGGATTAGGGTACGTGTTAGGGTTAGGGTAGGGGTTAGGGTTAGGGTACGCGTTAGTGTTAGGGTAGTTATTAAACCTATCCCAATCTCTCGATACCCCTTAGCACGTAAAGGAATATTATTTGGAGGTCCAGCCATGGAGAAGAGTTTAGACACTAGGATAAGATAAGGAACACACCCATTATAAAGAAATCACATTAGGATTCTCTTTTTAAGCTGTTCCTTAAAACACTAGTGCTTAGGAAATCTATTGGCGGCAGAAGCAGTCAAGGGTAGCCTAGGGTTAGGGTTAGGCTTAGGGTACGGCTTAGGGTACGGCTTAGGGTACGGGTTCGGGGAGGGCTTCTGGTACGGCGTAGGGTATGGGTTACGGTTAGGGTTAGGGTTAGTGTTAGGGTTAGGGCTCGGTTTAGGTTATTGGTTAGGATTAGGGTACGTGTTAGCGATAGGGTAGGGGTTAGGGTTAGGGTACGCGTTAGTGTTAGGGTAGTTATTAAACCTAACCCACTCTCTAGATACCCCTTAGCACGTAAAGGAATATTATTTGGAGGTCCAGCCATGGAGAAGAGTTTAGACACTAGGATAAGATAAGGAACACACCCATTATAAAGAAATCACATTAGGATTCTCTTTTTAAGCTGTTCCTTAAAACACTAGTGCTTAGGAAATCTATTGGAGGCAGAAGCAGTCAAGGGTAGCCTAGGGTTAGGGTTAGGCTTAGGGTTAGGCTTAGGGTACGGCTTAGGGTACGGGTTCGGGGAGGGCTTCTGGTATGGCGTAGGGTATGGGTTAGGGTTAGGGTTAGGGTTAGTGTTAGGGTTAGGGCTCGGTATAGGGTATTGGTTAGGATTAGGGTACGTGTTAGGGTTAGGGTAGGGTTTAGGGTTAGGGTACGCGTTAGTGTTAGGGTAGTTATTAAACCTAACCCACTCTCTAGATACCCCTTAGCACGTAAAGGAATATTATTTGGGGGTCCAGCCATGGAGAAGAGTTTAGACACTAGGATAAGATAAGGAACACACCCATTATAAAGAAATCACATTAGGATTCTCTTTTTAAGCTGTTCCTTAACACACTAGTGCTTAGGAAATCTATTGGAGGCAGAAGCAGTCAAGGGTAGCCTAGGGTTAGGGTTAGGCTTAGGGTACGGCTTAGGGTACGGCTTAGGGTACGGGTTCGGGGAGGGCTTCGGGTACGGCGTAGGGTATGGGTTAGGGTTAGGGTTAGGGTTAGTGTTAGGGTTAGGGCTCGGTTTAGGGTATTGGTTAGGATTAGGGTACGTGTTAGGGTTAGGGTAGGGGTTAGGGTTAGGGTACGCGTTAGTGTTAGGGTAGTTATTGAAGCTATCCCACTCTCTAGATACCCCTTAGCACATAAGGAATATTATTTGGAGGTCCAGCCATGGAGAAGAGTTTAGACACTAGGATAAGATAAGGAACACACCCATTATAAAGAAATCACATTAGGATTCTCTTTTTAAGCTGTTCCTTAAAACACTAGTGCTTAGGAAATCTATTGGAGGCAGAAGCAGTCAAGGGTAGCCTAGGGTTAGGGTTAGGCTTAGGGTACGGCTTCGGGTACGGCTTAGGGTACGGGTTCGGGGAGGGCTTCGGGTACGGCGTAGGGTATGGGTTTGGGTTAGGGTTAGTGTTAGGGTTAGGGCTCGGTTTAGGGTATTGGTTAGGATTAGGGTACGTGTTATGGTTAGGGTAGGGGTTAGGGTTAGGGTACGCGTTAGTGTTAGGGTAGTTATTAAAGCTATCCCACTCTCTAGATACCCCTTAGCACATAAAGGAATATTATTTGGAGGTCCAGCCATGGAGAAGAGTTTAGACACTAGGATAAGATAAGGAACACACCCATTATAAAGAAATCACATTAGGATTCTCTTTTTAAGCTGTTCCTTAAAACACTAGTGCTTAGGAAATCTATTGGAGGCAGAAGCATTCAAGGGTAGCCTAGGGTTAGGGTTAGGCTTAGGGTTAGGCTTAGGGTACGGCTTAGGGTACGGGTTCGGGGAGGGCTTCTGGTACGGCGTAGGGTATGGGTTAGGGTTAGGGTTAGGGTTAGTGTTAGGGTTAGGGCTCGGTTTAGGGTATTGGTTAGGATTAGGGTACGTGTTAGGGTTAGGGTAGGGGTTAGGGTTAGGGTACGCGTTAGTGTTAAGGTAGTTATTAAACCTAACCCACTCTCTAGATACCCCTTAGCACGTAAAGGAATATTATTTGGCGGTCCAGCCATGGAGAAGAGTTTAGACACTAGGATAAGATAAGGAACACACCCATTATAGAGAAATCACATTAGGATTCTCTTTTTAAGCTGTCCTTTAAAACACTAGTGCTTAGGAAATCTATTGGAGGCAGAAGCAGTCAAGGGTAGCCTAGGGTTAGGGTACGGCTTAGGGTACGGCTTAGCGTACGGCGTAGGGTACGGGTTCGGGGAGGGCTTCGGGTACGGCGTAGGGTATGGGTTAGGGTTAGGGTTAGGGTTAGTGTTAGGGTTAGGGCTCGGTTTAGGGTATTGGTTAGGATTAGGGTACGTGTTAGTGTTAGGGTAGGGGTTAGGGTTAGGGTACGCGTTAGTGTTAGGGTAGTTATTAAACCTATCCCACACTCTAGATACCCCTTAGCACGTAAAGGAATATTATTTGGAGGTCCAGCCATGGAGAAGTGTTTAGACACTAGGATAAGATAAGGAACACACCCATTATAAAGAAATCACATTAGGATTCTCTTTTTAAGTTGTTCCTTAAAACAATAGTGCTTAGGAAATCTATTGGAGGCAGAAGCAGTCAAGGGTAGCCTAGGGTTAGGGTTAGGCTTAGAGTACGGCTTAGGGTACGGCTTAGGGTACGGGTTCGGGGAGGGCTTCGGGTACGGCGTAGGGTATGGGTTAGGGTTAGGGTTAGGGTTAGTGTTAGGGTTAGGGCTCGGTTTAGGGTACGGGTTAGCATTAGGGTACATGTTAGGGTTAGGTTTAGGGTACGCGTTAGGGTTAGGGTAGTTATTAAACCTATCCCACTCTCTAGATACACCTTAGCACGTAAAGGAATATTATTTGGGGGTCCAGCCATGGAGAAGAGTTTAGACACTAGGATAAGATAAGGAATACACCCATTATAAAGAAATCACATTAGGATTCTCTTTTTAAGCTGTTCCTTAAAACACTAGTGCTTAGGAAATCTATTGGAGGCAGAAGCAGTCAAGGGTAGCCTAGGGTTAGGGTTAGGCTTAGGGTACGGCTTAGGGTACGGCTTAGGGTACGGGTTCGGGGAGGGCTTCGGGTACGGCGTAGGGTATGGGTTAGGGTTAGGGTTAGGGTTAGTGTTAGGGTTAGGGCTCGGTTTAGGGTATTGGTTAGGATTAGGGTACGTGTTATGGTTAGGGTAGGGGTTAGGGTTAGGGTACGCGTTAGTGTTAGGGTAGTTATTAAAACTATCCCACTCTCTAGATACCCCTTAGCACATAAAGGAATATTATTTGGAGGTCCAGCCATGGAGAAGAGTTTAGACACTAGGATAAGATAAGGAACACACCCATTATAAAGAAATCACATTAGGATTCTCTTTTTAAGCTGTTCCTTAAAACACTAGTGCTTAGGAAATCTATTGGAGGCAGAAGCAGTCAAGGGTAGCCTAGGGTTAGGGTTAGGCTTAGGGTACGGCTTAGGGTACGGCTTAGGGTACGGGTTCGGGGAGGGCTTCGGGTATGGCGTAGGGTATGGGTTAGGGTTAGGGTTAGGGTTAGTGTTAGGGTTAGGGCTCGGTTTAAGGTACGGGTTAGGATTAGGGTACGTGTTAGGGTTAGGGTAGGGGATAGGGTTAGGGTACGCGTTAGGGTTAGGGTAGTTATTAAACCTATCCCACTCTCTAGATACCCCTTAGCACGTAAAGGAATATTATTTGGGGGTCCAGCCATGGAGAAGAGTTTAGACACTAGGATAAGATACGGAACACACCCATTATAAAGAAATCACATTAGGATTCTCTTTTTAAGCTGTTCCTTAAAACACTAGTGCTTAGGAAATCTATTGGAGGCAGAAGCAGTCAAGGGTAGCCTAGGGTTAGGGTTAGGCTTAGGGTTAGGCTTAGGGTACGGCTTAGGGTACGGGTTCGGTGAGGGCTTCGGGTACGGCGTAGGGTATGGGTTAGGGTTAGGGTTAGGGTTAGTGTTAGGGTTAGGGCTCGTTTTAGGGTACGGGTTAGGATTAGGGTACGAGTTAGGGTTAGGGTAGGGGATAGGGTTAGGGTACGTGTTAGGTTTAGGGTAGTTATTAAACCTATCCCACTCTCTAGATACCCCTTAGCACGTAAAGGAATATTATTTGGGGGTCCAGCCATGGAGAAGAGTTTAGACCCTAGGATAAGATAAGGAACACACCCATTATAAAGAAATCACATTAGGATTCTCTTTTTAAGCTGTTCCTTAAAACACTAGTGCTTAGGAAATCTATTGGAGGCAGAAGCAGTCAAGGGTAGCCCTGGGTTAGGGTTAGGCTTAGGGTACGGCTTAGGGTACGGCTTAGGGTACGGGTTTGGGGAGGGCTTCGGGTACGGCTTAGGGTATGGGTTAGGGTTAGGGTTAGGGTTAGTGTTAGGTTTAGGGCTCGGCTTAGGGTATTGGTTAGGATTAGGGTACGTGTTAGGGTTAGGGTAGGGGTTAGGGTTAGGGTACGCGTTAGTGTTAGGGTAGTTATTAAACCTATCCCAATCTCTCGATACCCCTTAGCACGTAAAGGAATATTATTTGGAGGTCCAGCCATGGAGAAGAGTTTAGACACTAGGATAAGATAAGGAACACACCCATTATAAAGAAATCACATTAGGATTCTCTTTTTAAGCTGTTCCTTAAAACACTAGTGCTTAGGAAATCTATTGGAGGCAGAAGCAGTCAAGGGTAGCCTAGGGTTAGGGTTAGGCTTAAGGTACGGCTTAGGGTACGGCTTAGGGTACGGGTTCGGGGAGGGCTTCTGGTACGGCGTAGGGTATGGGTTACGGTTAGGGTTAGGGTTAGTGTTAGGGTTAGGGCTCGGTTTAGGTTATTGGTTAGGATTAGGGTACGTGTTAGCGATAGGGTAGGGGTTAGGGTTAGGGTACGCGTTAGTGTTAGGGTAGTTATTAAACCTAACCCACTCTCTAGATACCCCTTAGCACGTAAAGGAATATTATTTGGAGGTCCAGCCATGGAGAAGAGTTTAGACACTAGGATAAGATAAGGAACACACCCATTATAAAGAAATCACATTAGGATTCTCTTTTTAAGCTGTTCCTTAAAACACTAGTGCTTAGGAAATCTATTGGAGGCAGAAGCAGTCAAGGGTAGCCTAGGGTTAGGGTTAGGCTTAGGGTTAGGCTTAGGGTACGGCTTAGGGTACGGGTTCGGGGAGGGCTTCTGGTATGGCGTAGGGTATGGGTTAGGGTTAGGGTTAGGGTTAGTGTTAGGGTTAGGGCTCGGTATAGGGTATTGGTTAGGATTAGGGTACGTGTTAGGGTTAGGGTAGGGTTTAGGGTTAGGGTACGCGTTAGTGTTAGGGTAGTTATTAAACCTAAACCACTCTCTAGATACCCCTTAGCACGTAAAGGAATATTATTTGGGGGTCCAGCCATGGAGAAGAGTTTAGACACTAGGATAAGATAAGGAACACACCCATTATAAAGAAATCACATTAGGATTCTCTTTTTAAGCTGTTCCTTAACACACTAGTGCTTAGGAAATCTATTGGAGGCAGAAGCAGTCAAGGGTAGCCTAGGGTTAGGGTTAGGCTTAGGGTACGGCTTAGGGTACGGCTTAGGGTACGGGTTCGGGGAGGGCTTCGGGTACGGCGTAGGGTATGGGTTAGGGTTAGGGTTAGGGTTAGTGTTAGGGTTAGGGCTCGGTTTAGGGTATTGGTTAGGATTAGGGTACGTGTTAGGGTTAGGGTAGGGGTTAGGGTTAAGGTACGCGTTAGTGTTAGGGTAGTTATTGAAGCTATCCCACTCTCTAGATACCCCTTAGCACATAAGGAATATTATTTGGAGGTCCAGCCATGGAGAAGAGTTTAGACACTAGGATAAGATAAGGAACACACCCATTATAAAGAAATCACATTAGGATTCTCTTTTTAAGCTGTTCCTTAAAACACTAGTGCTTAGGAAATCTATTGGAGGCAGAAGCAGTCAAGGGTAGCCTAGGGTTAGGGTTAGGCTTAGGGTACGGTTTCGGGTACGGCTTAGGGTACGGGTTCGGGGAGGGCTTCGGGTACGGCGTAGGGTATGGGTTAGGGTTAGGGTTAGTGTTAGGGTTAGGGCTCGGTTTAGGGTATTGGTTAGGATTAGGGTACGTGTTAGTGTTAGGGTAGGGGTTAGGGTTAGGGTACGCGTTAGTGTTAGGGTAGTTATTAAACCTATCCCACACTCTAGATACCCCTTAGCACGTAAAGGAATATTATTTGGAGGTCCAGCCATGGAGAAGTGTTTAGACACTAGGATAAGATAAGGAACACACCCATTATAAAGAAATCACATTAGGATTCTCTTTTTAAGTTGTTCCTTAAAACACTAGTGCTTAGGAAATCTATTGGAGGCAGAAGCAGTCAAGGGTAGCCTAGGGTTAGGGTTAGGCTTAGAGTACGGCTTAGGGTACGGATTAGGGTACGGGTTCGGGGAGGGCTTCGGGTACGGCGTAGGGTATGGGTTAGGGTTAGGGTTAGGGTTAGTGTTAGGGTTAGGGCTCGGTTTAGGGTACGGGTTAGCATTAGGGTACATGTTAGGGTTAGGTTTAGGGTACGCGTTAGGGTTAGGGTAGTTATTAAACCTATCCCACTCTCTAGATACACCTTAGCACGTAAAGGAATATTATTTGGGGGTCCAGCCATGGAGAAGAGTTTAGACACTAGGATAAGATAAGGAACACAACCATTATAAAGAAATCACATTAGGATTCTCTTTTTAAGCTGTTCCTTAAAACACTAGTGCTTAGGAAATCTATTGGAGGCAGAAGCAGTCAAGGGTAGCCTAGGGTTAGGGTTAGGCTTAGGGTACGGCTTAGGGTACGGCTTAGGGTACGGGTTCGGGGAGGGCTTCGGGTACGGCGTAGGGTATGGGTTAGGGTTAGGGTTAGTGTTAGGGTTAGGGCTCGGTTTAGGGTATTGGTTAGGATTAGGGTACGTGTTATGGTTAGGGTAGGGGTTAGGGTTAGGGTACGCGTTAGTGTTAGGGTAGTTATTAAAGCTATCCCACTCTCTAGATACCCCTTAGCACATAAAGGAATATTATTTGGAGGTCCAGCCATGGAGAAGAGTTTAGACACTAGGATAAGATAAGGAACACACCCATTATAAAGAAATCACATTAGGATTCTCTTTTTAAGCTGTTCCTTAAAACACTAGTGCTTAGGAAATCTATTGGAGGCAGAAGCAGTCAAGGGTAGCCTAGGGTTAGGGTTAGGCTTAGGGTACGGCTTAGGGTACGGGTTCGGTGAGGGCTTCGGGTACGGCGTAGGGTATGGGTTAGGGTTAGGGTTAGGGTTAGTGTTAGGGTTAGGGCTCGGTTTAAGGTACGGGTTAGGATTAGGGTACATGTTAGGGTTAGGGTAGGGGTTAGGGTTAGGGTACGCGTTAGGGTTAGGGTAGTTATTAAACCTATCCCACTCTCTAGATACACCTTAGCACGTAAAGAAATATTATTTGGGGGTCCACCCATGGAGAAGAGTTTAGACACTAGGATAAGATAAGGAACACACCCATTATAAAGAAATCACAATAGGATTCTCTTTTTAAGCTGTTCCTTAAAACACTAGTGCTTAGGAAGTCTATTGGAGGCAGAAGCAGTCAAGGGTAGCCTAGGGTTAGGGTTGGCTTAGGGTACGGCTTAGGGTACGGCTTAGGGTACGGGTTCGGGGAGGGCTTCGGGTACGGCGTAGGTTATGGGTTAGGGTTAGGGTTAGGGTTAGTGTTAGGGTTAGGGCTCGGTTTAGGGTATTGGTTAGGATTAGGGTACGTGTTAGGGTTTTGGTAGGGGTTAGGGTTAGGGTACGCGTTAGTGTTAGGGTAGTTATTAAACCTATCCAAATCTCTAGATACCCCTTAGCACGTAAAGGAATATTATTTGGAGGTCCAGCCATGGAGAAGAGTTTAGACACTAGGATAAGATAAGGAACACACCCATTATAAAGAAATCACATTAGGATTCTCTTTTTAAGCTGTTCCTTAAAACACTAGTGCTTAGGAAATCTATTGGAGGCAGAAGCAGTCAAGGGTAGCCTAGGGTTAGGGTTAGGCTTAGGGTACGGCTTAGGGTACGGCTTAGGGTACGGGTTCGGGGAGGGCTTCTGGTACGGCGTAGGGTATGGGTTAGGGTTAGGGTTAGGGTTAGGGCTCGGTTTAGGGTATTGGTTACGATTAGGGTACGTGTTAGCGATAGGGTAGGGGTTAGGGTTAGGGTACGCGTTAGTGTTAGGGTAGTTATTAAAACTAACCCACTCTCTAGATACCCCTTAGCACGTAATGGAATATTATTTGGAGGTCCAGCCATGGAGAAGAGTTTAGACACTAGGATAAGATAAGGAACACACCCATTATAAAGAAATCACATTAGGATTCTCTTTTTAAGCTGTTCCTTAAAACACTAGTGCTTAGGAAATCTATTGGAGGCAGAATCAGTCAAGGGTAGCCTAGGGTTAGGGTTAGGCTTAGGGTACGGCTTAGGGTACGGCTTAGGGTACGGGTTCGGGGAGGGCTTCGGGTACGGCGTAGGGTATGGGTTAGGGTTAGGGTTAGGGTTAGTGTTAGGGTTAGGGCTCGGTTTAGGGTATTGGTTAGGATTAGTGTACGTGTTAGGGTTAGGGTAGTGGTTAGGGTTAGGGTACGCGTTAGTGTTAGGGTAGTTATTAAAGCTATCCCACTCTCTAGATACCCCTTAGCACATAAGGAATATTATTTGGAGGTCCAGCCATGGAGAAGAGTTTAGACACTAGGATAAGATAAGGAACACACCCATTATAAAGAAATCACATTAGGATTCTCTTTTTAAGCTGTTCCTTAAAACACTAGTGCTTAGGAAATCTATTGGAGGCAGAAGCAGTCAAGGGTAGCCTAGGGTTAGGGTTAGGCTTAGGGTACGGCTTAGGGTACGGCTTAGGGTACGGGTTCGGGGAGGGCTTCGGGTACGGCGTAGGGTATGGGTTAGGGTTAGGGTTAGTGTTAGGGTTAGGGCTCGGTTTAGGGTATTGGTTAGGATTAGGGTACGTGTTATGGTTCGGGTAGGGGTTAGGGTTAGGGTACGCGTTAGTGTTAGGGTAGTTATTAAAGCTATCCCACTCTCTAGATAGCCCTTAGCACATAAAGGAATATTATTTGGAGGTCCAGCCATGGAGAAGAGTTTAGACACTAGGATAAGATAAGGAACACACCCATTATAAAGAAATCACATTAGGATTCTCTTTTTAAGCTGTTCCTTAAAACACTAGTGCTTAGGAAATCTATTGGAGGCAGAAGCAGTCAAGGGTAGCCTAGGGTTAGGGTTAGGCTTAGGGTTAGGCTTAGGGTACGGCTTAGGGTACGGGTTCGGGGAGGGCTTCTGGTATGGCGTAGGGTATGGGTTAGGGTTAGGGTTAGGGTTAGTGTTAGGGTTAGGGCTCGGTATAGGGTATTGGTTAGGATTAGGGTACGTGTTAGGGTTAGGGTAGGGTTTAGGGTTAGGGTACGCGTTAGTGTTAGGGTAGTTATTAAACCTAACCCACTCTCTAGATACCCCTTAGCACGTAAAGGAATATTATTTGGGGGTCCAGCCATGGAGAAGAGTTTAGACACTAGGATAAGATAAGGAACACACCCATTATAAAGAAATCACATTAGGATTCTCTTTTTAAGCTGTTCCTTAAAACACTAGTGCTTAGGAAATCTATTGGAGGCAGAAGCAGTCAAGGGTAGCCTAGGGTTAGGGTTAGGCTTAGGGTACGGCTTAGGGTACGGCTTAGGGTACGGGTTGGGGGATGGCTTCGGGTACGGCGTAGGGTATGGGTTAGGGTTAGGGTTAGGGTTAGGGTTAGTGTTAGGGTTAGGGCTCGGTTTAGGGTATTGGTTAGGATTAGGGTACGTGTTATGGTTAGGGTAGGGGTTAGGGTTAGGGTACGCGTTAGTGTTAGGGTAGTTATTAAAGCTATATCACTCTCTAGATACCCCTTAGCACATAAAGGAATATTATTTGGAGGTCCAGCCATGGAGAAGAGTTTAGACACTAGGATAAGATAAGGAACACACCCATTATAAAGAAATCACATTAGGATTCTCTTTTTAAGCTGTTCCTTAAAACACTAGTGCTTAGGAAATCTATTGGAGGCAGAAGCAGTCAAGGGTAGCCTAGGGTTAGGGTTAGGCTTAGGGTTAGGCTTAGGGTACGGGTTCGGTGAGGGCTTCGGGTACGGCGTAGGGTATGGGTTAGGGTTAAGGTTAGGGTTAGTGTTAGGGTTAGGGCTCGTTTTAGGGTACGGGTTAGGATTAGGGTACGTGTTAGGGTTAGGGTAGGGGATAGGGTTAGGGTACGCGTTAGGGTTAGGGTAGTTATTAAACCTATCCCACTCTCTAGATACCCCTTAGCACGTAAAGGAATATTATTTCGGGGTCCAGCCATGGAGAAGAGTTTAGACACTAGGATAAGATAAGGAACACACCCATTATAAAGAAATCACAATAGGATTCTCTTTTTAAGCTGTTCCTTAAAACACTACTGCTTAGGAAATCTATTGGAGGCAGAAGCAGTCAAGGGTAGCCTAGGGTTAGGGTTAGGCTTAGGGTACGGCTTAGGGTACGGGTTCGGGGAGGGCTTCGGGTACGGCGTAGGGTATGGGTTAGGGTTAGGGTTAGGGTTAGTGTTAGGGTTAGGGCTCGGTTTAGGGTATTGGTTAGGATTAGGGTACGTGTTAGGGTTTTGGTAGGGGTTAGGGTTAGGGTACGCGTTAGTGTTAGGGTAGTTATTAAACCTATCCAAATCTCTAGATACCCCTTAGCACGTAAAGGAATATTATTTGGAGGTCCAGCCATGGAGAAGAGTTTAGACACTAGGATAAGATAAGGAACACACCCATTATAAAGAAATCACATTAGGATTCTCTTTTTAAGCTGTTCCTTAAAACACTAGTGCTTAGGAAATCTATTGGAGGCAGAAGCAGTCAAGGGTAGCCTAGGGTTAGGGTTAGGCTTAGGGTACGGCTTAGGGTACGGCTTAGGGTACGGGTTCGGGGAGGGCTTCTGGTACGGCGTAGGGTATGGGTTAGGGTTAGGGTTAGGGTTAGGGCTCGGTTTAGGGTATTGGTTACGATTAGGGTACGTGTTAGCGATAGGGTAGGGGTTAGGGTTAGGGTACGCGTTAGTGTTAGGGTAGTTATTAAAACTAACCCACTCTCTAGATACCCCTTAGCACGTAATGGAATATTATTTGGAGGTCCAGCCATGGAGAAGAGTTTAGACACTAGGATAAGATAAGGAACACACCCATTATAAAGAAATCACATTAGGATTCTCTTTTTAAGCTGTTCCTTAAAACACTAGTGCTTAGGAAATCTATTGGAGGCAGAATCAGTCAAGGGTAGCCTAGGGTTAGGGTTAGGCTTAGGGTACGGCTTAGGGTACGGCTTAGGGTACGGGTTCGGGGAGGGCTTCGGGTACGGCGTAGGGTATGGGTTAGGGTTAGGGTTAGGGTTAGTGTTAGGGTTAGGGCTCGGTTTAGGGTATTGGTTAGGATTAGTGTACGTGTTAGGGTTAGGGTAGTGGTTAGGGTTAGGGTACGCGTTAGTGTTAGGGTAGTTATTAAAGCTATCCCACTCTCTAGATACCCCTTAGCACATAAGGAATATTATTTGGAGGTCCAGCCATGGAGAAGAGTTTAGACACTAGGATAAGATAAGGAACACACCCATTATAAAGAAATCACATTAGGATTCTCTTTTTAAGCTGTTCCTTAAAACACTAGTGCTTAGGAAATCTATTGGAGGCAGAAGCAGTCAAGGGTAGCCTAGGGTTAGGGTTAGGCTTAGGGTACGGCTTAGGGTACGGCTTAGGGTACGGGTTCGGGGAGGGCTTCGGGTACGGCGTAGGGTATGGGTTAGGGTTAGGGTTAGTGTTAGGGTTAGGGCTCGGTTTAGGGTATTGGTTAGGATTAGGGTACGTGTTATGGTTCGGGTAGGGGTTAGGGTTAGGGTACGCGTTAGTGTTAGGGTAGTTATTAAAGCTATCCCACTCTCTAGATAGCCCTTAGCACATAAAGGAATATTATTTGGAGGTCCAGCCATGGAGAAGAGTTTAGACACTAGGATAAGATAAGGAACACACCCATTATAAAGAAATCACATTAGGATTCTCTTTTTAAGCTGTTCCTTAAAACACTAGTGCTTAGGAAATCTATTGGAGGCAGAAGCAGTCAAGGGTAGCCTAGGGTTAGGGTTAGGCTTAGGGTTAGGCTTAGGGTACGGCTTAGGGTACGGGTTCGGGGAGGGCTTCTGGTATGGCGTAGGGTATGGGTTAGGGTTAGGGTTAGGGTTAGTGTTAGGGTTAGGGCTCGGTATAGGGTATTGGTTAGGATTAGGGTACGTGTTAGGGTTAGGGTAGGGTTTAGGGTTAGGGTACGCGTTAGTGTTAGGGTAGTTATTAAACCTAACCCACTCTCTAGATACCCCTTAGCACGTAAAGGAATATTATTTGGGGGTCCAGCCATGGAGAAGAGTTTAGACACTAGGATAAGATAAGGAACACACCCATTATAAAGAAATCACATTAGGATTCTCTTTTTAAGCTGTTCCTTAAAACACTAGTGCTTAGGAAATCTATTGGAGGCAGAAGCAGTCAAGGGTAGCCTAGGGTTAGGGTTAGGCTTAGGGTACGGCTTAGGGTACGGCTTAGGGTACGGGTTGGGGGATGGCTTCGGGTACGGCGTAGGGTATGGGTTAGGGTTAGGGTTAGGGTTAGGGTTAGTGTTAGGGTTAGGGCTCGGTTTAGGGTATTGGTTAGGATTAGGGTACGTGTTATGGTTAGGGTAGGGGTTAGGGTTAGGGTACGCGTTAGTGTTAGGGTAGTTATTAAAGCTATATCACTCTCTAGATACCCCTTAGCACATAAAGGAATATTATTTGGAGGTCCAGCCATGGAGAAGAGTTTAGACACTAGGATAAGATAAGGAACACACCCATTATAAAGAAATCACATTAGGATTCTCTTTTTAAGCTGTTCCTTAAAACACTAGTGCTTAGGAAATCTATTGGAGGCAGAAGCAGTCAAGGGTAGCCTAGGGTTAGGGTTAGGCTTAGGGTTAGGCTTAGGGTACGGGTTCGGTGAGGGCTTCGGGTACGGCGTAGGGTATGGGTTAGGGTTAAGGTTAGGGTTAGTGTTAGGGTTAGGGCTCGTTTTAGGGTACGGGTTAGGATTAGGGTACGTGTTAGGGTTAGGGTAGGGGATAGGGTTAGGGTACGCGTTAGGGTTAGGGTAGTTATTAAACCTATCCCACTCTCTAGATACCCCTTAGCACGTAAAGGAATATTATTTCGGGGTCCAGCCATGGAGAAGAGTTTAGACACTAGGATAAGATAAGGAACACACCCATTATAAAGAAATCACAATAGGATTCTCTTTTTAAGCTGTTCCTTAAAACACTACTGCTTAGGAAATCTATTGGAGGCAGAAGCAGTCAAGGGTAGCCTAGGGTTAGGGTTAGGCTTAGGGTACGGCTTAGGGTACGGGTTCGGGGAGGGCTTCGGGTACGGCGTAGGGTATGGGTTAGGGTTAGGGTTAGGGTTAGTGTTAGGGTTAGGGCTCGGTTTCGGGTATTGGTTAGGATTAGGGTACGTGTTATGGTTAGGGTAGGGGTTAGGGTTAGGGTACGCGTTAGTGTTAGGGTAGTTATTAAAGCTATCCCACTCTCTAGATACCCCTTAGCACATAAAGGAATATTATTTGGAGGTCCAGCCATGGAGAAGAGTTTAGACACTAGGATAAGATAAGGAACACACCCATTATAAAGAAATCACATTAGGATTCTCTTTTTAAGCTGTTCCTTAAAACACTAGTGCTTAGGAAATCTATTGGAGGCAAAAGCAGTCAAGGGTAGCCTAGGGTTAGGGTTAGGCTTAGGGTACGGCTTAGGGTACGGCTTAGGGTACGGGTTCGGGGAGGGCTTCGGGTATGGCGTACGGTATGGGTTAGGGTTAAAGTTAGGGTTAGTGTTAGTGTTAGGGCTCGGTTTAGGGTACGGGTTAGGATTAGGGTATGTGTTAGGGTTAGGGTAGGGGATAGGGTTAGGGTACGCGTTAGGGTTAGGGTAGTTATTAAACCTATCCCACTCTCTAGATACCCCTTAGCACGTAAAGGAATATTATTTGGGGGTCCAGCCATGGAGAAGAGTTTAGACACTAGGATAAGATAAGGAACACACCCATTATAAAGAAATCACATTAGGATTCTCTTTTTAAGCTGTTCCTTAAAACACTAGTGCTTAGGAAATCTATTGGAGGCAGAAGCAGTCAAGGGTAGCCTAGGGTTAGGGTTAGGCTTAGGGTTAGGCTTAGGGTACGGCTTAGGGTACGGGTTCGGTGAGGGCTTCGGGTATGGCGTAGGGTATGGGTTAGGGTTAGGGTTAGGGTTAGTGTTAGGGTTAGGGCTCGTTTTAGGGTACGGGTTAGGATTAGGGTACGAGTTAGGGTTAGGGTAGGGGATAGGGTTAGGGTACGTGTTAGGGTTAGGGTAGTTATTAAACCTATCCCACTTTCTAGATACCCCTTAGCACGTAAAGGAATATTATTTGGGGGTCCAGCCATGGAGAAGAGTTTAGACACTAGGATAAGATAAGGAACACACCCATTATAAAGAAATCACATTAGGATTCTCTTTTTAAGCTGTTCCTTAAAACACTAGTGCTTAGGAAATCTATTGGAGGCAGAAGCAGTCAAGGGTAGCCTAGGGTTAGGGTTAGGCTTAGGGTATGGCTTAGGGTACGGCTTAGGGTACGGGTTCGGGGAGGGCTTCTGGTACGGCGTAGGGTATGGGTTAGGGTTAGGGTTAGGGTTAGTGTTAGGGTTAGGGCTCGGTTTAGGGTATTGGTTAGGATTAGGGTACGTGTTAGCGATAGGGTAGGGGTTAGGGTTAGGGTACGCGTTAGTGTTAGGGTAGTTATTAAACCTAACCCACTCTCTAGATACCCCTTAGCACGTAAAGGAATATTATTTGGAGGTCCAGCCATGGAGAAGAGTTTAGACACTAGGATAAGATAAGGAACACACCCATTATAAAGAAATCACATTAGGATTCTCTTTTTAAGTTGTTCCTTAAAACACTAGTGCTTAGGAAATCTATTGGAGGCAGAAGCAGTCAAGGGTAGCCTAGGGTTAGGGTTAGGCTTAGGGTTAGGCTTAGGGTACGGCTTAGGGTACGGGTTCGGGGAGGGCTTCTGGTATGGCGTAGGGTATGGGTTAGGGTTAGGGTTAGGGTTAGTGTTAGGGTTAGGGCTCGGTATAGGGTATTGGTTAGGATTAGGGTACGTGTTAGGGTTAGGGTAGGGTTTAGGGTTAGGGTACGCGTTAGTGTTAGGGTAGTTATTAAACCTAACCCACTCTCTAGATACCCCTTAGCACGTAAAGGAATATTATTTGGGGGTCCAGCCATGGAGAAGAGTTTAGACACTAGGATAAGATAAGGAACACACCCATTATAAAGAAATCACATTAGGATTCTCTTTTTAAGCTGTTCCTTAAAACACTAGTGCTTAGGAAATCTATTGGAGGCAGAAGCAGTCAAGGGTAGCCTAGGGTTAGGGTTAGGCTTAGGGTACGGCTTAGGGTACGGCTTAGGGTACGGGTTGGGGGATGGCTTCGGGTACGGCGTAGGGTATGGGTTAGGGTTAGGGTTAGGGTTAGGCTTAGTGTTAGGGTTAGGGCTCGGTTTAGGGTATTGGTTAGGATTAGGGTACGTGTTATGGTTAGGGTAGGGGTTAGGGTTAGGGTACGCGTTAGTGTTAGGGTAGTTATTAAAGCTATATCACTCTCTAGATACCCCTTAGCACATAAAGGAATATTATTTGGAGGTCCAGCCATGGAGAAGAGTTTAGACACTAGGATAAGATAAGGAACACACCCATTATAAAGAAATCACATTAGGATTCTCTTTTTAAGCTGTTCCTTAAAACACTAGTGCTTAGGAAATCTATTGGAGGCAGAAGCAGTCAAGGGTAGCCTAGGGTTAGGGTTAGGCTTAGGGTTAGGCTTAGGGTACGGGTTCGGTGAGGGCTTCGGGTACGGCGTAGGGTATGGGTTAGGGTTAGGGTTAGGGTTAGTGTTAGGGTTAGGGCTCGTTTTAGGGTACGGGTTAGGATTAGGGTACGTGTTAGGGTTAGGGTAGGGGATAGGGTTAGGGTACGCGTTAGGGTTAGGGTAGTTATTAAACCTATCCCACTCTCTAGATACCCCTTAGCACGTAAAGGAATATTATTTCGGGGTCCAGCCATGGAGAAGAGTTTAGACACTAGGATAAGATAAGGAACACACCCATTATAAAGAAATCACAATAGGATTCTCTTTTTAAGCTGTTCCTTAAAACACTACTGCTTAGGAAATCTATTGGAGGCAGAAGCAGTCAAGGGTAGCCTAGGGTTAGGGTTAGGCTTAGGGTACGGCTTAGGGTACGGGTTCGGGGAGGGCTTCGGGTACGGCGTAGGGTATGGGTTAGGGTTAGGGTTAGGGTTAGTGTTAGGGTTAGGGCTCGGTTTAGGGTATTGGTTAGGATTAGGGTACGTGTTATGGTTAGGGTAGGGGTTAGGGTTAGGGTACGCGTTAGTGTTAGGGTAGTTATTAAAGCTATCCCACTCTCTAGATACCCCTTAGCACATAAAGGAATATTATTTGGAGGTCCAGCCATGGAGAAGAGTTTAGACACTAGGATAAGATAAGGAACACACCCATTATAAAGAAATCACATTAGGATTCTCTTTTTAAGCTGTTCCTTAAAACACTAGTGCTTAGGAAATCTATTGGAGGCAGAAGCAGTCAAGGGTAGCCTAGGGTTAGGGTTAGGCTTAGGGTACGGCTTAGGGTACGGGTTCGGTGAGGGCTTCGGGTACGGCGTAGGGTATGGGTTAGGGTTAGGGTTAGGGTTAGTGTTAGGGTTAGGGCTCGGTTTAAGGTACGGGTTAGGATTAGGGTACATGTTAGGGTTAGGGTAGGGGTTAGGGTTAGGGTACGCGTTAGGGTTAGGGTAGTTATTAAACCTATCCCACTCTCTAGATACACCTTAGCACGTAAAGAAATATTATTTGGGGGTCCACCCATGGAGAAGAGTTTAGACACTAGGATAAGATAAGGAACACACCCATTATAAAGAAATCACAATAGGATTCTCTTTTTAAGCTGTTCCTTAAAACACTAGTGCTTAGGAAGTCTATTGGAGGCAGAAGCAGTCAAGGGTAGCCTAGGGTTAGGGTTAGGCTTAGGGTACGGCTTAGGGTACGGCTTAGGGTACGGGTTCGGGGAGGGCTTCGGGTACGGCTTAGGGTATGGGTTAGGGTTAGGGTTAGGGTTAGTGTTAGGTTTAGGGCTCGGCTTAGGGTATTGGTTAGGATTAGGGTACGTGTTAGGGTTAGGGTAGGGGTTAGGGTTAGGGTACGCGTTAGTGTTAGGGTAGTTATTAAACCTATCCCAATCCCTAGATACCCCTTAGCACGTAAAGGAATATTATTTGGAGGTCCAGCCATGGAGAAGAGTTTAGACACTAGGATAAGATAAGGAACACACCCATTATAAAGAAATCACATTAGGATTCTCTTTTTAAGCTGTTCCTTAAAACACTTGTGCTTAGGAAATCTATTGGAGGCAGAAGCAGTCAAGGGTAGCCTAGGGTTAGGGTTAGGCTTAGGGTACGGCTTAGGGTACGGCTTAGGGTACGGGTTTGGGGAGGGCTTCTGGTACGGCGTAGGGTATGGGTTAGGGTTAGGGTTAGGGTTAGTGTTAGGGTTAGGGCTCGGTTTAGGGTATTGGTTAGGATTAGGGTACGTGTTAGCGATAGGGTAGGGGTTAGGGTTAGGGTACGCGTTAGTGTTAGGGTAGTTATTAAACCTAACCCACTCTCTAGATACCCCTTAGCACGTAAAGGAATATTATTTGGAGGTCCAGCCATGGAGAAGAGTTTAGACACTAGGATAAGATAAGGAACACACCCATTATAAAGAAATCACATTAGGATTCTCTTTTTAAGCTGTTCCTTAAAACACTAGTGCTTAGGAAATCTATTGGAGGCAGAAGCAGTCAAGGGTAGCCTAGGGTTAGGGTTAGGCTTAGGGTTAGGCTTAGGGTACGGCTTAGGGTACGGGTTCGGGGAGGGCTTCTGGTATGGCGTAGGGTATGGGTTAGGGTTAGGGTTAGGGTTAGTGTTAGGGTTAGGGCTCGGTATAGGGTATTGGTTAGGATTAGGGTACGTGTTAGGGTTAGGGTAGGGTTTAGGGTTAGGGTACGCATTAGTGTTAGGGTAGTTATTAAACCTAACCCACTCTCTAGATACCCCTTAGCACGTAAAGGAATATTATTTGGGGGTCCAGCCATGGAGAAGAGTTTAGACACTAGGATAAGATAAGGAACACACCCATTATAAAGAAATCACATTAGGATTCTATTTTAAGCTGTTCCTTAAAACACTAGTGCTTAGGAAATCTATTGGAGGCAGAAGCAGTCAAGGGTAGCCTAGGGTTAGGGTTAGGCTTAGGGTACGGCTTAGGGTACGGCTTAGGGTACGGGTTCGGGGAGGCCTTCGGGTACGGCGTAGGGTATGGGTTAGGGTTAGGGTTAGGGTTAGTGTTAGGGTTAGGGCTCGGTATAGGGTATTGGTTAGGATTAGGGTACGTGTTAGGGTTAGGGTAGGGTTTAGGGTTAGGGTACGCGTTAGTGTTAGGGTAGTTATTAAACCTAACCCACTCTCTAGATACCCCTTAGCACGTAAAGGAATATTATTTGGGGGTCCAGCCATGGAGAAGAGTTTAGACACTAGGATAAGATAAGGAACACACCCATTATAAAGAAATCACATTAGGATTCTCTTTTTAAGCTGTTCCTTAAAACACTAGTGCTTAGGAAATCTATTGGAGGCAGAAGCAGTCAAGGGTAGCCTAGGGTTAGGGTTAGGCTTAGGGTACGGCTTAGGGTACGGCTTAGGGTACGGGTTCGGGGAGGCCTTCGGGTACGGCGTAGGGTATGGGTTAGGGTTAGGGTTAGGGTTAGTGTTAGGGTTAGGGCTCGGTTTAGGGTATTGGTTAGGATTAGGGTACGTGTTATGGTTAGGGTAGGGGTTAGGGTTAGGGTACGCGTTAGTGTTAGGGTAGTTATTAAAGCTATCCCACTCTCTAGATACCCCTTAGCACATAAAGGAATATTATTTGGAGGTCCAGCCATGGAGAAGAGTTTAGACACTAGGATAAGATAAGGAACACACCCATTATAAAGAAATCACATTAGGATTCCCTTTTTAAGCTGTTCCTTAAAACACTAGTGCTTAGGAAATCTATTGGAGGCAGAAGCAGTCAAGGGTAGCCTAGGGTTAGGGTTAGGCTTAGGGTACGGCTTAGGGTACGGGTTCGGTGAGGGCTTCGGGTACGGCGTAGGGTAAGGGTTAGGGTTAGGGTTAGGGTTAGTTTTAGGGTTCGGTTTAGGGTACGGGTTAGGATTAGGGTACGTGTTAGGGTTAGGGTAGGGGATAGGGTTAGGGTACGCGTTAGGGTTAGGGTAGTTATTAAATATATCCCACTCTCTAGATACCCCTTAGCACGTAAAGGAATATTATTTCGGGGTCCAGCCATGGAGAAGGGTTTAGACACTAGGATAAGATAAGGAACACACCCATTATAAAGAAATCACATTAGGATTCTCTTTTTAAGCTGTTCCTTAAAACACTTGTGCTTAGGAAATCTATTGGAGGCAGAAGCAGTCAAGGGTAGCCTAGGGTTAGGGTTAGGCTTAGGGTACGGCGTAGGGTACGGCTTAGGGTACGGGTTCGGGGAGGGCTTCTGGTACGGCGTAGGGTATGGGTTAGGGTTAGGGTTAGGGTTAGTGTTAGGGTTAGGGCTCGGTTTAGGGTATTGGTTAGGATTAGGGTACGTGTTAGCGATAGGGTAGGGGTTAGGGTTAGGGTACGCGTTAGTGTTAGGGTAGTTATTAAACCTAACCCACTCTCTAGATACCCCTTAGCACGTAAAGGAATATTATTTGGAGGTCCAGCCATGGAGAAGAGTTTAGACACTAGGATAAGATAAGGAACACACCCATTATAAAGAAATCACATTAGGATTCTCTTTTTAAGCTGTTCCTTAAAACACTAGTGCTTAGGAAATCTATTGGAGGCAGAAGCAGTCAAGGGTAGCCTAGGGTTAGGGTTAGGCTTAGGGTTAGGCTTAGGGTACGGCTTAGGGTACGGGTTCGGGGAGGGCTTCTGGTATGGCGTAGGGTATGGGTTAGGGTTAGGGTTAGGGTTAGTGTTAGGGTTAGGGCTCGGTATAGGGTATTGGTTAGGATTAGGGTACGTGTTAGGGTTAGGGTAGGGTTTAGGGTTAGGGTACGCATTAGTGTTAGGGTAGTTATTAAACCTAACCCACTCTCTAGATACCCCTTAGCACGTAAAGGAATATTATTTGGGGGTCCAGCCATGGAGAAGAGTTTAGACACTAGGATAAGATAAGGAACACACCCATTATAAAGAAATCACATTAGGATTCTATTTTAAGCTGTTCCTTAAAACACTAGTGCTTAGGAAATCTATTGGAGGCAGAAGCAGTCAAGGGTAGCCTAGGGTTAGGGTTAGGCTTAGGGTACGGCTTAGGGTACGGCTTAGGGTACGGGTTCGGGGAGGCCTTCGGGTACGGCGTAGGGTATGGGTTAGGGTTAGGGTTAGGGTTAGTGTTAGGGTTAGGGCTCGGTATAGGGTATTGGTTAGGATTAGGGTACGTGTTAGGGTTAGGGTAGGGTTTAGGGTTAGGGTACGTGTTAGTGTTAGGGTAGTTATTAAACCTAACCCACTCTCTAGATACCCCTTAGCACGTAAAGGAATATTATTTGGGGGTCCAGCCATGGAGAAGAGTTTAGACACTAGGATAAGATAAGGAACACACCCATTATAAAGAAATCACATTAGGATTCTCTTTTTAAGCTGTTCCTTAAAACACTAGTGCTTAGGAAATCTATTGGAGGCAGAAGCAGTCAAGGGTAGCCTAGGGTTAGGGTTAGGCTTAGGGTACGGCTTAGGGTACGGCTTAGGGTACGGGTTCGGGGAGGCCTTCGGGTACGGCGTAGGGTATGGGTTAGGGTTAGGGTTAGGGTTAGTGTTAGGGTTAGGGCTCGGTTTAGGGTATTGGTTAGGATTAGGGTACGTGTTATGGTTAGGGTAGGGGTTAGGGTTAGGGTACGCGTTAGTGTTAGGGTAGTTATTAAAGCTATCCCACTCTCTAGATACCCCTTAGCACATAAAGGAATATTATTTGGAGGTCCAGCCATGGAGAAGAGTTTAGACACTAGGATAAGATAAGGAACACACCCATTATAAAGAAATCACATTAGGATTCCCTTTTTAAGCTGTTCCTTAAAACACTAGTGCTTAGGAAATCTATTGGAGGCAGAAGCAGTCAAGGGTAGCCTAGGGTTAGGGTTAAGCTTAGGGTACGGCTTAGGGTACGGGTTCGGTGAGGGCTTCGGGTACGGCGTAGGGTAAGGGTTAGGGTTAGGGTTAGGGTTAGTTTTAGGGTTAGGGCTCGGTTTAGGGTACGGGTTAGGATTAGGGTACGTGTTAGGGTTAGGGTAGGGGATAGGGTTAGGGTACGCGTTAGGGTTAGGGTAGTTATTAAATATATCCCACTCTCTAGATACCCCTTAGCACGTAAAGGAATATTATTTCGGGGTCCAGCCATGGAGAAGGGTTTAGACACTAGGATAAGATAAGGAACACACCCATTATAAAGAAATCACATTAGGATTCTCTTTTTAAGCTGTTCCTTAAAACACTTGTGCTTAGGAAATCTATTGGAGGCAGAAGCAGTCAAGGGTAGCCTAGGGTTAGGGTTAGGCTTAGGGTACGGCGTAGGGTACGGCTTAGGGTACGGGTTCGGGGAGGGCTTCTGGTACAGCGTAGGGTATGGGTTAGGGTTAGGGTTAGGGTTAGTGTTAGGGTTAGGGCTCGGTTTAGGGTATTGGTTAGGATTAGGGTACGTGTTAGCGATAGGGTAGGGGTTAGGGTTAGGGTACGCGTTAGTGTTAGGGTAGTTATTAAACCTAACCCACTCTCTAGATACCCCTTAGCACGTAAAGGAATATTATTTGGAGGTCCAGCCATGGAGAAGAGTTTAGACACTAGGATAAGATAAGGAACACACCCATTATAAAGAAATCACATTAGGATTCTCTTTTTAAGCTGTTCCTTAAAACACTAGTGCTTAGGAAATCTATTGGAGGCAGAAGCAGTCAAGGGTAGCCTAGGGTTAGGGTTAGGCTTAGGGTTAGGCTTAGGGTACGGCTTAGGGTACGGGTTCGGGGAGGGCTTCTGGTATGGCGTAGGGTATGGGTTAGGGTTAGGGTTAGGGTTAGTGTTAGGGTTAGGGCTCGGTATAGGGTATTGGTTAGGATTAGGGTACGTGTTAGGGTTAGGGTAGGGTTTAGGGTTAGGGTACGCATTAGTGTTAGGGTAGTTATTAAACCTAACCCACTCTCTAGATACCCCTTAGCACGTAAAGGAATATTATTTGGGGGTCCAGCCATGGAGAAGAGTTTAGACACTAGGATAAGATAAGGAACACACCCATTATAAAGAAATCACATTAGGATTCTATTTTAAGCTGTTCCTTAAAACACTAGTGCTTAGGAAATCTATTGGAGGCAGAAGCAGTCAAGGGTAGCCTAGGGTTAGGGTTAGGCTTAGGGTACGGCTTAGGGTACGGCTTAGGGTACGGGTTCGGGGAGGCCTTCGGGTACGGCGTAGGGTATGGGTTAGGGTTAGGGTTAGGGTTAGTGTTAGGGTTAGGGCTCGGTATAGGGTATTGGTTAGGATTAGGGTACGTGTTAGGGTTAGGGTAGGGTTTAGGGTTAGGGTACGTGTTAGTGTTAGGGTAGTTATTAAACCTAACCCACTCTCTAGATACCCCTTAGCACGTAAAGGAATATTATTTGGGGGTCCAGCCATGGAGAAGAGTTTAGACACTAGGATAAGATAAGGAACACACCCATTATAAAGAAATCACATTAGGATTCTCTTTTTAAGCTGTTCCTTAAAACACTAGTGCTTAGGAAATCTATTGGAGGCAGAAGCAGTCAAGGGTAGCCTAGGGTTAGGGTTAGGCTTAGGGTACGGCTTAGGGTACGGCTTAGGGTACGGGTTCGGGGAGGCCTTCGGGTACGGCGTAGGGTATGGGTTAGGGTTAGGGTTAGGGTTAGTGTTAGGGTTAGGGCTCGGTTTAGGGTATTGGTTAGGATTAGGGTACGTGTTATGGTTAGGGTAGGGGTTAGGGTTAGGATACGCGTTAGTGTTAGGGTAGTTATTAAAGCTATCCCACTCTCTAGATACCCCTTAGCACATAAAGGAATATTATTTGGAGGTCCAGCCATGGAGAAGAGTTTAGACACTAGGATAAGATAAGGAACACACCCATTATAAAGAAATCACATTAGGATTCCCTTTTTAAGCTGTTCCTTAAAACACTAGTGCTTAGGAAATCTATTGGAGGCAGAAGCAGTCAAGGGTAGCCTAGGGTTAGGGTTAAGCTTAGGGTACGGCTTAGGGTACGGGTTCGGTGAGGGCTTCGGGTACGGCGTAGGGTAAGGGTTAGGGTTAGGGTTAGGGTTAGTTTTAGGGTTAGGGCTCGGTTTAGGGTACGGGTTAGGATTAGGGTACGTGTTAGGGTTAGGGTAGGGGATAGGGTTAGGGTACGCGTTAGGGTTAGGGTAGTTATTAAATATATCCCACTCTCTAGATACCCCTTAGCACGTAAAGGAATATTATTTCGGGGTCCAGCCATGGAGAAGGGTTTAGACACTAGGATAAGATAAGGAACACACCCATTATAAAGAAATCACATTAGGATTCTCTTTTTAAGCTGTTCCTTAAAACACTAGTGCTTAGGAAATCTATTGGAGGCAGAAGCAGTCAAGGGTAGCCTAGGGTTAGGGTTAGGCTTAGGGTTAGGCTTAGGGTACGGCTTAGGGTACGGGTTCGGGGAGGGCTTCGGGTACGGCGTAGGGTATGGGTTAGGGTTAGGGTTAGGGTTAGTGTTAGGGTTAGGGCTCGGTATAGGGTATTGGTTAGGATTAGGGTACGTGTTAGGGTTAGGGTAGGGGTTAGGGTTAGGGTACGCGTTAGTGTTAGGGTAGTTATTAAACCTAACCCACTCTCTAGATACCCCTTAGCACGTAAAGGGATATTATTTGGAGGTCCAGCCATGGAGAAGAGTTTAGACACTAGGATAAGATAAGGAACACACCCATTATAAAGAAATCACATTAGGATTCTCTTTTTAAGCTGTTCCTTAAAACACTAGTGCTTAGGAAATCTATTGGAGGCAGAAGCAGTCAAGGGTAGCCTAGGGTTAGGGTTAGGCTTAGGGTTAGGCTTAGGGTACGGGTTCGGTGAGGGCTTCGGTTACGGCGTAGGGTATGGGTTAGGGTTAGGGTTAGGGTTAGTGTTAGGGTTAGGGCTCGTTTTAGGGTACGGGTTAGGATTAGGGTACGTGTTAGGGTTAGGGTAGGGGATAGGGTTAGGGTACGCGTTAGGGTTAGGGTAGTTATTAAACCTATCCCAGTCTCTAGATACCCCTTAGCACGTAAAGGAATATTATTTCGGGGTCCAGCCATGGAGAAGAGTTTAGACACTAGGATAAGATAAGGAACACACCCATTATAAAGAAATCACATTAGGATTCTCTTTTTAAGCTGTTCCTTAAAACACTAGTGCTTAGGAAATCTATTGGAGGCAGAAGCAGTCAAGGGTAGCCTAGGGTTAGGGTTAGGCTTAGGGTACGGCTTAGGGTACGGCTTAGGGTACGGGTTCGGGGAGGGCTTCTGGTACGGCGTAGGGTATGGGTTAGGGTTAGGGTTAGGGTTAGTGTTAGGGTTAGGGCTCGGTTTAGGGTATTGGTTAGGATTAGGGTACGTGTTAGCGATAGGGTAGGGGTTAGGGTTAGGGTACGCGTTAGTGTTAGGGTAGTTATTAAACCTAACCCACTCTCTAGATACCCCTTAGCACGTAAAGGAATATTATTTGGAGGTCCAGCCATGGAGAAGAGTTTAGACACTAGGATAAGATAAGGAACACACCCATTATAAAGAAATCACATTAGGATTCTCTTTTTAAGCTGTTCCTTAAAACACTAGTGCTTAGGAAATCTATTGGAGGCAGAAGCAGTCAAGGGTAGCCTAGGATTAGGGTTAGGCTTAGGGTTAGGCTTAGGGTACGGCTTAGGGTACGGGTTCGGGGAGGGCTTCTGGTATGGCGTAGGGTATGGGTTAGGGTTAGGGTTAGGGTTAGTGTTAGGGTTAGGGCTCGGTATAGGGTATTGGTTAGGATTAGGGTACGTGTTAGGGTTAGGGTAGGGTTTAGGGTTAGGGTACGCGTTAGTGTTAGGGTAGTTATTAAACCTAACCCACTCTCTAGATACCCCTTAGCACGTAAAGGAATATTATTTGGGTGTCCAGCCATGGAGAAGAGTTTAGACACTAGGATAAGATAAGGAACACACCCATTATAAAGAAATCACATTAGGATTCTCTTTTTAAGCTGTTCCTTAAAACACTAGTGCTTAGGAAATCTATTGGAGGCAGAAGCAGTCAAGGGTAGCCTAGGGTTAGGGTTAGGCTTAGGGTACGGCTTAGGGTACGGCTTAGGGTACGGGTTCGGGGAGGCCTTCGGGTACGGCGTAGGGTATGGGTTAGGGTTAGGGTTAGGGTTAGTGTTAGGGTTAGGGCTCGGTTTAGGGTATTGGTTAGGATTAGGGTACGTGTTATGGTTAGGGTAGGGGTTAGGGTTAGGGTACGCGTTAGTGTTAGGGTAGTTATTAAAGCTATCCCACTCTCTAGATACCCCTTAGCACATAAAGGAATATTATTTGGAGGTCCAGCCATGGAGAAGAGTTTAGACACTAGGATAAGATAAGGAACACACCCATTATAAAGAAATCACATTAGGATTCCCTTTTTAAGCTGTTCCTTAAAACACTAGTGCTTAGGAAATCTATTGGAGGCAGAAGCAGTCAAGGGTAGCCTAGGGTTAGGGTTAGGCTTAGGGTACGGCTTAGGGTACGGGTTCGGTGAGGGCTTCGGGTACGGCGTAGGGTAAGGGTTAGGGTTAGGGTTAGGGTTAGTTTTAGGGTTAGGGCTCGGTTTAGGGTACGGGTTAGGATTAGGGTACGTGTTAGGGTTAGGGTAGGGGATAGGGTTAGGGTACGCGTTAGGGTTAGGGTAGTTATTAAATATATCCCACTCTCTAGATACCCCTTAGCACGTAAAGGAATATTATTTCGGGGTCCAGCCATGGAGAAGGGTTTAGACACTAGGATAAGATAAGGAACACACCCATTATAAAGAAATCACATTAGGATTCTCTTTTTAAGCTGTTCCTTAAAACACTAGTGCTTAGGAAATCTATTGGAGGCAGAAGCAGTCAAGGGTAGCCTAGGGTTAGGGTTAGGCTTAGGGTTAGGCTTAGGGTACGGCTTAGGGTACGGGTTCGGGGAGGGCTTCGGGTACGGCGTAGGGTATGGGTTAGGGTTAGGGTTAGGGTTAGTGTTAGGGTTAGGGCTCGGTATAGGGTATTGGTTAGGATTAGGGTACGTGTTAGGGTTAGGGTAGGGGTTAGGGTTAGGGTACGCGTTAGTGTTAGGGTAGTTATTAAACCTAACCCACTCTCTAGATACCCCTTAGCACGTAAAGGGATATTATTTGGAGGTCCAGCCATGGAGAAGAGTTTAGACACTAGGATAAGATAAGGAACACACCCATTATAAAGAAATCACATTAGGATTCTCTTTTTAAGCTGTTCCTTAAAACACTAGTGCTTAGGAAATCTATTGGAGGCAGAAGCAGTCAAGGGTAGCCTAGGGTTAGGGTTAGGCTTAGGGTTAGGCTTAGGGTACGGGTTCGGTGAGGGCTTCGGTTACGGCGTAGGGTATGGGTTAGGGTTAGGGTTAGGGTTAGTGTTAGGGTTAGGGCTCGTTTTAGGGTACGGGTTAGGATTAGGGTACGTGTTAGGGTTAGGGTAGGGGATAGGGTTAGGGTACGCGTTAGGGTTAGGGTAGTTATTAAACCTATCCCAGTCTCTAGATACCCCTTAGCACGTAAAGGAATATTATTTCGGGGTCCAGCCATGGAGAAGAGTTTAGACACTAGGATAAGATAAGGAACACACCCATTATAAAGAAATCACATTAGGATTCTCTTTTTAAGCTGTTCCTTAAAACACTAGTGCTTAGGAAATCTATTGGAGGCAGAAGCAGTCAAGGGTAGCCTAGGGTTAGGGTTAGGCTTAGGGTACGGCTTAGGGTACGGCTTAGGGTACGGGTTCGGGGAGGGCTTCTGGTACGGCGTAGGGTATGGGTTAGGGTTAGGGTTAGGGTTAGTGTTAGGGTTAGGGCTCGGTTTAGGGTATTGGTTAGGATTAGGGTACGTGTTAGCGATAGGGTAGGGGTTAGGGTTAGGGTACGCGTTAGTGTTAGGGTAGTTATTAAACCTAACCCACTCTCTAGATACCCCTTAGCACGTAAAGGAATATTATTTGGAGGTCCAGCCATGGAGAAGAGTTTAGACACTAGGATAAGATAAGGAACACACCCATTATAAAGAAATCACATTAGGATTCTCTTTTTAAGCTGTTCCTTAAAACACTAGTGCTTAGGAAATCTATTGGAGGCAGAAGCAGTCAAGGGTAGCCTAGGATTAGGGTTAGGCTTAGGGTTAGGCTTAGGGTACGGCTTAGGGTACGGGTTCGGGGAGGGCTTCTGGTATGGCGTAGGGTATGGGTTAGGGTTAGGGTTAGGGTTAGTGTTAGGGTTAGGGCTCGGTATAGGGTATTGGTTAGGATTAGGGTACGTGTTAGGGTTAGGGTAGGGTTTAGGGTTAGGGTACGCGTTAGTGTTAGGGTAGTTATTAAACCTAACCCACTCTCTAGATACCCCTTAGCACGTAAAGGAATATTATTTGGGGGTCCAGCCATGGAGAAGAGTTTAGACACTAGGATAAGATAAGGAACACACCCATTATAAAGAAATCACATTAGGATTCTCTTTTTAAGCTGTTCCTTAAAACACTAGTGCTTAGGAAATCTATTGGAGGCAGAAGCAGTCAAGGGTAGCCTAGGGTTAGGGTTAGGCTTAGGGTACGGCTTAGGGTACGGCTTAGGGTACGGGTTCGGGGAGGCCTTCGGGTACGGCGTAGGGTATGGGTTAGGGTTAGGGTTAGGGTTAGTGTTAGGGTTAGGGCTCGGTTTAGGGTATTGGTTAGGATTAGGGTACGTGTTATGGTTAGGGTAGGGGTTAGGGTTAGGGTACGCGTTAGTGTTAGGGTAGTTATTAAAGCTATCCCACTCTCTAGATACCCCTTAGCACATAAAGGAATATTATTTGGAGGTCCAGCCATGGAGAAGAGTTTAGACACTAGGATAAGATAAGGAACACACCCATTATAAAGAAATCACATTAGGATTCCCTTTTTAAGCTGTTCCTTAAAACACTAGTGCTTAGGAAATCTATTGGAGGCAGAAGCAGTCAAGGGTAGCCTAGGGTTAGGGTTAGGCTTAGGGTACGGCTTAGGGTACGGGTTCGGTGAGGGCTTCGGGTACGGCGTAGGGTAAGGGTTAGGGTTAGGGTTAGGGTTAGTTTTAGGGTTAGGGCTCGGTTTAGGGTACGGGTTAGGATTAGGGTACGTGTTAGGGTTAGGGTAGGGGATAGGGTTAGGGTACGCGTTAGGGTTAGGGTAGTTATTAAATATATCCCACTCTCTAGATACCCCTTAGCACGTAAAGGAATATTATTTCGGGGTCCAGCCATGGAGAAGGGTTTAGACACTAGGATAAGATAAGGAACACACCCATTATAAAGAAATCACATTAGGATTCTCTTTTTAAGCTGTTCCTTAAAACACTAGTGCTTAGGAAATCTATTGGAGGCAGAAGCAGTCAAGGGTAGCCTAGGGTTAGGGTTAGGCTTAGGGTTAGGCTTAGGGTACGGCTTAGGGTACGGGTTCGGGGAGGGCTTCGGGTACGGCGTAGGGTATGGGTTAGGGTTAGGGTTAGGGTTAGTGTTAGGGTTAGGGCTCGGTATAGGGTATTGGTTAGGATTAGGGTACGTGTTAGGGTTAGGGTAGGGGTTAGGGTTAGGGTACGCGTTAGTGTTAGGGTAGTTATTAAACCTAACCCACTCTCTAGATACCCCTTAGCACGTAAAGGGATATTATTTGGAGGTCCAGCCATGGAGAAGAGTTTAGACACTAGGATAAGATAAGGAACACACCCATTATAAAGAAATCACATTAGGATTCTCTTTTTAAGCTGTTCCTTAAAACACTAGTGCTTAGGAAATCTATTGGAGGCAGAAGCAGTCAAGGGTAGCCTAGGGTTAGGGTTAGGCTTAGGGTTAGGCTTAGGGTACGGGTTCGGTGAGGGCTTCGGTTACGGCGTAGGGTATGGGTTAGGGTTAGGGTTAGGGTTAGTGTTAGGGTTAGGGCTCGTTTTAGGGTACGGGTTAGGATTAGGGTACGTGTTAGGGTTAGGGTAGGGGATAGGGTTAGGGTACGCGTTAGGGTTAGGGTAGTTATTAAACCTATCCCAGTCTCTAGATACCCCTTAGCACGTAAAGGAATATTATTTCGGGGTCCAGCCATGGAGAAGAGTTTAGACACTAGGATAAGATAAGGAACACACCCATTATAAAGAAATCACATTAGGATTCTCTTTTTAAGCTGTTCCTTAAAACACTAGTGCTTAGGAAATCTATTGGAGGCAGAAGCAGTCAAGGGTAGCCTAGGGTTAGGGTTAGGCTTAGGGTACGGCTTAGGGTACGGCTTAGGGTACGGGTTCGGGGAGGGCTTCTGGTACGGCGTAGGGTATGGGTTAGGGTTAGGGTTAGGGTTAGTGTTAGGGTTAGGGCTCGGTTTAGGGTATTGGTTAGGATTAGGGTACGTGTTAGCGATAGGGTAGGGGTTAGGGTTAGGGTACGCGTTAGTGTTAGGGTAGTTATTAAACCTAACCCACTCTCTAGATACCCCTTAGCACGTAAAGGAATATTATTTGGAGGTCCAGCCATGGAGAAGAGTTTAGACACTAGGATAAGATAAGGAACACACCCATTATAAAGAAATCACATTAGGATTCTCTTTTTAAGCTGTTCCTTAAAACACTAGTGCTTAGGAAATCTATTGGAGGCAGAAGCAGTCAAGGGTAGCCTAGGATTAGGGTTAGGCTTAGGGTTAGGCTTAGGGTACGGCTTAGGGTACGGGTTCGGGGAGGGCTTCTGGTATGGCGTAGGGTATGGGTTAGGGTTAGGGTTAGGGTTAGTGTTAGGGTTAGGGCTCGGTATAGGGTATTGGTTAGGATTAGGGTACGTGTTAGGGTTAGGGTAGGGTTTAGGGTTAGGGTACGCGTTAGTGTTAGGGTAGTTATTAAACCTAACCCACTCTCTAGATACCCCTTAGCACGTAAAGGAATATTATTTGGGGGTCCAGCCATGGAGAAGAGTTTAGACACTAGGATAAGATAAGGAACACACCCATTATAAAGAAATCACATTAGGATTCTCTTTTTAAGCTGTTCCTTAAAACACTAGTGCTTAGGAAATCTATTGGAGGCAGAAGCAGTCAAGGGTAGCCTAGGGTTAGGGTTAGGCTTAGGGTACGGCTTAGGGTACGGCTTAGGGTACGGGTTCAGGGAGGCCTTCGGGTACGGCGTAGGGTATGGGTTAGGGTTAGGGTTAGGGTTAGTGTTAGGGTTAGGGCTCGGTTTAGGGTATTGGTTAGGATTAGGGTACGTGTTATGGTTAGGGTAGGGGTTAGGGTTAGGGTACGCGTTAGTGTTAGGGTAGTTATTAAAGCTATCCCACTCTCTAGATACCCCTTAGCACATAAAGGAATATTATTTGGAGGTCCAGCCATGGAGAAGAGTTTAGACACTAGGATAAGATAAGGAACACACCCATTATAAAGAAATCACATTAGGATTCCCTTTTTAAGCTGTTCCTTAAAACACTAGTGCTTAGGAAATCTATTGGAGGCAGAAGCAGTCAAGGGTAGCCTAGGGTTAGGGTTAGGCTTAGGGTACGGCTTAGGGTACGGGTTCGGTGAGGGCTTCGGGTACGGCGTAGGGTAAGGGTTAGGGTTAGGGTTAGGGTTAGTTTTAGGGTTAGGGCTCGGTTTAGGGTACGGGTTAGGATTAGGGTACGTGTTAGGGTTAGGGTAGGGGATAGGGTTAGGGTACGCGTTAGGGTTAGGGTAGTTATTAAATATATCCCACTCTCTAGATACCCCTTAGCACGTAAAGGAATATTATTTCGGGGTCCAGCCATGGAGAAGGGTTTAGACACTAGGATAAGATAAGGAACACACCCATTATAAAGAAATCACATTAGGATTCTCTTTTTAAGCTGTTCCTTAAAACACTAGTGCTTAGGAAATCTATTGGAGGCAGAAGCAGTCAAGGGTAGCCTAGGGTTAGGGTTAGGCTTAGGGTTAGGCTTAGGGTACGGCTTAGGGTAGGGGTTCGGGGAGGGCTTCGGGTACGGCGTAGGGTATGGGTTAGGGTTAGGGTTAGGGTTAGTGTTAGGGTTAGGGCTCGGTATAGGGTATTGGTTAGGATTAGGGTACGTGTTAGGGTTAGGGTAGGGGTTAGGGTTAGGGTACGCGTTAGTGTTAGGGTAGTTATTAAACCTAACCCACTCTCTAGATACCCCTTAGCACGTAAAGGGATATTATTTGGAGGTCCAGCCATGGAGAAGAGTTTAGACACTAGGATAAGATAAGGAACACACCCATTATAAAGAAATCACATTAGGATTCTCTTTTTAAGCTGTTCCTTAAAACACTAGTGCTTAGGAAATCTATTGGAGGCAGAAGCAGTCAAGGGTAGCCTAGGATTAGGGTTAGGCTTAGGGTTAGGCTTAGGGTACGGCTTAGGGTACGGGTTCGGGGAGGGCTTCTGGTATGGCGTAGGGTATGGGTTAGGGTTAGGGTTAGGGTTAGTGTTAGGGTTAGGGCTCGGTATAGGGTATTGGTTAGGATTAGGGTACGTGTTAGGGTTAGGGTAGGGTTTAGGGTTAGGGTACGCGTTAGTGTTAGGGTAGTTATTAAACCTAACCCACTCTCTAGATACCCCTTAGCACGTAAAGGAATATTATTTGGGGGTCCAGCCATGGAGAAGAGTTTAGACACTAGGATAAGATAAGGAACACACCCATTATAAAGAAATCACATTAGGATTCTCTTTTTAAGCTGTTCCTTAAAACACTAGTGCTTAGGAAATCTATTGGAGGCAGAAGCAGTCAAGGGTAGCCTAGGGTTAGGGTTAGGCTTAGGGTACGGCTTAGGGTACGGCTTAGGGTACGGGTTCAGGGAGGCCTTCGGGTACGGCGTAGGGTATGGGTTAGGGTTAGGGTTAGGGTTAGTGTTAGGGTTAGGGCTCGGTTTAGGGTATTGGTTAGGATTAGGGTACGTGTTATGGTTAGGGTAGGGGTTAGGGTTAGGGTACGCGTTAGTGTTAGGGTAGTTATTAAAGCTATCCCACTCTCTAGATACCCCTTAGCACATAAAGGAATATTATTTGGAGGTCCAGCCATGGAGAAGAGTTTAGACACTAGGATAAGATAAGGAACACACCCATTATAAAGAAATCACATTAGGATTCCCTTTTTAAGCTGTTCCTTAAAACACTAGTGCTTAGGAAATCTATTGGAGGCAGAAGCAGTCAAGGGTAGCCTAGGGTTAGGGTTAGGCTTAGGGTACGGCTTAGGGTACGGGTTCGGTGAGGGCTTCGGGTACGGCGTAGGGTAAGGGTTAGGGTTAGGGTTAGGGTTAGTTTTAGGGTTAGGGCTCGGTTTAGGGTACGGGTTAGGATTAGGGTACGTGTTAGGGTTAGGGTAGGGGATAGGGTTAGGGTACGCGTTAGGGTTAGGGTAGTTATTAAATATATCCCACTCTCTAGATACCCCTTAGCACGTAAAGGAATATTATTTCGGGGTCCAGCCATGGAGAAGGGTTTAGACACTAGGATAAGATAAGGAACACACCCATTATAAAGAAATCACATTAGGATTCTCTTTTTAAGCTGTTCCTTAAAACACTAGTGCTTAGGAAATCTATTGGAGGCAGAAGCAGTCAAGGGTAGCCTAGGGTTAGGGTTAGGCTTAGGGTTAGGCTTAGGGTACGGCTTAGGGTACGGGTTCGGGGAGGGCTTCGGGTACGGCGTAGGGTATGGGTTAGGGTTAGGGTTAGGGTTAGTGTTAGGGTTAGGGCTCGGTATAGGGTATTGGTTAGGATTAGGGTACGTGTTAGGGTTAGGGTAGGGGTTAGGGTTAGGGTACGCGTTAGTGTTAGGGTAGTTATTAAACCTAACCCACTCTCTAGATACCCCTTAGCACGTAAAGGGATATTATTTGGAGGTCCAGCCATGGAGAAGAGTTTAGACACTAGGATAAGATAAGGAACACACCCATTATAAAGAAATCACATTAGGATTCTCTTTTTAAGCTGTTCCTTAAAACACTAGTGCTTAGGAAATCTATTGGAGGCAGAAGCAGTCAAGGGTAGCCTAGGGTTAGGGTTAGGCTTAGGGTTAGGCTTAGGGTACGGGTTCGGTGAGGGCTTCGGTTACGGCGTAGGGTATGGGTTAGGGTTAGGGTTAGGGTTAGTGTTAGGGTTAGGGCTCGTTTTAGGGTACGGGTTAGAATTAGGGTACGTGTTAGGGTTAGGGTAGGGGATAGGGTTAGGGTACGCGTTAGGGTTAGGGTAGTTATTAAACCTATCCCAGTCTCTAGATACCCCTTAGCACGTAAAGGAATATTATTTCGGGGTCCAGCCATGGAGAAGAGTTTAGACACTAGGATAAGATAAGGAACACACCCATTATAAAGAAATCACATTAGGATTCTCTTTTTAAGCTGTTCCTTAAAACACTAGTGCTTAGGAAATCTATTGGAGGCAGAAGCAGTCAAGGGTAGCCTAGGGTTAGGGTTAGGCTTAGGGTACGGCTTAGGGTACGGCTTAGGGTACGGGTTCGGGGAGGGCTTCTGGTACGGCGTAGGGTATGGGTTAGGGTTAGGGTTAGGGTTAGTGTTAGGGTTAGGGCTCGGTTTAGGGTATTGGTTAGGATTAGGGTACGTGTTAGCGATAGGGTAGGGGTTAGGGTTAGGGTACGCGTTAGTGTTAGGGTAGTTATTAAACCTAACCCACTCTCTAGATACCCCTTAGCACGTAAAGGAATATTATTTGGAGGTCCAGCCATGGAGAAGAGTTTAGACACTAGGATAAGATAAGGAACACACCCATTATAAAGAAATCACATTAGGATTCTCTTTTTAAGCTGTTCCTTAAAACACTAGTGCTTAGGAAATCTATTGGAGGCAGAAGCAGTCAAGGGTAGCCTAGGATTAGGGTTAGGCTTAGGGTTAGGCTTAGGGTACGGCTTAGGGTACGGGTTCGGGGAGGGCTTCTGGTATGGCGTAGGGTATGGGTTAGGGTTAGGGTTAGGGTTAGTGTTAGGGTTAGGGCTCGGTATAGGGTATTGGTTAGGATTAGGGTACGTGTTAGGGTTAGGGTAGGGTTTAGGGTTAGGGTACGCGTTAGTGTTAGGGTAGTTATTAAACCTAACCCACTCTCTAGATACCCCTTAGCACGTAAAGGAATATTATTTGGGGGTCCAGCCATGGAGAAGAGTTTAGACACTAGGATAAGATAAGGAACACACCCATTATAAAGAAATCACATTAGGATTCTCTTTTTAAGCTGTTCCTTAAAACACTAGTGCTTAGGAAATCTATTGGAGGCAGAAGCAGTCAAGGGTAGCCTAGGGTTAGGGTTAGGCTTAGGGTACGGCTTAGGGTACGGCTTAGGGTACGGGTTCGGGGAGGCCTTCGGGTACGGCGTAGGGTATGGGTTAGGGTTAGGGTTAGGGTTAGTGTTAGGGTTAGGGCTCGGTTTAGGGTATTGGTTAGGATTAGGGTACGTGTTATGGTTAGGGTAGGGGTTAGGGTTAGGGTACGCGTTAGTGTTAGGGTAGTTATTAAAGCTATCCCACTATCTAGATACCCCTTAGCACATAAAGGAATATTATTTGGAGGTCCAGCCATGGAGAAGAGTTTAGACACTAGGATAAGATAAGGAACACACCCATTATAAAGAAATCACATTAGGATTCCCTTTTTAAGCTGTTCCTTAAAACACTAGTGCTTAGGAAATCTATTGGAGGCAGAAGCAGTCAAGGGTAGCCTAGGGTTAGGGTTAGGCTTAGGGTACGGCTTAGGGTACGGGTTCGGTGAGGGCTTCGGGTACGGCATAGGGTAAGGGTTAGGGTTAGGGTTAGGGTTAGTTTTAGGGTTAGGGCTCGGTTTAGGGTACGGGTTAGGATTAGGGTACGTGTTAGGGTTAGGGTAGGGGATAGGGTTAGGGTACGCGTTAGGGTTAGGGTAGTTATTAAATATATCCCACTCTCTAGATACCCCTTAGCACGTAAAGGAATATTATTTCGGGGTCCAGCCATGGAGAAGGGTTTAGACACTAGGATAAGATAAGGAACACACCCATTATAAAGAAATCACATTAGGATTCTCTTTTTAAGCTGTTCCTTAAAACACTAGTGCTTAGGAAATCTATTGGAGGCAGAAGCAGTCAAGGGTAGCCTAGGGTTAGGGTTAGGCTTAGGGTTAGGCTTAGGGTACGGCTTAGGGTACGGGTTCGGGGAGGGCTTCGGGTACGGCGTAGGGTATGGGTTAGGGTTAGGGTTAGGGTTAGTGTTAGGGTTAGGGCTCGGTATAGGGTATTGGTTAGGATTAGGGTACGTGTTAGGGTTAGGGTAGGGGTTAGGGTTAGGGTACGCGTTAGTGTTAGGGTAGTTATTAAACCTAACCCACTCTCTAGATACCCCTTAGCACGTAAAGGGATATTATTTGGAGGTCCAGCCATGGAGAAGAGTTTAGACACTAGGATAAGATAAGGAACACACCCATTATAAAGAAATCACATTAGGATTCTCTTTTTAAGCTGTTCCTTAAAACACTAGTGCTTAGGAAATCTATTGGAGGCAGAAGCAGTCAAGGGTAGCCTAGGGTTAGGGTTAGGCTTAGGGTTAGGCTTAGGGTACGGGTTCGGTGAGGGCTTCGGTTACGGCGTAGGGTATGGGTTAGGGTTAGGGTTAGGGTTAGTGTTAGGGTTAGGGCTCGTTTTAGGGTACGGGTTAGGATTAGGGTACGTGTTAGGGTTAGGGTAGGGGATAGGGTTAGGGTACGCGTTAGGGTTAGGGTAGTTATTAAACCTATCCCAGTCTCTAGATACCCCTTAGCACGTAAAGGAATATTATTTCGGGGTCCAGCCATGGAGAAGAGTTTAGACACTAGGATAAGATAAGGAACACACCCATTATAAAGAAATCACATTAGGATTCTCTTTTTAAGCTGTTCCTTAAAACACTAGTGCTTAGGAAATCTATTGGAGGCAGAAGCAGTCAAGGGTAGCCTAGGGTTAGGGTTAGGCTTAGGGTACGGCTTAGGGTACGGCTTAGGGTACGGGTTCGGGGAGGGCTTCTGGTACGGCGTAGGGTATGGGTTAGGGTTAGGGTTAGGGTTAGTGTTAGGGTTAGGGCTCGGTTTAGGGTATTGGTTAGGATTAGGGTACGTGTTAGCGATAGGGTAGGGGTTAGGGTTAGGGTACGCGTTAGTGTTAGGGTAGTTATTAAACCTAACCCACTCTCTAGATACCCCTTAGCACGTAAAGGAATATTATTTGGAGGTCCAGCCATGGAGAAGAGTTTAGACACTAGGATAAGATAAGGAACACACCCATTATAAAGAAATCACATTAGGATTCTCTTTTTAAGCTGTTCCTTAAAACACTAGTGCTTAGGAAATCTATTGGAGGCAGAAGCAGTCAAGGGTAGCCTAGGATTAGGGTTAGGCTTAGGGTTAGGCTTAGGGTACGGCTTAGGGTACGGGTTCGGGGAGGGCTTCTGGTATGGCGTAGGGTATGGGTTAGGGTTAGGGTTAGGGTTAGTGTTAGGGTTAGGGCTCGGTATAGGGTATTGGTTAGGATTAGGGTACGTGTTAGGGTTAGGGTAGGGTTTAGGGTTAGGGTACGCGTTAGTGTTAGGGTAGTTATTAAACCTAACCCACTCTCTAGATACCCCTTAGCACGTAAAGGAATATTATTTGGGGGTCCAGCCATGGAGAAGAGTTTAGACACTAGGATAAGATAAGGAACACACCCATTATAAAGAAATCACATTAGGATTCTCTTTTTAAGCTGTTCCTTAAAACACTAGTGCTTAGGAAATCTATTGGAGGCAGAAGCAGTCAAGGGTAGCCTAGGGTTAGGGTTAGGCTTAGGGTACGGCTTAGGGTACGGCTTAGGGTACGGGTTCAGGGAGGCCTTCGGGTACGGCGTAGGGTATGGGTTAGGGTTAGGGTTAGGGTTAGTGTTAGGGTTAGGGCTCGGTTTAGGGTATTGGTTAGGATTAGGGTACGTGTTATGGTTAGGGTAGGGGTTAGGGTTAGGGTACGCGTTAGTGTTAGGGTAGTTATTAAAGCTATCCCACTCTCTAGATACCCCTTAGCACATAAAGGAATATTATTTGGAGGTCCAGCCATGGAGAAGAGTTTAGACACTAGGATAAGATAAGGAACACACCCATTATAAAGAAATCACATTAGGATTCCCTTTTTAAGCTGTTCCTTAAAACACTAGTGCTTAGGAAATCTATTGGAGGCAGAAGCAGTCAAGGGTAGCCTAGGGTTAGGGTTAGGCTTAGGGTACGGCTTAGGGTACGGGTTCGGTGAGGGCTTCGGGTACGGCGTAGGGTAAGGGTTAGGGTTAGGGTTAGGGTTAGTTTTAGGGTTAGGGCTCGGTTTAGGGTACGGGTTAGGATTAGGGTACGTGTTAGGGTTAGGGTAGGGGATAGGGTTAGGGTACGCGTTAGGGTTAGGGTAGTTATTAAATATATCCCACTCTCTAGATACCCCTTAGCACGTAAAGGAATATTATTTCGGGGTCCAGCCATGGAGAAGGGTTTAGACACTAGGATAAGATAAGGAACACACCCATTATAAAGAAATCACATTAGGATTCTCTTTTTAAGCTGTTCCTTAAAACACTAGTGCTTAGGAAATCTATTGGAGGCAGAAGCAGTCAAGGGTAGCCTAGGGTTAGGGTTAGGCTTAGGGTTAGGCTTAGGGTACGGCTTAGGGTAGGGGTTCGGGGAGGGCTTCGGGTACGGCGTAGGGTATGGGTTAGGGTTAGGGTTAGGGTTAGTGTTAGGGTTAGGGCTCGGTATAGGGTATTGGTTAGGATTAGGGTACGTGTTAGGGTTAGGGTAGGGGTTAGGGTTAGGGTACGCGTTAGTGTTAGGGTAGTTATTAAACCTAACCCACTCTCTAGATACCCCTTAGCACGTAAAGGGATATTATTTGGAGGTCCAGCCATGGAGAAGAGTTTAGACACTAGGATAAGATAAGGAACACACCCATTATAAAGAAATCACATTAGGATTCTCTTTTTAAGCTGTTCCTTAAAACACTAGTGCTTAGGAAATCTATTGGAGGCAGAAGCAGTCAAGGGTAGCCTAGGGTTAGGGTTAGGCTTAGGGTTAGGCTTAGGGTACGGGTTCGGTGAGGGCTTCGGTTACGGCGTAGGGTATGGGTTAGGGTTAGGGTTAGGGTTAGTGTTAGGGTTAGGGCTCGTTTTAGGGTACGGGTTAGGATTAGGGTACGTGTTAGGGTTAGGGTAGGGGATAGGGTTAGGGTACGCGTTAGGGTTAGGGTAGTTATTAAACCTATCCCAGTCTCTAGATACCCCTTAGCACGTAAAGGAATATTATTTCGGGGTCCAGCCATGGAGAAGAGTTTAGACACTAGGATAAGATAAGGAACACACCCATTATAAAGAAATCACATTAGGATTCTCTTTTTAAGCTGTTCCTTAAAACACTAGTGCTTAGGAAATCTATTGGAGGCAGAAGCAGTCAAGGGTAGCCTAGGGTTAGGGTTAGGCTTAGGGTACGGCTTAGGGTACGGCTTAGGGTACGGGTTCGGGGAGGGCTTCTGGTACGGCGTAGGGTATGGGTTAGGGTTAGGGTTAGGGTTAGTGTTAGGGTTAGGGCTCGGTTTAGGGTATTGGTTAGGATTAGGGTACGTGTTAGCGATAGGGTAGGGGTTAGGGTTAGGGTACGCGTTAGTGTTAGGGTAGTTATTAAACCTAACCCACTCTCTAGATACCCCTTAGCACGTAAAGGAATATTATTTGGAGGTCCAGCCATGGAGAAGAGTTTAGACACTAGGATAAGATAAGGAACACACCCATTATAAAGAAATCACATTAGGATTCTCTTTTTAAGCTGTTCCTTAAAACACTAGTGCTTAGGAAATCTATTGGAGGCAGAAGCAGTCAAGGGTAGCCTAGGATTAGGGTTAGGCTTAGGGTTAGGCTTAGGGTACGGCTTAGGGTACGGGTTCGGGGAGGGCTTCTGGTATGGCGTAGGGTATGGGTTAGGGTTAGGGTTAGGGTTAGTGTTAGGGTTAGGGCTCGGTATAGGGTATTGGTTAGGATTAGGGTACGTGTTAGGGTTAGGGTAGGGTTTAGGGTTAGGGTACGCGTTAGTGTTAGGGTAGTTATTAAACCTAACCCACTCTCTAGATACCCCTTAGCACGTAAAGGAATATTATTTGGGGGTCCAGCCATGGAGAAGAGTTTAGACACTAGGATAAGATATGGAACACACCCATTATAAAGAAATCACATTAGGATTCTCTTTTTAAGCTGTTCCTTAAAACACTAGTGCTTAGGAAATCTATTGGAGGCAGAAGCAGTCAAGGGTAGCCTAGGGTTAGGGTTAGGCTTAGGGTACGGCTTAGGGTACGGCTTAGGGTACGGGTTCGGGGAGGGCTTCGGGTACGGTGTAGGGTATGGGTTAGGGTTAGGGTTAGGGTTAGTGTTAGGGTTAGGGCTCGGTTTAGGGTATTGGTTAGGATTAGGGTACGTGTTATGGTTAGGGTAGGGGTTAGGGTTAGGGTACGCGTTAGTGTTAGGGTAGTTATTAAAGCTATCCCACTCTCTAGATACCCCTTAGCACATAAAGGAATATTATTTGGAGGTCCAGCCATGGAGAAGAGTTTAGACACTAGGATAAGATAAGGAACACACCCATTATAAAGAAATCACATTAGGATTCCCTTTTTAAGCTGTTCCTTAAAACACTAGTGCTTAGGAAATCTATTGGAGGCAGAAGCAGTCAAGGGTAGCCTAGGGTTAGGGTTAGGCTTAGGGTACGGCTTAGGGTACGGGTTCGGTGAGGGCTTCGGGTACGGCGTAGGGTAAGGGTTAGGGTTAGGGTTAGGGTTAGTTTTAGGGTTAGGGCTCGGTTTAGGGTACGGGTTAGGATTAGGGTACGTGTTAGGGTTAGGGTAGGGGATAGGGTTAGGGTACGCGTTAGGGTTAGGGTAGTTATTAAATATATCCCACTCTCTAGATACCCCTTAGCACGTAAAGGAATATTATTTCGGGGTCCAGCCATGGAGAAGGGTTTAGACACTAGGATAAGATAAGGAACACACCCATTATAAAGAAATCACATTAGGATTCTCTTTTTAAGCTGTTCCTTAAAACACTAGTGCTTAGGAAATCTATTGGAGGCAGAAGCAGTCAAGGGTAGCCTAGGGTTAGGGTTAGGCTTAGGGTTAGGCTTAGGGTACGGGTTCGGGGAGGGCTTCGGGTACGGCGTAGGGTATGGGTTAGGGTTAGGGTTAGGGTTAGTGTTAGGGTTAGGGCTCGGTATAGGGTATTGGTTAGGATTAGGGTACGTGTTAGGGTTAGGGTAGGGGTTAGGGTTAGGGTACGCGTTAGTGTTAGGGTAGTTATTAAACCTAACCCACTCTCTAGATACCCTTTAGCACGTAAAGGAATATTATTTGGAGGTCCAGCCATGGAGAAGAGTTTAGACACTAGGATAAGATAAGGAACACACCCATTATAAAGAAATCACATTAGGATTCTCTTTTTAAGCTGTTCCTTAAAACACTAGTGCTTAGGAAATCTATTGGAGGCAGAAGCAGTCAAGGGTAGCCTAGGGTTAGGGTTAGGCTTAGGGTTAGGCTTAGGGTACGGGTTCGGTGAGGGCTTCGGTTACGGCGTAGGGTATGGGTTAGGGTTAGGGTTAGGGTTAGTGTTAGGGTTAGGGCTCGTTTTAGGGTACGGGTTAGGATTAGGGTACGTGTTAGGGTTAGGGTAGGGGATAGGGTTAGGGTACGCGTTAGGGTTAGGGTAGTTATTAAACCTATCCCACTCTCTAGATACCCCTTAGCACGTAAAGGAATATTATTTGGGGGTCCAGCCATGGAGAAGAGTTTAGACACTAGGATAAGATAAGGAACACACCCATTATAAAGAAATCACAATAGGATTCTCTTTTTAAGCTGTTCCTTAAAACACTACTGCTTAGGAAATCTATTGGAGGCAGAAGCAGTCAAGGGTAGCCTAGGGTTAGGGTTAGGCTTAGGGTACGGCTTCGGGTACGGGTTCGGGGAGGGCTTCGGGTACGGCGTAGGGTATGGGTTAGGGTTAGGGTTAGGGTTAGTGTTAGGGTTAGGGCTCGGTTTAGGGTATTGGTTAGGATTAGGGTACGTGTTATGTTTAGGGTAGGGGTTAGGGTTAGGGTACGCGTTAGTGTTAGGGTAGTTATTAAAGCTATCCCACTCTCTAGATAACCCTTAGCACATAAAGGAATATTATTTGGAGGTCCAGCCATGGAGAAGAGTTTAGACACTAGGATAAGATAAGGAACACACCCATTATAAAGAAATCACATTAGGATTCTCTTTTTAAGCTGTTCCTTAAAACACTAGTGCTTAGGAAATCTATTGGAGGCAGAAGCAGTCAAGGGTAGCCTAGGGTTAGGGTTAGGCTTAGGGTACGGCTTAGGGTACGGGTTCGGTGAGGGCTTCGGGTACGGCGTAGGGTATGGGTTAGGGTTAGGGTTAGGGTTAGTGTTAGGGTTAGGGCTCGGTTTAAGGTACGGGTTAGGATTAGGGTACATGTTACGGTTAGGGTAGGGGTTAGGGTTAGGGTACGCGTTAGGGTTAGGGTAGTTATTAAACCTATCCCACTCTCTAGATACACCTTAGCACGTAAAGGAATATTATTTGCGGGTCCACCCATGGAGAAGAGTTTAGACACTAGGATAAGATAAGGAACACACCCATTATAAAGAAATCACAATAGGATTCTCTTTTTAAGCTGTTCCTTAAAACACTATTGCTTAGGAAGTCTATTGGAGGCAGAAGCAGTCAAGGGTAGCCTAGTGTTAGGGTTAGGCTTAGGGTACGGCTTAGGGTACGGCTTAGGGTACGGGTTCGGGGAGGGCTTCGGGTACGGCGTAGGTTATGGGTTAGGGTTAGGGTTAGGGTTAGTGTTAGGGTTAGGGCTCGGTTTAGGGTATTGGTTAGGATTAGGGTACGTGTTATGGTTAGGGTAGGGGTTAGGGTTAGGGTACGCGTTAGTGTTAGGGTAGTTATTAAAGCTATCCCACTCTGTAGATACCCCTTAGCACATAAAGGAATATTATTTGGAGGTCCAGCCATGGAGAAGAGTTTAGACACTAGGATAAGATAAGGAACACACCCATTATAAAGAAATCACATTAGGATTCTCTTTTTAAGCTGTTCCTTAAAACACTAGTGCTTAGGAAATCTATTGGAGGCAGAAGCAGTCAAGGGTAGCCTAGGGTTAGGGTTAGGCTTAGGGTACGGCTTAGGGTACGGCTTAGGGTACGGGTTCGGGGAGGGCTTCGGGTATGGCGTAGGGTATGGGTTAGGGTTAGGGTTAGGGTTAGTGTTAGGGTTAGGGCTCGGTTTAGGGTACGGCTTAGGATTAGGGTACGTGTTAGGGTTAGGGTAGGGGATAGGGTTAGGGTACGCGTTAGGGTTAGGGTAGTTATTAAACCTATCCCACTCTCTAGATACCCCTTAGCACGTAAAGGAATATTATTTGGGGGTCCAGCCATGGAGAAGAGTTTAGACACTAGGATAAGATAAGGAACACACCCATTATAAAGAAATCACATTAGGATTCTCTTTTTAAGCTGTTCCTTAAAACACTAGTGCTTAGGAAATCTATTGGAGGCAGAAGCAGTCAAGGGTAGCCTAGGATTAGGGTTAGGCTTAGGGTTAGGCTTAGGGTACGGCTTAGGGTACGGGTTCGGTGAGGGCTTCGGGTACGGCGTAGGGTATGGGTTAGGGTTAGGGTTAGGGTTAGTGTTAGGGTTAGGGCTCGTTTTAGGGTACGGGTTAGGATTAGGGTACGAGTTAGGGTTAGGGTAGGGGATAGGGTTAGGGTACGTGTTAGGGTTAGGGTAGTTATTAAACTTATCCCACTCTCTAGATACCCCTTAGCACGTAAAGGAATATTATTTGGGGGTCCAGCCATGGAGAAGAGTTTAGACACTAGGATAAGATAAGGAACACACCCATTATAAAGAAATCACATTAGGATTCTCTTTTTAAGCTGTTCCTTAAAACACTAGTGCTTAGGAAATCTATTGGAGGAAGAAGCAGTCAAGGGTAGCCTAGGGTTAGGGTTAGGCTTAGGGTACGGCTTAGGGTACGGTTTAGGGTACGGTTTCGGGGAGGGCTTTGGGTACGGCGTAGGGTATGGGTTAGGGTTAGGGTTAGGGTTAGTGTTAGGGTTAGGGCTCGGTTTAAGGTACGGGTTAGGATTAGGGTACATGTTAGGGTTAGGGTAGGGGTTAGGGTTAGGGTACGCGTTAGGGTTAGGGTAGTTATTAAACCTATCCCACTCTCTAGATACACCTTAGCACGTAAAGAAATATTATTTGGGGGTCCACCCATGGAGAAGAGTTTAGACACTAGGATAAGATAAGGAACACACCCATTATAAAGAAATCACAACAGGATTCTCTTTTTAAGCTGTTCCTTAAAACACTAGTGCTTAGGAAGTCTATTGGAGGCAGAAGCAGTCAAGGGTAGCCTAGGGTTAGGGTTAGGCTTAGGGTACGGCTTAGGGTACGGCTTAGGGTACGGGTTCGGGGAGGGCTTCGGGTACGGCGTAGGGTATGGGTTAGGGTTAGGGTTAGGGTTAGTGTTAGGGTTAGGGCTCGGTTTAGGGTATTGGTTAGGATTAGGGTACGTGTTATGGTTAGGGTAGGCGTTAGGGTTAGCGTACGCGTTAGTGTTAGGGTAGTTATTAAAGCTATCCCACTCTCTAGATACCCCTTAGCACATAAAGGAATATTATTTGGAGGTCCAGCCATGGAGAAGAGTTTAGACACTAGGATACGATAAGGAACACACCCATTATAAAGAAATCACATTAGGATTCTCTTTTTAAGCTGTTCCTTAAAACACTAGTGCTTAGGAAATCTATTGGAGGCAGAAGCAGTCAAGGGTAGCCTAGGGTTAGGGTTAGGCTTAGGGTACGGCTTAGGGTACGGCTTAGGGTACGGGTTCGGGGAGGGCTTCGGGTATGGCGTAGGGTATGGGTTAAGGTTAGGGTTAGGGTTAGTGTTAGGGTTAGGGCTCGGTTTAGGGTACGGGTTAGGATTAGGGTACGTGTTAGGGTTAGGGTAGGGGATAGGGTTAGGGTACGCGTTAGGGTTAGGGTAGTTATTAAACCTATCCCACTCTCTAGATACCCCTTAGCACGTAAAGGTATATTATTTGGGGGTCCAGCCATGGAGAAGAGTTTAGACACTAGGATAAGATAAGGAACACACCCATTATAAAGAAATCACATTAGGATTCTCTTTTTAAGCTGTTCCTTAAAACACTAGTGCTTAGGAAATCTATTGGAGGCAGAAGCAGTCAAGGGTAGCCTAGGGTTAGGGTTAGGCTTAGGGTTAGGCTTAGGGTACGGCTTAGGGTACGGGTTTGGGGAGGGCTTCGGGTACGGCTTAGGGTATGGGTTAGGGTTAGGGTTAGGGTTAGTGTTAGGGTTAGGGCTCGGCTTAGGGTATTGGTTAGGATTAGGGTACGTGTTAGGGTTAGGGTAGGGGTTAGGGTTAGGGTAGTTATTAAACCTAACCCACTCTCTAGATACCCCTTAGCACGTAATGGAATATTATTTGGAGGTCCAGCCATGGAGAAGAGTTTAGACACTAGGATAAGATAAGGAACACACCCATTATAAAGAAATCACATTAGGATTCTCTTTTTAAGCTGTTCCTTAAAACACTAGTGCTTAGGAAATCTATTGGAGGCAGAAGCAGTCAAGGGTAGCCTAGGGTTAGGGTTAGGCTTAGGGTACGGCTTAGGGTACGGCTTAGGGTACGGGTTCGGGGAGGGCTTCTGGTACGGCGTAGGGTATGGGTTAGGGTTAGGGTTAGGGTTAGTGTTAGGGTTAGGGCTCGGTTTAGGGTATTGGTTAGGATTAGGGTACGTGTTAGCGATAGGGTAGGGGTTAGGGTTAGGGTACGCGTTAGTGTTAGGGTAGTTATTAAACCTAACCCACTCTCTAGATACCCCTTAGCACGTAATGGAATATTATTTGGAGGTCCAGCCATGGAGAAGAGTTTAGACACTAGGATAAGATAAGGAACACACCCATTATAAAGAAATCACATTAGGATTCTCTTTTTAAGCTGTTCCTTAAAACACTAGTGCTTAGGAAATCTATTGGAGGCAGAAGCAGTCAAGGGTAGCCTAGGGTTAGGGTTAGGCGTAGGGTACGGCTTAGGGTACGGCTTAGGGTACGGGTTCGGGGAGGGCTTCTGGTACGGCGTAGGGTATGGGTTAGGGTTAGGGTTAGGGTTAGTGTTAGGGTTAGGGCTCGGTTTAGGGTATTGGTTAGGATTAGGGTACGTGTTAGCGATAGGGTAGGGGTTAGGGTTAGGGTACGCGTTAGTGTTAGGGTAGTTATTAAACCTAACCCACTCTCTAGATACCCCTTAGCACGTAATGGAATATTATTTGGAGGTCCAGCCATGGAGAAGAGTTTAGACACTAGGATAAGATAAGGAACACACCCATTATAAAGAAATCACATTAGGATTCTCTTTTTAAGCTGTTCCTTAAAACACTAGTGCTTAGGAAATCTATTGGAGGCAGAAGCAGTCAAGGGTAGCCTAGGGTTAGTGTTAGGCTTAGGGTTAGGCTTAGGGTACGGCTTAGGGTACGGGTTCGGGGAGGGCTTCTGGTATGGCGTAGGGTATGGGTTAGGGTTAGGGTTAGGGTTAGTGTTAGGATTAGGGCTCGGCTTAGGGTATTGGTTAGGATTAGGGTACGTGTTAGGGTTAGGGTAGGGGTTAGGGTTAGGGTACGCGTTAGTGTTAGGGTAGTTATTAAACCTATCCCAATTTCTAGATACCCCTTAGCACGTAAAGGAATATTATTTGGAGGTCCAGCCATGGAGAAGAGTTTAGACACTAGGATAAGATAAGGAACACACCCATTATAAAGAAATCACATTAGGATTCTCTTTTTAAGCTGTTCCTTAAAACACTAGTGCTTAGGAAATCTATTGGAGGCAGAAGCAGTCAAGGGTAGCCTAGGGTTAGGGTTAGGCTTAGGGTACGGCTTAGGGTACGGCTTAGGGTACGGGTTCGGGGAGGGCTTCTGGTACGGCGTAGGGTATGGTTTAGGGTTAGGGTTAGGGTTAGTGTTAGGGTTAGGGCTCGGTTTAGGGTATTGGTTAGGATTAGGGTACGTGTTAGGGTTAGGGTAGGGTTTAGGGTTAGGGTACGCGTTAGTGTTAGGGTAGTTATTAAACCTAACCCACTCTCTAGATACCCCTTAGCACGTAAAGGAATATTATTTGGGGGTCCAGCCATGGAGAAGAGTTTAGACACTAGGATAAGATAAGGAACACACCCATTATAAAGAAATCACATTAGGATTCTCTTTTTAAGCTGTTCCTTAAAACACTAGTGCTTAGGAAATCTATTGGAGGCAGAAGCAGTCAAGGGTAGCCTAGGGTTAGGGTTAGGCTTAGGGTACGGCTTAGGGTACGGCTTAGGGTACGGGTTCGGGGAGGGCTTCGGGTACGGCGTAGGGTATGGGTTAGGGTTAGGGTTAGGGTTAGTGTTAGGGTTAGGGCTCGGTTTAGGGTATTGGTTAGGATTAGTGTACGTGTTAGGGTTAGGGTAGGGGTTAGGGTTAGGGTACGCGTTAGTGTTAGGGTAGTTATCAAAGCTATCTCACTCTCTAGATACCCCTTAGCACATAAGGAATATTATTTGGAGGTCCAGCCATGGAGAAGAGTTTAGACACTAGGATAAGATAAGGAACACACCCATTATAAAGAAATCACATTAGGATTCTCTTTTTAAGCTGTTCCTTAAAAAACTAGTGCTTAGGAAATCTATTGGAGGCAGAAGCAGTCAAGGATAGCCTAGGGTTAGGGTTAGGCTTAGGGTACGGCTTAGGGTACGGCTTAGGGTACGGGTTCGGGGAGGGCTTCGGGTACGGCGTAGGGTATGGTTTAGGGTTAGGGTTAGGGTTAGTGTTAGGGTTAGGGCTCGGTTTAGGGTATTGGTTAGGATTAGGGTACGTGTTAGGGTTAGGGTAGGGTTTAGGGTTAGGGTACGCGTTAGTGTTAGGGTAGTTATTAAACCTAACCCACTCTCTAGATACCCCTTAGCACGTAAAGGAATATTATTTGGGGGTCCAGCCATGGAGAAGAGTTTAGACACTAGGATAAGATAAGGAACACACCCATTATAAAGAAATCACATTAGGATTCTCTTTTTAAGCTGTTCCTTAAAACACTAGTGCTTAGGAAATCTATTGGAGGCAGAAGCAGTCAAGGGTAGCCTAGGGTTAGGGTTAGGCTTAGGGTACGGCTTAGGGTACGGCTTAGGGTACGGGTTCGGGGAGGGCTTCGGGTACGGCGTAGGGTATGGGTTAGGGTTAGGGTTAGGGTTAGTGTTAGGGTTAGGGCTCGGTTTAGGGTATTGGTTAGGATTAGTGTACGTGTTAGGGTTAGGGTAGGGGTTAGGGTTAGGGTACGCGTTAGTGTTAGGGTAGTTATTAAAGCTATCTCACTCTCTAGATACCCCTTAGCACATAAGGAATATTATTTGGAGGTCCAGCCATGGAGAAGAGTTTAGACACTAGGATAAGATAAGGAACACACCCATTATAAAGAAATCACATTAGGATTCTCTTTTTAAGCTGTTCCTTAAAAAACTAGTGCTTAGGAAATCTATTGGAGGCAGAAGCAGTCAAGGGTAGCCTAGGGTTAGGGTTAGGCTTAGGGTACGGCTTAGGGTACGGCTTAGGGTACGGGTTCGGGGAGGGCTTCGGGTACGGCGTAGGGTATGGGTTAGGGTTAGGGTTAGTGTTAGGGTTAGGGCTCGGTTTAGGGTATTGTTTAGGATTAGGGTACGTGTTATGGTTAGGGTAGGGTTTAGGGTTAGGGTACGCGTTAGTGTTAGGGTAGTTATTAAAGCTATCCCACTCTCTAGATACCCCTTGGCACATAAAGGAATATTATTTGGAGGTCCAGCCATGGAGAAGAGTTTAGACACTAGGATAAGATAAGGAACACACCCATTATAAAGAAATCACATTAGGATTCTCTTTTTACGCTGTTCCTTAAAACACTAGTGCTTAGGAAATCTATTGGAGGCAGAAGCATTCAAGGGTAGCCTAGGGTTAGGGTTAGGCTTAGGGTTAGGCTTAGGGTACGGCTTAGGGTACGGGTTCGGGGAGGGCTTCTGGTACGGCGTAGGGTATGGGTTAGGGTTAGGGTTAGGGTTAGTGTTAGGGTTAGGGCTCGGTTTAGGGTATTGGTTAGGATTAGGGTACGTGTTATGGTTAGGGTAGGGGTTAGGGTTTGGGTACGCGTTAGTGTTAGGGTAGTTATTAAAGCTATCCCACTCTCTAGATACCCCTTAGCACATAAAGGAATATTATTTGGAGGTCCAGCCATGGAGAAGAGTTTAGACACTAGGATAAGATAAGGAACACACCCATTATAAAGAAATCACATTAGGATTCTCTTTTTAAGCTGTTCCTTAAAACACTAGTGCTTAGGAAATCTATTGGAGGCAGAAGCAGTCAAGGGTAGCCTAGGGTTAGGGTTAGGCTTAGGGTTAGGCTTAGGGTACGGGTTCGGTGAGGGCTTCGGGTACGGCGTAGGGTATGGGTTAGGGTTAGGGTTAGGGTTAGTGTTAGGGTTAGGGCTCGTTTTAGGGTACGGGTTAGGATTAGGGTACGTGTTAGGGTTAGGGTAGGGGATAGGGTTAGGGTACGCGTTAGGGTTAGGGTAGTTATTAAACCTATCCCACTCTCTAGATACCCCTTAGCACGTAAAGGAATATTATTTCGGGGTCCAGCCATGGAGAAGAGTTTAGACACTAGGATAAGATAAGGAACACACCCATTATAAAGAAATCACAATAGGATTCTCTTTTTAAGCTGTTCCTTAAAACACTACTGCTTAGAAAATCTATTGGAGGCAGAAGCAGTCAAGGGTAGCCTAGGGTTAGGGTTAGGCTTAGGGTACGGCTTAGGGTACGGGTTCGGGGAGGGCTTCGGGTACGGCGTAGGGTATGGGTTAGGGTTAGGGTTAGGGTTAGTGTTAGGGTTAGGGCTCGGTTTAGGGTATTGGTTAGGATTAGGGTACGTGTTATGTTTAGGGTAGGGGTTAGGGTTAGTGTACGCGTTAGTGTTAGGGTAGTTATTAAAGCTATCCCACTCTCTAGATACCCCTTAGCACATAAAGGAATATTATTTGGAGGTCCAGCCATGGAGAAGAGTTTAGACACTAGGATAAGATAAGGAACACACCCATTATAAAGAAATCACATTAGGATTCTCTTTTTAAGCTGTTCCTTAAAACACTAGTGCTTAGGAAATCTATTGGAGGCAGAAGCAGTCAAGGGTAGCCTAGGGTTAGGGTTAGGCTTAGGGTACGGCTTAGGGTACGGGTTCGGTGAGGGCTTCGGTACGGCGTAGGGTATGGGTTAGGGTTAGGGTTAGGGTTAGTGTTAGGGTTAGGGCTCGGTTTAAGGTACGGGTTAGGATTAGGGTACATGTTAGGGTTAGGGTAGGGGTTAGGGTTAGGGTACGCGTTAGGGTTAGGGTAGTTATTAAACCTATCCCACTCTCTAGATACACCTTAGCACGTAAAGGAATATTATTTGGGGGTCCACCCATGGAGAAGAGTTTAGACACTAGGATAAGATAAGGAACACACCCATTATAAAGAAATCGCAATAGGATTCTCTTTTTAAGCTGTTACTTAAAACACTAGTGCTTAGGAAGTCTATTGGAGGCAGAAGCAGTCAAGGGTAGCCTAGGGTTAGGGTTAGGCTTAGGGTACGGCTTAGGGTACGGCTTAGGGTACGGGTTCGGGGAGGGCTTCGGGTACGGCGTAGGGTATGGGTTAGGGTTAGGGTTAGGGTTAGTGTTAGGGTTAGGGCTCGGTTTAGGGTATTGGTTAGGATTAGGGTACGTGTTATGGTTAGGGTAGGGGTTAGGGTTAGGGTACGCGTTAGTGTTAGGGTAGTTATTAAAACTATCCCACTCTCTAGATACCCCTTAGCACATAAAGGAATATTATTTGGAGGTCCAGCCATGGAGAAGAGTTTAGACACTAGGATAAGATAAGGAACACACCCATTATAAAGAAATCACATTAGGATTCTCTTTTTAAGCTGTTCCTTAAAACACTAGTGCTTAGGAAATCTATTGGAGGCAGAAGCAGTCAAGGGTAGCCTAGGGTTAGGGTTAGGCTTAGGGTACGGCTTAGGGTACGGCTTAGGGTACGGGTTCGGGGAGGGCTTCGGGTACGGCGTAGGGTATGGGTTAGGGTTAGGGTTAGTGTTAGGGTTAGGGCTCGGTTTAGGGTATTGGTTAGGATTAGGGTACGTGTTATGGTTAGGGTAGGGTTTAGGGTTAGGGTACGCGTTAGTGTTAGGGTAGTTATTAAAGCTATCCCACTCTCTAGATACCCCTTGGCACATAAAGGAATATTATTTGGAGGTCCAGCCATGGAGAAGAGTTTAGACACTAGGATAAGATAAGGAACACACCCATTATAAAGAAATCACATTAGGATTCTCTTTTTAAGCTGTTCCTTAAAACACTAGTGCTTAGGAAATCTATTGGAGGCAGAAGCATTCAAGGGTAGCCTAGGGTTAGGGTTAGGCTTAGGGTTAGGCTTAGGGTACGGCTTAGGGTACGGGTTCGGGGAGGGCTTCTGGTACGGCGTAGGGTATGGGTTAGGGTTAGGGTTAGGGTTAGTGTTAGGGTTAGGGCTCGGTTTAGGGTATTGGTTAGGATTAGGGTACGTGTTATGGTTAGGGTAGGGGTTAGGGTTTGGGTACGCGTTAGTGTTAGGGTAGTTATTAAAGCTATCCCACTCTCTAGATACCCCTTAGCACATAAAGGAATATTATTTGGAGGTCCAGCCATGGAGAAGAGTTTAGACACTAGGATAAGATAAGGAACACACCCATTATAAAGAAATCACATTAGGATTCTCTTTTTAAGCTGTTCCTTAAAACACTAGTGCTTAGGAAATCTATTGGAGGCAGAAGCAGTCAAGGGTAGCCTAGGGTTAGGGTTAGGCTTAGGGTTAGGCTTAGGGTACGGGTTCGGTGAGGGCTTCGGGTACGGCGTAGGGTATGGGTTAGGGTTAGGGTTAGGGTTAGTGTTAGGGTTAGGGCTCGTTTTAGGGTACGGGTTAGGATTAGGGTACGTGTTAGGGTTAGGGTAGGGGATAGGGTTAGGGTACGCGTTAGGGTTAGGGTAGTTATTAAACCTATCCCACTCTCTAGATACCCCTTAGCACGTAAAGGAATATTATTTCGGGGTCCAGCCATGGAGAAGAGTTTAGACACTAGGATAAGATAAGGAACACACCCATTATAAAGAAATCACAATAGGATTCTCTTTTTAAGCTGTTCCTTAAAACACTACTGCTTAGAAAATCTATTGGAGGCAGAAGCAGTCAAGGGTAGCCTAGGGTTAGGGTTAGGCTTAGGGTACGGCTTAGGGTACGGGTTCGGGGAGGGCTTCGGGTACGGCGTAGGGTATGGGTTAGGGTTAGGGTTAGGGTTAGTGTTAGGGTTAGGGCTCGGTTTAGGGTATTGGTTAGGATTAGGGTACGTGTTATGTTTAGGGTAGGGGTTAGGGTTAGGGTACGCGTTAGTGTTAGGGTAGTTATTAAAGCTATCCCACTCTCTAGATACCCCTTAGCACATAAAGGAATATTATTTGGAGGTCCAGCCATGGAGAAGAGTTTAGACACTAGGATAAGATAAGGAACACACCCATTATAAAGAAATCACATTAGGATTCTCTTTTTAAGCTGTTCCTTAAAACACTAGTGCTTAGGAAATCTATTGGAGGCAGAAGCAGTCAAGGGTAGCCTAGGGTTAGGGTTAGGCTTAGGGTACGGCTTAGGGTACGGGTTCGGTGAGGGCTTCGGTACGGCGTAGGGTATGGGTTAGGGTTAGGGTTAGGGTTAGTGTTAGGGTTAGGGCTCGGTTTAAGGTACGGGTTAGGATTAGGGTACATGTTAGGGTTAGGGTAGGGGTTAGGGTTAGGGTACGCGTTAGGGTTAGGGTAGTTATTAAACCTATCCCACTCTCTAGATACACCTTAGCACGTAAAGGAATATTATTTGGGGGTCCACCCATGGAGAAGAGTTTAGACACTAGGATAAGATAAGGAACACACCCATTATAAAGAAATCGCAATAGGATTCTCTTTTTAAGCTGTTACTTAAAACACTAGTGCTTAGGAAGTCTATTGGAGGCAGAAGCAGTCAAGGGTAGCCTAGGGTTAGGGTTAGGCTTAGGGTACGGCTTAGGGTACGGCTTAGGGTACGGGTTCGGGGAGGGCTTCGGGTACGGCGTAGGGTATGGGTTAGGGTTAGGGTTAGGGTTAGTGTTAGGGTTAGGGCTCGGTTTAGGGTATTGGTTAGGATTAGGGTACGTGTTATGGTTAGGGTAGGGGTTAGGGTTAGGGTACGCGTTAGTGTTAGGGTAGTTATTAAAACTATCCCACTCTCTAGATACCCCTTAGCACATAAAGGAATATTATTTGGAGGTCCAGCCATGGAGAAGAGTTTAGACACTAGGATAAGATAAGGAACACACCCATTATAAAGAAATCACATTAGGATTCTCTTTTTAAGCTGTTCCTTAAAACACTAGTGCTTAGGAAATCTATTGGAGGCAGAAGCAGTCAAGGGTAGCCTAGGGTTAGGGTTAGGCTTAGGGTACGGCTTAGGGTACGGCTTAGGGTACGGGTTCGGGGAGGGCTTCGGGTATGGCGTAGGGTATGGGTTAGGGTTAGGGTTAGGGTTAGTGTTAGGGTTATGGCTCGGTTTAAGGTACGGGTTAGGATTAGGGTACGTGTTAGGGTTAGGGTAGGGGATAGGGTTAGGGTACGCGTTAGGGTTAGGGTAGTTATTAAACCTATCCCACTCTCTAGATACCCCTTAGCACGTAAAGGAATATTATTTGGGGGTCCAGCCATGGAGAAGAGTTTAGACACTAGGATAAGATACGGAACACACCCATTATAAAGAAATCACATTAGGATTCTCTTTTTAAGCTGTTCCTTAAAACACTAGTGCTTAGGAAATCTATTGGAGGCAGAAGCAGTCAAGGGTAGCCTAGGGTTAGGGTTAGGCTTAGGGTTAGGCTTAGGGTACGGCTTAGGGTACGGGTTCGGTGAGGGCTTCGGGTACGGCGTAGGGTATGGGTTAGGGTTAGGGTTAGGGTTAGTGTTAGGGTTAGGGCTCGTTTTAGGGTACGGGTTAGGATTAGGGTACGAGTTAGGGTTAGGGTAGGGGATAGGGTTAGGGTACGTGTTAGGTTTAGGGTAGTTATTAAACCTATCCCACTCTCTAGATACCCCTTAGCACGTAAAGGAATATTATTTGGGGGTCCAGCCATGGAGAAGAGTTTAGACCCTAGGATAAGATAAGGAACACACCCATTATAAAGAAATCACATTAGGATTCTCTTTTTAAGCTGTTCCTTAAAACACTAGTGCTTAGGAAATCTATTGGAGGCAGAAGCAGTCAAGGGTAGCCCTGGGTTAGGGTTAGGCTTAGGGTACGGCTTAGGGTACGGCTTAGGGTACGGGTTTGGGGAGGGCTTCGGGTACGGCTTAGGGTATGGGTTAGGGTTAGGGTTAGGGTTAGTGTTAGGTTTAGGGCTCGGCTTAGGGTATTGGTTAGGATTAGGGTACGTGTTAGGGTTAGGGTAGGGGTTAGGGTTAGGGTACGCGTTAGTGTTAGGGTAGTTATTAAACCTATCCCAATCTCTCGATACCCCTTAGCACGTAAAGGAATATTATTTGGAGGTCCAGCCATGGAGAAGAGTTTAGACACTAGGATAAGATAAGGAACACACCCATTATAAAGAAATCACATTAGGATTCTCTTTTTAAGCTGTTCCTTAAAACACTAGTGCTTAGGAAATCTATTGGCGGCAGAAGCAGTCAAGGGTAGCCTAGGGTTAGGGTTAGGCTTAGGGTACGGCTTAGGGTACGGCTTAGGGTACGGGTTCGGGGAGGGCTTCTGGTACGGCGTAGGGTATGGGTTACGGTTAGGGTTAGGGTTAGTGTTAGGGTTAGGGCTCGGTTTAGGTTATTGGTTAGGATTAGGGTACGTGTTAGCGATAGGGTAGGGGTTAGGGTTAGGGTACGCGTTAGTGTTAGGGTAGTTATTAAACCTAACCCACTCTCTAGATACCCCTTAGCACGTAAAGGAATATTATTTGGAGGTCCAGCCATGGAGAAGAGTTTAGACACTAGGATAAGATAAGGAACACACCCATTATAAAGAAATCACATTAGGATTCTCTTTTTAAGCTGTTCCTTAAAACACTAGTGCTTAGGAAATCTATTGGAGGCAGAAGCAGTCAAGGGTAGCCTAGGGTTAGGGTTAGGCTTAGGGTTAGGCTTAGGGTACGGCTTAGGGTACGGGTTCGGGGAGGGCTTCTGGTATGGCGTAGGGTATGGGTTAGGGTTAGGGTTAGGGTTAGTGTTAGGGTTAGGGCTCGGTATAGGGTATTGGTTAGGATTAGGGTACGTGTTAGGGTTAGGGTAGGGTTTAGGGTTAGGGTACGCGTTAGTGTTAGGGTAGTTATTAAACCTAACCCACTCTCTAGATACCCCTTAGCACGTAAAGGAATATTATTTCGGGGTCCAGCCATGGAGAAGAGTTTAGACACTAGGATAAGATAAGGAACACACCCATTATAAAGAAATCACAATAGGATTCTCTTTTTAAGCTGTTCCTTAAAACACTACTGCTTAGAAAATCTATTGGAGGCAGAAGCAGTCAAGGGTAGCCTAGGGTTAGGGTTAGGCTTAGGGTACGGCTTAGGGTACGGGTTCGGGGAGGGCTTCGGGTACGGCGTAGGGTATGGGTTAGGGTTAGGGTTAGGGTTAGTGTTAGGGTTAGGGCTCGGTTTAGGGTATTGGTTAGGATTAGGGTACGTGTTATGTTTAGGGTAGGGGTTAGGGTTAGGGTACGCGTTAGTGTTAGGGTAGTTATTAAAGCTATCCCACTCTCTAGATACCCCTTAGCACATAAAGGAATATTATTTGGAGGTCCAGCCATGGAGAAGAGTTTAGACACTAGGATAAGATAAGGAACACACCCATTATAAAGAAATCACATTAGGATTCTCTTTTTAAGCTGTTCCTTAAAACACTAGTGCTTAGGAAATCTATTGGAGGCAGAAGCAGTCAAGGGTAGCCTAGGGTTAGGGTTAGGCTTAGGGTATGGCTTAGGGTACGGGTTCGGTGAGGGCTTCGGTACGGCGTAGGGTATGGGTTAGGGTTAGGGTTAGGGTTAGTGTTAGGGTTAGGGCTCGGTTTAAGGTACGGGTTAGGATTAGGGTACATGTTAGGGTTAGGGTAGGGGTTAGGGTTAGGGTACGCGTTAGGGTTAGGGTAGTTATTAAACCTATCCCACTCTCTAGATACACCTTAGCACGTAAAGGAATATTATTTGGGGGTCCACCCATGGAGAAGAGTTTAGACACTAGGATAAGATAAGGAACACACCCATTATAAAGAAATCGCAATAGGATTCTCTTTTTAAGCTGTTACTTAAAACACTAGTGCTTAGGAAGTCTATTGGAGGCAGAAGCAGTCAAGGGTAGCCTAGGGTTAGGGTTAGGCTTAGGGTACGGCTTAGGGTACGGCTTAGGGTACGGGTTCGGGGAGGGCTTCGGGTACGGCGTAGGGTATGGGTTAGGGTTAGGGTTAGGGTTAGTGTTAGGGTTAGGGCTCGGTTTAGGGTATTGGTTAGGATTAGGGTACGTGTTATGGTTAGGGTAGGGGTTAGGGTTAGGGTACGCGTTAGTGTTAGGGTAGTTATTAAAACTATCCCACTCTCTAGATACCCCTTAGCACATAAAGGAATATTATTTGGAGGTCCAGCCATGGAGAAGAGTTTAGACACTAGGATAAGATAAGGAACACACCCATTATAAAGAAATCACATTAGGATTCTCTTTTTAAGCTGTTCCTTAAAACACTAGTGCTTAGGAAATCTATTGGAGGCAGAAGCAGTCAAGGGTAGCCTAGGGTTAGGGTTAGGCTTAGGGTACGGCTTAGGGTACGGCTTAGGGTACGGGTTCGGGGAGGGCTTCGGGTATGGCGTAGGGTATGGGTTAGGGTTAGGGTTAGGGTTAGTGTTAGGGTTATGGCTCGGTTTAAGGTACGGGTTAGGATTAGGGTACGTGTTAGGGTTAGGGTAGGGGATAGGGTTAGGGTACGCGTTAGGGTTAGGGTAGTTATTAAACCTATCCCACTCTCTAGATACCCCTTAGCACGTAAAGGAATATTATTTGGGGGTCCAGCCATGGAGAAGAGTTTAGACACTAGGATAAGATACGGAACACACCCATTATAAAGAAATCACATTAGGATTCTCTTTTTAAGCTGTTCCTTAAAACACTAGTGCTTAGGAAATCTATTGGAGGCAGAAGCAGTCAAGGGTAGCCTAGGGTTAGGGTTAGGCTTAGGGTTAGGCTTAGGGTACGGCTTAGGGTACGGGTTCGGTGAGGGCTTCGGGTACGGCGTAGGGTATGGGTTAGGGTTAGGGTTAGGGTTAGTGTTAGGGTTAGGGCTCGTTTTAGGGTACGGGTTAGGATTAGGGTACGAGTTAGGGTTAGGGTAGGGGATAGGGTTAGGGTACGTGTTAGGTTTAGGGTAGTTATTAAACCTATCCCACTCTCTAGATACCCCTTAGCACGTAAAGGAATATTATTTGGGGGTCCAGCCATGGAGAAGAGTTTAGACCCTAGGATAAGATAAGGAACACACCCATTATAAAGAAATCACATTAGGATTCTCTTTTTAAGCTGTTCCTTAAAACACTAGTGCTTAGGAAATCTATTGGAGGCAGAAGCAGTCAAGGGTAGCCCTGGGTTAGGGTTAGGCTTAGGGTACGGCTTAGGGTACGGCTTAGGGTACGGGTTTGGGGAGGGCTTCGGGTACGGCTTAGGGTATGGGTTAGGGTTAGGGTTAGGGTTAGTGTTAGGTTTAGGGCTCGGCTTAGGGTATTGGTTAGGATTAGGGTACGTGTTAGGGTTAGGGTAGGGGTTAGGGTTAGGGTACGCGTTAGTGTTAGGGTAGTTATTAAACCTATCCCAATCTCTCGATACCCCTTAGCACGTAAAGGAATATTATTTGGAGGTCCAGCCATGGAGAAGAGTTTAGACACTAGGATAAGATAAGGAACACACCCATTATAAAGAAATCACATTAGGATTCTCTTTTTAAGCTGTTCCTTAAAACACTAGTGCTTAGGAAATCTATTGGCGGCAGAAGCAGTCAAGGGTAGCCTAGGGTTAGGGTTAGGCTTAGGGTACGGCTTAGGGTACGGCTTAGGGTACGGGTTCGGGGAGGGCTTCTGGTACGGCGTAGGGTATGGGTTACGGTTAGGGTTAGGGTTAGTGTTAGGGTTAGGGCTCGGTTTAGGTTATTGGTTAGGATTAGGGTACGTGTTAGCGATAGGGTAGGGGTTAGGGTTAGGGTACGCGTTAGTGTTAGGGTAGTTATTAAACCTAACCCACTCTCTAGATACCCCTTAGCACGTAAAGGAATATTATTTGGAGGTCCAGCCATGGAGAAGAGTTTAGACACTAGGATAAGATAAGGAACACACCCATTATAAAGAAATCACATTAGGATTCTCTTTTTAAGCTGTTCCTTAAAACACTAGTGCTTAGGAAATCTATTGGAGGCAGAAGCAGTCAAGGGTAGCCTAGGGTTAGGGTTAGGCTTAGGGTTAGGCTTAGGGTACGGCTTAGGGTACGGGTTCGGGGAGGGCTTCTGGTATGGCGTAGGGTATGGGTTAGGGTTAGGGTTAGGGTTAGTGTTAGGGTTAGGGCTCGGTATAGGGTATTGGTTAGGATTAGGGTACGTGTTAGGGTTAGGGTAGGGTTTAGGGTTAGGGTACGCGTTAGTGTTAGGGTAGTTATTAAACCTAACCCACTCTCTAGATACCCCTTAGCACGTAAAGGAATATTATTTGGGGGTCCAGCCATGGAGAAGAGTTTAGACACTAGGATAAGATAAGGAACACACCCATTATAAAGAAATCACATTAGGATTCTCTTTTTAAGCTGTTCCTTAACACACTAGTGCTTAGGAAATCTATTGGAGGCAGAAGCAGTCAAGGGTAGCCTAGGGTTAGGGTTAGGCTTAGGGTACGGCTTAGGGTACGGCTTAGGGTACGGGTTCGGGGAGGGCTTCGGGTACGGCGTAGGGTATGGGTTAGGGTTAGGGTTAGGGTTAGTGTTAGGGTTAGGGCTCGGTTTAGGGTATTGGTTAGGATTAGGGTACGTGTTAGGGTTAGGGTAGGGGTTAGGGTTAGGGTACGCGTTAGTGTTAGGGTAGTTATTGAAGCTATCCCACTCTCTAGATACCCCTTAGCACATAAGGAATATTATTTGGAGGTCCAGCCATGGAGAAGAGTTTAGACACTAGGATAAGATAAGGAACACACCCATTATAAAGAAATCACATTAGGATTCTCTTTTTAAGCTGTTCCTTAAAACACTAGTGCTTAGGAAATCTATTGGAGGCAGAAGCAGTCAAGGGTAGCCTAGGGTTAGGGTTAGGCTTAGGGTACGGCTTCGGGTACGGCTTAGGGTACGGGTTCGGGGAGGGCTTCGGGTACGGCGTAGGGTATGGGTTTGGGTTAGGGTTAGTGTTAGGGTTAGGGCTCGGTTTAGGGTATTGGTTAGGATTAGGGTACGTGTTATGGTTAGGGTAGGGGTTAGGGTTAGGGTACGCGTTAGTGTTAGGGTAGTTATTAAAGCTATCCCACTCTCTAGATACCCCTTAGCACATAAAGGAATATTATTTGGAGGTCCAGCCATGGAGAAGAGTTTAGACACTAGGATAAGATAAGGAACACACCCATTATAAAGAAATCACATTAGGATTCTCTTTTTAAGCTGTTCCTTAAAACACTAGTGCTTAGGAAATCTATTGGAGGCAGAAGCATTCAAGGGTAGCCTAGGGTTAGGGTTAGGCTTAGGGTTAGGCTTAGGGTACGGCTTAGGGTACGGGTTCGGGGAGGGCTTCTGGTACGGCGTAGGGTATGGGTTAGGGTTAGGGTTAGGGTTAGTGTTAGGGTTAGGGCTCGGTTTAGGGTATTGGTTAGGATTAGGGTACGTGTTAGGGTTAGGGTAGGGGTTAGGGTTAGGGTACGCGTTAGTGTTAGGGTAGTTATTAAACCTAACCCACTCTCTAGATACCCCTTAGCACGTAAAGGAATATTATTTGGCGGTCCAGCCATGGAGAAGAGTTTAGACACTAGGATAAGATAAGGAACACACCCATTATAGAGAAATCACATTAGGATTCTCTTTTTAAGCTGTCCTTTAAAACACTAGTGCTTAGGAAATCTATCGGAGGCAGAAGCAGTCAAGGGTAGCCTAGGGTTAGGGTACGGCTTAGGGTACGGCTTAGCGTACGGCGTAGGGTACGGGTTCGGGGAGGGCTTCGGGTACGGCGTAGGGTATGGGTTAGGGTTAGGGTTAGGGTTAGTGTTAGGGTTAGGGCTCGGTTTAGGGTATTGGTTAGGATTAGGGTACGTGTTAGTGTTAGGGTAGGGGTTAGGGTTAGGGTACGCGTTAGTGTTAGGGTAGTTATTAAACCTATCCCACACTCTAGATACCCATTAGCACGTAAAGGAATATTATTTGGAGGTCCAGCCATGGAGAAGTGTTTAGACACTAGGATAAGATAAGGAACACACCCATTATAAAGAAATCACATTAGGATTCTCTTTTTAAGTTGTTCCTTAAAACACTAGTGCTTAGGAAATCTATTGGAGGCAGAAGCAGTCAAGGGTAGCCTAGGGTTAGGGTTAGGCTTAGAGTACGGCTTAGGGTACGGCTTAGGGTACGGGTTCGGGGAGGGCTTCGGGTACGGCGTAGGGTATGGGTTAGGGTTAGGGTTAGGGTTAGTGTTAGGGTTAGGGCTCGGTTTAGGGTACGGGTTAGCATTAGGGTACATGTTAGGGTTAGGTTTAGGGTACGCGTTAGGGTTAGGGTAGTTATTAAACCTATCCCACTCTCTAGATACACCTTAGCACGTAAAGGAATATTATTTGGGGGTCCAGCCATGGAGAAGAGTTTAGACACTAGGATAAGATAAGGAATACACCCATTATAAAGAAATCACATTAGGATTCTCTTTTTAAGCTGTTCCTTAAAACACTAGTGCTTAGGAAATCTATTGGAGGCAGAAGCAGTCAAGGGTAGCCTAGGTTTAGGGTTAGGCTTAGGGTACGGCTTAGGGTACGGCTTAGGGTACGGGTTCGGGGAGGGCTTCGGGTACGGCGTAGGGTATGGGTTAGGGTTAGGGTTAGTGTTAGGGTTAGGGCTCGGTTTAGGGTATTGGTTAGGATTAGGGTACGTGTTATGGTTAGGGTAGGGGTTAGGGTTAGGGTACGCGTTAGTGTTAGGGTAGTTATTAAAGCTATCCCACTCTCTAGATACCCCTTAGCACATAAAGGAATATTATTTGGAGGTCCAGCCATGGAGAAGAGTTTAGACACTAGGATAAGATAAGGAACACACCCATTATAAAGAAATCACATTAGGATTCTCTTTTTAAGCTGTTCCTTAAAACACTAGTGCTTAGGAAATCTATTGGAGGCAGAAGCAGTCAAGGGTAGCCTAGGGTTAGGGTTAGGCTTAGGGTACGGCTTAGGGTACGGGTTCGGTGAGGGCTTCGGGTACGGCGTAGGGTATGGGTTAGGGTTAGGGTTAGGGTTAGTGTTAGGGTTAGGGCTCGGTTTAAGGTACGGGTTAGGATTAGGGTACATGTTAGGGTTAGGGTAGGGGTTAGGGTTAGGGTACGCGTTAGGGTTAGGGTAGTTATTAAAGCTATCCCACTCTCTAGATACACCTTAGCACGTAAAGAAATATTATTTGGGGGTCCACCCATGGAGAAGAGTTTAGACACTAGGATAAGATAAGGAACACACCCATTATAAAGAAATCACAATAGGATTCTCTTTTTAAGCTGTTCCTTAAAGCACTAGTGCTTAGGAAGTCTATTGGAGGCAGAAGCAGTCAAGGGTAGCCTAGGGTTAGGGTTAGGCTTAGGGTACGGCTTAGGGTACGGCTTAGGGTACGGGTTCGGGGAGTGCTTCGGGTACGGCGTAGGTTATGGGTTAGGGTTAGGGTTAGGGATAGTGTTAGGGTTAGGGCTCGGTTTAGGGTATTGGTTAGGATTAGGGTACGTGTTAGGGTTTTGGTAGGGGTTAGGGTTAGGGTACGCGTTAGTGTTAGGGTAGTTATTAAACCTATCCAAATCTCTAGATACCCCTTAGCACGTAAAGGAATATTATTTGGAGGTCCAGCCATGGAGAAGAGTTTAGACACTAGGATAAGATAAGGAACACACCCATTATAAAGAAATCACATTAGGATTCTCTTTTTAAGCTGTTCCTTAAAACACTAGTGCTTAGGAAATCTATTGGAGGCAGAAGCAGTCAAGGGTAGCCTAGGGTTAGGGTTAGGCTTAGGGTACGGCTTAGGGTACGGCTTAGGGTACGGGTTCGGGGAGGGCTTCTGGTACGGCGTAGGGTATGGGTTAGGGTTAGGGTTAGGGTTAGGGCTCGGTTTAGGGTATTGGTTACGATTAGGGTACGTGTTAGCGATAGGGTAGGGGTTAGGGTTAGGGTACGCGTTAGTGTTAGGGTAGTTATTAAACCTAACCCACTCTCTAGATACCCCTTAGCACGTAATGGAATATTATTTGGAGGTCCAGCCATGGAGAAGAGTTTAGACACTAGGATAAGATAAGGAACACACCCATTATAAAGAAATCACATTAGGATTCTCTTTTTAAGCTGTTCCTTAAAACACTAGTGCTTAGGAAATCTATTGGAGGCAGAAGCAGTCAAGGGTAGCCTAGGGTTAGGGTTAGGCTTAGGGTACGGCTTAGGGTACGGCTTAGGGTACGGGTTCGGGGAGGGCTTCGGGTATGGCGTAGGGTATGGGTTAGGGTTAGGGTTAGGGTTAGTGTTAGGGTTAGGGCTCGGTTTAGGGTATTGGTTAGGATTAGTGTACGTGTTAGGGTTAGGGTAGTGGTTAGGGTTAGGGTACGCGTTAGTGTTAGGGTAGTTATTAAAGCTATCCCACTCTCTAGATACCCCTTAGCACATAAGGAATATTATTTGGAGGTCCAGCCATGGAGAAGAGTTTAGACACTAGGATAAGATAAGGAACACACCCATTATAAAGAAATCACATTAGGATTCTCTTTTTAAGCTGTTCCTTAAAACACTAGTGCTTAGGAAATCTATTGGAGGCAGAAGCAGTCAAGGGTAGCCTAGGGTTAGGGTTAGGCTTAGGGTACGGCTTAGGGTACGCCTTAGGGTACGGGTTCGGGGAGGGCTTCGGGTACGGCGTAGGGTATGGGTTAGGGTTAGGGTTAGTGTTAGGGTTAGGGCTCGGTTTAGGGTATTGGTTAGGATTAGGGTACGTGTTATGGTTAGGGTAGGGGTTAGGGTTAGGGTACGCGTTAGTGTTAGGGTAGTTATTAAAGCTATCCCACTCTCTAGATACCCCTTAGCACATAAAGGAATATTATTTGGAGGTCCAGCCATGGAGAAGAGTTTAGACACTAGGATAAGATAAGGAACACACCCATTATAAAGAAATCACATTAGGATTCTCTTTTTAAGATGTTCCTTAAAACACTAGTGCTTAGGAAATCTATTGGAGGCAGAAGCATTCAAGGGTAGCCTAGGGTTAGGGTTAGGCTTAGGGTTAGGCTTAGGGTACGGCTTAGGGTACGGGTTCGGGGAGGGCTTCTGGTACGGCGTAGGGTATGGGTTAGGGTTAGGGTTAGGGTTAGTGTTAGGGTTAGGGCTCGGTTTAGGGTATTGGTTAGGATTACGGTACGTGTTATGGTTAGGGTAGGGGTTAGGGTTAGGGTACGCGTTAGTGTTAGGGTAGTTATTAAAGCTATCCCACTCTCTAGATACCCCTTAGCACATAAAGGAATATTATTTGGAGGTCCAGCCATGGAGAAGAGTTTAGACACTAGGATAAGATAAGGAACACACCCATTATAAAGAAATCACATTAGGATTCTCTTTTTAAGCTGTTCCTTAAAACACTAGTGCTTAGGAAATCTATTGGAGGCAGAGCATTCAAGAGTAGCCTAGGGTTAGGGTTAGGCTTAGGGTTAGGCTTAGGGTACGGCTTAGGGTACGGGTTCGGGGAGGGCTTCTGGTACGGCGTAGGGTATGGGTTAGGGTTAGGGTTAGGGTTAGTGTTAGGGTTAGGGCTCGGTTTAGGGTATTGGTTAGGATTAGGGTACGTGTTAGGGTTAGGGTAGGGGTTAGGGTTAGGGTACGCGTTAGTGTTAGGGTAGTTATTAAACCTAACCCACTCTCTAGATACCCCTTAGCACGTAAAGGAATATTATTTGGCGGTCCAGCCATGGAGAAGAGTTTAGACACTAGGATAAGATAAGGAACACACCCATTATAGAGAAATCACATTAGGATTCTCTTTTTAAGCTGTCCTTTAAAACACTAGTGCTTAGGAAATCTATTGGAGGCAGAAGCAGTCAAGGGTAGCCTAGGGTTAGGGTACGGCTTAGGGTACGGCTTAGCGTACGGCGTAGGGTACGGGTTCGGGGAGGGCTTCGGGTACGGCGTAGGGTATGGGTTAGGGTTAGGGTTAGGGTTAGTGTTAGGGTTAGGGCTCGGTTTAGGGTATTGGTTAGGATTAGGGTACGTGTTAGTGTTAGGGTAGGGGTTAGGGTTAGGGTACGCGTTAGTGTTAGGGTAGTTATTAAACCTATCCCACACTCTAGATACCCCTTAGCACGTAAAGGAATATTATTTGGAGGTCCAGCCATGGAGAAGTGTTTAGACACTAGGATAAGATAAGGAACACACCCATTATAAAGAAATCACATTAGGATTCTCTTTTTAAGTTGTTCCTTAAAACACTAGTGCTTAGGAAATCTATTGGAGGCAGAAGCAGTCAAGGGTAGCCTAGGGTTAGGGTTAGGCTTAGAGTACGGCTTAGGGTACGGCTTAGGGTACGGGTTCGGGGAGGGCTTCGGGTACGGCGTAGGGTATGGGTTAGGGTTAGGGTTAGGGTTAGTGTTAGGGTTAGGGCTCGGTTTAGGGTACGGGTTAGCATTAGGGTACATGTTAGGGTTAGGTTTAGGGTACGCGTTAGGGTTAGGGTAGTTATTAAACCTATCCCACTCTCTAGATACACCTTAGCACGTAAAGGAATATTATTTGGGGGTCCAGCCATGGAGAAGAGTTTAGACACTAGGATAAGATAAGGAACACACCCATTATAAAGAAATCACATTAGGATTCTCTTTTTAAGCTGTTCCTTAAAACACTAGTGCTTAGGAAATCTATTGGAGGCAGAAGCAGTCAAGGGTAGCCTAGGGTTAGGGTTAGGCTTAGGGTACGGCTTAGGGTACGGCTTAGGGTACGGGTTCGGGGAGGGCTTCGGGTACGGCGTAGGGTATGGGTTAGGGTTAGGGTTAGGGTTAGTGTTAGGGTTAGGGCTCGGTTTAGGCTATTGGTTAGGATTAGGGTACGTGTTAGGGTTAGGGTAGGGGTTAGGGTTAGGGTACGCGTTAGTGTTAGGGTAGTTATTAAAGCTATCCCACTCTCTAGATACCCCTTAGCACATAAGGAATATTATTTGGAGGTCCACCCATGGAGAAGAGTTTAGACACTAGGATAAGATAAGGAACACACCCATTATAAAGAAATCACAATAGGATTCTCTTTTTAAGCTGTTCCTTAAAACACTAGTGCTTAGGAAGTCTATTGGAGGCAGAAGCAGTCAAGGGTAGCCTAGGGTTAGGGTTAGGCTTAGGGTACGGCTTAGGGTACGGCTTAGGGTACGGGTTCGGGGAGGGCTTCGGGTACGGCGTAGGTTATGGGTTAGGGTTAGGGTTAGGGTTAGTGTTAGGGTTAGGGCTCGGTTTAGGGTATTGGTTAGGATTAGGGTACGTGTTATGGTTAGGGTAGGGGTTAGGGTTAGGGTACGCGTTAGTTTTAGGGTAGTTATTAAAGCTATCCCACTCTCTAGATACCCCTTAGCACATAAAGGAATATTATTTGGAGGTCCAGCCATGGAGAAGAGTTTAGACACTAGGATAAGATAAGGAACACACCCATTATAAAGAAATCACATTAGGATTCTCTTTTTAAGCTGTTCCTTAAAACACTAGTGCTTAGGAAATCTATTGGAGGCAGAAGCAGTCAAGGGTAGCCTAGGGTTAGGGTTAGGCTTAGGGTACGGCTTAGGGTACGGCTTAGGGTACGGGTTCGGGGAGGGCTTCGGGTATGGCTTAGGGTATGGGTTAGGGTTAGGGTTAGGGTTAGTGTTAGGGTTAGGGCTCGGTTTAGGGTACGGGTTAGGATTAGGGTACGTGTTAGGGTTAGGGTAGGGGATAGGGTTAGGGTACGCGTTAGGGTTAGGGTAGTTATTAAACCTATCCCACTCTCTAGATACCCCTTAGCACGTAAAGGTATATTATTTGGGGGTCCAACCATGGAGAAGAGTTTAGACACTAGGATAAGATAAGGAACACACCCATTATAAAGAAATCACATTAGGATTCTCTTTTTAAGCTGTTCCTTAAAACACTAGTGCTTAGGAAATCTATTGGAGGCAGAAGCAGTCAAGGGTAGCCTAGGGTTAGGGTTAGGCTTAGGGTACGGCTTAGGGTACGGCTTAGGGTACGGGTTTGGGGAGGGCTTCGGGTACGGCTTAGGGTATGGGTTAGGGTTAGGGTTAGGGTTAGTGTTAGGGTTAGGGCTCGGCTTAGGGTATTGGTTAGGATTAGGGTATGTGTTAGGGTTTTGGTAGGGGTTAGGGTTAGGGTACGCGTTAGTGTTAGGGTAGTTATTAAACCTATCCCAATCTCTAGATACCCCTTAGCACGTAAAGGAATATTATTTGGAGGTCCAGCCATGGAGAAGAGTTTAGACACTAGGATAAGATAAGGAACACACCCATTATAAAGAAATCACATTAGGATTCTCTTTTTAAGCTGTTCCTTAAAACACTAGTGCTTAGGAAATCTATTGGAGGCAGAAGCAGTCAAGGGTAGCCTAGGGTTAGGGTTAGGCTTAGGGTTAGGCTTAGGGTACGGCTTAGGGTACGGGTTCGGGGAGGGCTTCTGGTATGGCGTAGGGTATGGGTTAGGGTTAGGGTTAGGGTTAGTGTTAGGGTTAGGGCTCGGTATAGGGTATTGGTTAGGATTAGGGTACGTGTTAGGGTTAGGGTAGGGTTTAGGGTTAGGGTACGCGTTAGTGTTAGGGTAGTTATTAAACCTAACCCACTCTCTAGATACCCCTTAGCACGTAAAGGAATATTATTTGGGGGTCCAGCCATGGAGAAGAGTTTAGACACTAGGATAAGATAAGGAACACACCCATTATAAAGAAATCACATTAGGATTCTCTTTTTAAGCTGTTCCTTAAAACACTAGTGCTTAGGAAATCTATTGGAGGCAGAAGCAGTCAAGGGTAGCCTAGGGTTAGGGTTAGGCTTAGGGTACGGCTTAGGGTACGGCTTAGGGTACGGGTTCGGGGAGGGCTTCGGGTACGGCGTAGGGTATGGGTTAGGGTTAGGGTTAGGGTTAGTGTTAGGGTTAGGGCTCGGTTTAGGGTATTGGTTAGGATTAGTGTACGTGTTAGGGTTAGGGTAGGGGTTAGGGTTAGGGTACGCGTTAGTGTTAGGGTAGTTATTAAAGCTATCCCACTCTCTAGATACCCCTTAGCACATAAGGAATATTATTTGGAGGTCCAGCCATGGAGAAGAGTTTAGACACTAGGATAAGATAAGGAACACACCCATTATAAAGAAATCACATTAGGATTCTCTTTTTAAGCTGTTCCTTAAAACACTAGTGCTTAGGAAATCTATTGGAGGCAGAAGCAGTCAAGGGTAGCCTAGGGTTAGGGTTAGGCTTAGGGTACGGCTTAGGGTACGGCTTAGGGTACGGGTTCGGGGAGGGCTTCGGGTACGGCGTAGGGTATGGGTTAGGGTTAGGGTTAGTGTTAGGGTTAGGGCTCGGTTTAGGGTATTGGTTAGGATTAGGGTACGTGTTATGGTTAGGGTAGGGGTTAGGGTTAGGGTACGCGTTAGTGTTAGGGTAGTTATTAAAGCTATCCCACTCTCTAGATACCCCTTAGCACATAAAGGAATATTATTTGGAGGTCCAGCCATGGAGAAGAGTTTAGACACTAGGATAAGATAAGGAACACACCCATTATAAAGAAATCACATTAGGATTCTCTTTTTAAGCTGTTCCTTAAAACACTAGTGCTTAGGAAATCTATTGGAGGCAGAAGCATTCAAGGGTAGCCTAGGGTTAGGGTTAGGCTTAGGGTTAGGCTTAGGGTACGGCTTAGGGTACGGGTTCGGGGAGGGCTTCTGGTACGGCGTAGGGTATGGGTTAGGGTTAGGGTTAGGGTTAGTGTTAGGGTTAGGGCTCGGTTTAGGGTATTGGTTAGGATTAGGGTACGTGTTATGGTTAGGGTAGGGGTTAGGGTTAGGGTACGCGTTAGTGTTAGGGTAGTTATTAAAGCTATCCCACTCTCTAGATACCCCTTAGCACATAAAGGAATATTATTTGGAGGTCCAGCCATGGAGAAGAGTTTAGACACTAGGATAAGATAAGGAACACACCCATTATAAAGAAATCACATTAGGATTCTCTTTTTAAGCTGTTCCTTAAAACACTAGTGCTTAGGAAATCTATTGGAGGCAGAAGCAGTCAAGGGTAGCCTAGGGTTAGGGTTAGGCTTAGGGTTAGGCTTAGGGTACGGGTTCGGTGAGGGCTTCGGGTACGGCGTAGGGTATGGGTTAGGGTTAGGGTTAGGGTTAGTGTTAGGGTTAGGGCTCGTTTTAGGGTACGGGTTAGGATTAGGGTACGTGTTAGGGTTAGGGTAGGGGATAGGGTTAGGGTACGCGTTAGGGTTAGGGTAGTTATTAAACCTATCCCACTCTCTAGATACCCCTTAGCACGTAAAGGAATATTATTTCGGGGTCCAGCCATGGAGAAGAGTTTAGACACTAGGATAAGATAAGGAACACACCCATTATAAAGAAATCACAATAGGATTCTCTTTTTAAGCTGTTCCTTAAAACACTACTGCTTAGGAAATCTATTGGAGGCAGAAGCAGTCAAGGGTAGCCTAGGGTTAGGGTTAGGCTTAGGGTACTGCTTAGGGTACGGGTTCGGGGAGGGCTTCGGGTACGGCGTAGGGTATGGGTTAGGGTTAGGGTTAGGGTTAGTGTTAGGGTTAGGGCTCGGTTTAGGGTATTGGTTAGGATTAGGGTACGTGTTATGTTTAGGGTAGGGGTTAGGGTTAGGGTACGCGTTAGTGTTAGGGTAGTTATTAAAGCTATCCCACTCTCTAGATACCCCTTAGCACATAAAGGAATATTATTTGGAGGTCCAGCCATGGAGAAGAGTTTAGACACTAGGATAAGATAAGAAACACACCCATTATAAAGAAATCACATTAGGATTCTCTTTTTAAGATGTTCCTTAAAACACTAGTGCTTAGGAAATCTATTGGAGGCAGAAGCAGTCAAGGGTAGCCTAGGGTTAGGGTTAGGCTTAGGGTTAGGCTTAGGGTACGGCTTAGGGTACGGGTTCGGTGAGGGCTTCGGGTACGGCGTAGGGTATGGGTTAGGGTTAGGGTTAGGGTTAGTGTTAGGGTTAGGGCTCGTTTTAGGGTACGGGTTAGGATTAGGGTACGAGTTAGGGTTAAGGTAGGGGATAGGGTTAGGGTACGTGTTAGGGTTAGGGTAGTTATTAAACCTATCCCACTCTCTAGATACCCCTTAGCACGTAAAGGAATATTATTTGGGGGTCCAGCCATGGAGAAGAGTTTAGACACTAGGATAAGATAAGGAACACACCCATTATAAAGAAATCACATTAGGATTCTCTTTTTAAGCTGTTCCTTAAAACACTAGTGCTTAGGAAATCTATTGGAGGAAGAAGCAGTCAAGGGTAGCCTAGGGTTAGGGTTAGGCTTAGGGTACGGCTTAGTGTACGGTTTAGGGTACGGGTTCGGGGAGGGCTTTGGGTACGGCGTAGGGTATGGGTTAGGGTTAGGGTTAGGGTTAGTGTTAGGGTTAGGGCTCGGTTTAGGGTACGGGTTAGGATTAGGGTACATGTTAGGGTTAGAGTAGGGGTTAGGGTTAGGGTACGCGTTAGGGTTAGGTTAGTTATTAAACCTATCCCACTCTCTAGATACACCTTAGCACGTAAAGGAATATTATTTGGGGGTCCAGCCATGGAGAAGAGTTTAGACACTAGGATAAGATAAGGAACACACCCATTATAAAGAAATCACAATAGGATTCTCTTTTTAAGCTGTTCCTTAAAACACTACTGCTTAGGAAATCTATTGGAGGCAGAAGCAGTCAAGGGTAGCCTAGGGTTAGGGTTAGGCTTAGGGTACGGCTTAGGGTACGGCTTAGGGTACGGGTTCGGGGAGGGCTTCGGGTACGGCGTAGGGTATGGGTTAGGGTTAGGGTTAGGGTTAGTGTTAGGGTTAGGGCTCGGTTTAGGGTATTGGTTAGGATTAGGGTACGTGTTATGGTTAGGGTAGGGGTTAGGGTTAGGGTACGCGTTAGTGTTAGGGTAGTTATTAAAGCTATCCCACTCTCTAGATACCCCTTAGCACATAAAGGAATATTATTTGGAGGTCCAGCCATGGAGAAGAGTTTAGACACTAGGATAAGATAAGGAACACACCCATTATAAAGAAATCACATTAGGATTCTCTTTTTAAGCTGTTCCTTAAAACACTAGTGCTTAGGAAATCTATTGGAGGCAGAAGCAGTCAAGGGTAGCCTAGGGTTAGGGTTAGGCTTAGGGTACGGCTTAGGGTACGGCTTAGGGTACGGGTTCGGGGAGGGCTTCGGGTATGGCGTAGGGTATGGGTTAGGGTTAGGGTTAGGGTTAGTGTTAGGGTTAGGGCTCGGTTTAGGGTACGGGTTAGGATTAGGGTACGTGTTAGGGTTAGGGTAGGGGATAGGGTTAGGGTACGCGTTAGGGTTAGGGTAGTTATTAAACCTATCCCACTCTCTAGATACCCCTTAGCACGTAAAGGAATATTATTTGGGGGTCCAGCCATGGAGAAGAGTTTAGACACTAGGATAAGATAAGGAACACACCCATTATAAAGAAATCACATTAGGATTCTCTTTTTAAGCTGTTCCTTAAAACACTAGTGCTTAGGAAATCTATTGGAGGCAGAAGCAGTCAAGGGTAGCCTAGGGTTAGGGTTAGGCTTAGGGTACGGCTTAGGGTACGGCTTAGGGTACGGGTTTGGGGAGGGCTTCGGGTACGGCTTAGGGTATGGGTTAGGGTTAGGGTTAGGGTTAGTGTTAGGTTTAGGGCTCGGCTTAGGGTATTGGTTAGGATTAGGGTACGTGTTAGGGTTAGGGTAGGGGTTAGGGTTAGGGTACGCGTTAGTGTTAGGGTAGTTATTAAACCTAACCCACTCTCTAGATACCCCTTAGCACGTAAAGGAATATTATTTGGGGGTCCAGCCATGGAGAAGAGTTTAGGCACTAGGATAAGATAAGGAACACACCCATTATAAAGAAATCACATTAGGATTCTCTTTTTAAGCTGTTCCTTAAAACACTAGTGCTTAGGAAATCTATTGGAGGCAGAAGCAGTCAAGGGTAGCCTAGGGTTAGGGTTAGGCTTAGGGTACGGCTTAGGGTACGGCTTAGGGTACGGGTTCGGGGAGGGCTTCTTGTACGGCGTAGGGTATGGGTTAGGGTTAGGGTTAGGGTTAGTGTTAGGGTTAGGGCTCGGTTTAGGGTATTGGTTAGGATTAGGGTATGTGTTAGCGATAGGGTAGGGGTTAGAGTTAGGGTACGCGTTAGTGTTAGGGTAGTTATTAAACCTAACCCACTCTCTAGATACCCCTTAGCACGTAAAGGAATATTATTTGGAGGTCCAGCCATGGAGAAGAGTTTAGACACTAGGATAAGATAAGGAACACACCCATTATAAAGAAATCACATTAGGATTCTCTTTTTAAGCTGTTCCTTAAAACACTAGTGCTTAGGAAATCTATTGGAGGCAGAAGCAGTCAAGGGTAGCCTAGGGTTAGGGTTAGGCTTAGGGTTAGGCTTATGGTACGGCTTAGGGTACGGGTTCGGGGAGGGCTTCTGGTATGGCGTAGGGTATGGGTTAGGGTTAGGGTTAGGGTTAGTGTTAGGGTTAGGGCTCGGTATAGGGTATTGGTTAGGATTAGTGTACGTGTTAGGGTTAGGGTTGGGTTTAGGGTTAGGGTACGAGTTAGTGTTAGGGTAGTTATTAAACCTAACCCACTCTCTAGATACCCCTTAGCACGTAAAGGAATATTATTTGGAGGTCCAGCCATGGAGAAGAGTTTAGACACTAGGATAAGATAAGGAACACACCCATTATAAAGAAATCACATTAGGATTCTCTTTTTAAGCTGTTCCTTAAAACACTAGTGCTTAGGAAATCTATTGGAGGCAGAAGCAGTCAAGGGTAGCCTAGGGTTAGGGTTAGGCTTAGGGTTAGGCTTAGGGTACGGCTTAGGGTACGGGTTCGGGGAGGGCTTCTGGTATGGCGTAGGGTATGGGTTAGGGTTAGGGTTAGGGTTAGTGTTAGGGTTAGGGCTCGGTATAGGGTATTGGTTAGGATTAGGGTACGTGTTAGGGTTAGGGTAGGGTTTAGGGTTAGGGTACGCGTTAGTGTTAGGGTAGTTATTAAACCTAACCCACTCTCTAGATACCCCTTAGCACGTAAAGGAATATTATTTGGGGGTCCAGCCATGGAGAAGAGTTTAGACACTAGGATAAGATAAGGAACACACCCATTATAAAGAAATCACATTAGGATTCTCTTTTTAAGCTGTTCCTTAAAACACTAGTGCTTAGGAAATCTATTGGAGGCAGAAGCAGTCAAGGGTAGCCTAGGGTTAGGGTTAGGCTTAGGGTACGGCTTAGGGTACGGCTTAGGGTACGGGTTCGGGGAGGGCTTCGGGTACGGCGTAGGGTATGGGTTAGGGTTAGGGTTAGGGTTAGTGTTAGGGTTAGGGCTCGGTTTAGGGTATTGGTTAGGATTAGTGTACGTGTTAGGGTTAGGGTAGGGGTTAGGGTTAGGGTACGCGTTAGTGTTAGGGTAGTTATTAAAGCTATCCCACTCTCTAGATACCCCTTAGCACATAAGGAATATTATTTGGAGGTCCAGCCATGGAGAAGAGTTTAGACACTAGGATAAGATAAGGAACACACCCATTATAAAGAAATCACATTAGGATTCTCTTTTTAAGCTGTTCCTTAAAACACTAGTGCTTAGGAAATCTATTGGAGGCAGAAGCAGTCAAGGGTAGCCTAGGGTTAGGGTTAGGCTTAGGGTACGGCTTAGGGTACGGCTTAGGGTACGGGTTCGGGGAGGGCTTCGGGTACGGCGTAGGGTATGGGTTAGGGTTAGGGTTAGTGTTAGGGTTAGGGCTCGGTTTAGGGTATTGGTTAGGATTAGGGTACGTGTTATGGTTAGGGTAGGGGTTAGGGTTAGGGTACGCGTTAGTGTTAGGGTAGTTATTAAAGCTATCCCACTCTCTAGATACCCCTTAGCACATAAAGGAATATTATTTGGAGGTCCAGCCATGGAGAAGAGTTTAGACACTAGGATAAGATAAGGAACACACCCATTATAAAGAAATCACATTAGGATTCTCTTTTTAAGCTGTTCCTTAAAACACTAGTGCTTAGGAAATCTATTGGAGGCAGAAGCATTCAAGGGTAGCCTAGGGTTAGGGTTAGGCTTAGGGTTAGGCTTAGGGTACGGCTTAGGGTACGGGTTCGGGGAGGGCTTCTGGTACGGCGTAGGGTATGGGTTAGGGTTAGGGTTAGGGTTAGTGTTAGGGTTAGGGCTCGGTTTAGGGTATTGGTTAGGATTAGGGTACGTGTTATGGTTAGGGTAGGGGTTAGGGTTAGGGTACGCGTTAGTGTTAGGGTAGTTATTAAAGCTATCCCACTCTCTAGATACCCCTTAGCACATAAAGGAATATTATTTGGAGGTCCAGCCATGGAGAAGAGTTTAGACACTAGGATAAGATAAGGAACACACCCATTATAAAGAAATCACATTAGGATTCTCTTTTTAAGCTGTTCCTTAAAACACTAGTGCTTAGGAAATCTATTGGAGGCAGAAGCAGTCAAGGGTAGCCTAGGGTTAGGGTTAGGCTTAGGGTTAGGCTTAGGGTACGGGTTCGGTGAGGGCTTCGGGTACGGCGTAGGGTATGGGTTAGGGTTAGGGTTAGGGTTAGTGTTAGGGTTAGGGCTCGTTTTAGGGTACGGGTTAGGATTAGGGTACGTGTTAGGGTTAGGGTAGGGGATAGGGTTAGGGTACGCGTTAGGGTTAGGGTAGTTATTAAACCTATCCCACTCTCTAGATACCCCTTAGCACGTAAAGGAATATTATTTCGGGGTCCAGCCATGGAGAAGAGTTTAGACACTAGGATAAGATAAGGAACACACCCATTATAAAGAAATCACAATAGGATTCTCTTTTTAAGCTGTTCCTTAAAACACTACTGCTTAGGAAATCTATTGGAGGCAGAAGCAGTCAAGGGTAGCCTAGGGTTAGGGTTAGGCTTAGGGTACTGCTTAGGGTACGGGTTCGGGGAGGGCTTCGGGTACGGCGTAGGGTATGGGTTAGGGTTAGGGTTAGGGTTAGTGTTAGGGTTAGGGCTCGGTTTAGGGTATTGGTTAGGATTAGGGTACGTGTTATGTTTAGGGTAGGGGTTAGGGTTAGGGTACGCGTTAGTGTTAGGGTAGTTATTAAAGCTATCCCACTCTCTAGATACCCCTTAGCACATAAAGGAATATTATTTGGAGGTCCAGCCATGGAGAAGAGTTTAGACACTAGGATAAGATAAGAAACACACCCATTATAAAGAAATCACATTAGGATTCTCTTTTTAAGATGTTCCTTAAAACACTAGTGCTTAGGAAATCTATTGGAGGCAGAAGCAGTCAAGGGTAGCCTAGGGTTAGGGTTAGGCTTAGGGTTAGGCTTAGGGTACGGCTTAGGGTACGGGTTCGGTGAGGGCTTCGGGTACGGCGTAGGGTATGGGTTAGGGTTAGGGTTAGGGTTAGTGTTAGGGTTAGGGCTCGTTTTAGGGTACGGGTTAGGATTAGGGTACGAGTTAGGGTTAAGGTAGGGGATAGGGTTAGGGTACGTGTTAGGGTTAGGGTAGTTATTAAACCTATCCCACTCTCTAGATACCCCTTAGCACGTAAAGGAATATTATTTGGGGGTCCAGCCATGGAGAAGAGTTTAGACACTAGGATAAGATAAGGAACACACCCATTATAAAGAAATCACATTAGGATTCTCTTTTTAAGCTGTTCCTTAAAACACTAGTGCTTAGGAAATCTATTGGAGGAAGAAGCAGTCAAGGGTAGCCTAGGGTTAGGGTTAGGCTTAGGGTACGGCTTAGTGTACGGTTTAGGGTACGGGTTCGGGGAGGGCTTTGGGTACGGCGTAGGGTATGGGTTAGGGTTAGGGTTAGGGTTAGTGTTAGGGTTAGGGCTCGGTTTAGGGTACGGGTTAGGATTAGGGTACATGTTAGGGTTAGAGTAGGGGTTAGGGTTAGGGTACGCGTTAGGGTTAGGTTAGTTATTAAACCTATCCCACTCTCTAGATACACCTTAGCACGTAAAGGAATATTATTTGGGGGTCCAGCCATGGAGAAGAGTTTAGACACTAGGATAAGATAAGGAACACACCCATTATAAAGAAATCACAATAGGATTCTCTTTTTAAGCTGTTCCTTAAAACACTACTGCTTAGGAAATCTATTGGAGGCAGAAGCAGTCAAGGGTAGCCTAGGGTTAGGGTTAGGCTTAGGGTACGGCTTAGGGTACGGCTTAGGGTACGGGTTCGGGGAGGGCTTCGGGTACGGCGTAGGGTATGGGTTAGGGTTAGGGTTAGGGTTAGTGTTAGGGTTAGGGCTCGGTTTAGGGTATTGGTTAGGATTAGGGTACGTGTTATGGTTAGGGTAGGGGTTAGGGTTAGGGTACGCGTTAGTGTTAGGGTAGTTATTAAAGCTATCCCACTCTCTAGATACCCCTTAGCACATAAAGGAATATTATTTGGAGGTCCAGCCATGGAGAAGAGTTTAGACACTAGGATAAGATAAGGAACACACCCATTATAAAGAAATCACATTAGGATTCTCTTTTTAAGCTGTTCCTTAAAACACTAGTGCTTAGGAAATCTATTGGAGGCAGAAGCAGTCAAGGGTAGCCTAGGGTTAGGGTTAGGCTTAGGGTACGGCTTAGGGTACGGCTTAGGGTACGGGTTCGGGGAGGGCTTCGGGTATGGCGTAGGGTATGGGTTAGGGTTAGGGTTAGGGTTAGTGTTAGGGTTAGGGCTCGGTTTAGGGTACGGGTTAGGATTAGGGTACGTGTTAGGGTTAGGGTAGGGGATAGGGTTAGGGTACGCGTTAGGGTTAGGGTAGTTATTAAACCTATCCCACTCTCTAGATACCCCTTAGCACGTAAAGGAATATTATTTGGGGGTCCAGCCATGGAGAAGAGTTTAGACACTAGGATAAGATAAGGAACACACCCATTATAAAGAAATCACATTAGGATTCTCTTTTTAAGCTGTTCCTTAAAACACTAGTGCTTAGGAAATCTATTGGAGGCAGAAGCAGTCAAGTGTAGCCTAGGGTTAGGGTTAGGCTTAGGGTACGGCTTAGGGTACGGCTTAGGGTACGGGTTTGGGGAGGGCTTCGGGTACGGCTTAGGGTATGGGTTAGGGTTAGGGTTAGGGTTAGTGTTAGGTTTAGGGCTCGGCTTAGGGTATTGGTTAGGATTAGGGTACGTGTTAGGGTTAGGGTAGGGGTTAGGGTTAGGGTACGCGTTAGTGTTAGGGTAGTTATTAAACCTAACCCACTCTCTAGATACCCCTTAGCACGTAAAGGAATATTATTTGGGGGTCCAGCCATGGAGAAGAGTTTAGGCACTAGGATAAGATAAGGAACACACCCATTATAAAGAAATCACATTAGGATTCTCTTTTTAAGCTGTTCCTTAAAACACTAGTGCTTAGGAAATCTATTGGAGGCAGAAGCAGTCAAGGGTAGCCTAGGGTTAGGGTTAGGCTTAGGGTACGGCTTAGGGTACGGCTTAGGGTACGGGTTCGGGGAGGGCTTCTTGTACGGCGTAGGGTATGGGTTAGGGTTAGGGTTAGGGTTAGTGTTAGGGTTAGGGCTCGGTTTAGGGTATTGGTTAGGATTAGGGTATGTGTTAGCGATAGGGTAGGGGTTAGAGTTAGGGTACGCGTTAGTGTTAGGGTAGTTATTAAACCTAACCCACTCTCTAGATACCCCTTAGCACGTAAAGGAATATTATTTGGAGGTCCAGCCATGGAGAAGAGTTTAGACACTAGGATAAGATAAGGAACACACCCATTATAAAGAAATCACATTAGGATTCTCTTTTTAAGCTGTTCCTTAAAACACTAGTGCTTAGGAAATCTATTGGAGGCAGAAGCAGTCAAGGGTAGCCTAGGGTTAGGGTTAGGCTTAGGGTTAGGCTTATGGTACGGCTTAGGGTACGGGTTCGGGGAGGGCTTCTGGTATGGCGTAGGGTATGGGTTAGGGTTAGGGTTAGGGTTAGTGTTAGGGTTAGGGCTCGGTATAGGGTATTGGTTAGGATTAGTGTACGTGTTAGGGTTAGGGTTGGGTTTAGGGTTAGGGTACGAGTTAGTGTTAGGGTAGTTATTAAACCTAACCCACTCTCTAGATACCCCTTAGCACGTAAAGGAATATTATTTGGGGGTCCAGCCATGGAGAAGAGTTTAGACACTAGGATAAGATAAAGAACACACCCATTATAAAGAAATCACATTAGGATTCTCTTTTTAAGCTGTTCCTTAAAACACTAGTGCTTAGGAAATCTATTGGAGGAAGAAGCAGTCAAGGGTAGCCTAGGGTTAGGGTTAGGCTTAGGGTTAGGCTTAGGGTACGGCTTAGGGTACGGGTTCGGGGAGGGCTTCTGGTACGGCGTAGGGTATGGGTTAGGGTTAGGGTTAGGGTTAGTGTTAGGGTTAGGGCTCGGTTTAGGGTATTGGTTAGGATTAGGGTACGTGTTATGGTTAGGGTAGGGGTTAGGGTTAGGGTACGCGTTAGTGTTAGGGTAGTTATTAAAGCTATCCCACTCTCTAGATACCCCTTAGCACATAAAGGAATATTATTTGGAGGTCCAGCCATGGAGAAGAGTTTAGACACTAGGATAAGATAAGGAACACACCCATTATAAAGAAATCACATTAGGATTCTCTTTTTAAGCTGTTCCTTAAAACACTAGTGCTTAGGAAATCTATTGGAGGCAGAAGCAGTCAAGGGTAGCCTAGGGTTAGGGTTAGGCTTAGGGTTAGGCTTAGGGTACGGGTTCGGTGAGGGCTTCGGGTACGGCGTAGGGTATGGGTTAGGGTTAGGGTTAGGGTTAGTGTTAGGGTTAGGGCTCGTTTTAGGGTACGGGTTAGGATTAGGGTACGTGTTAGGGTTAGGGTAGGGGATAGGGTTAGGGTACGCGTTAGGGTTAGGGTAGTTATTAAACCTATCCCACTCTCTAGATACCCCTTAGCACGTAAAGGAATATTATTTCGGGGTCCAGCCATGGAGAAGAGTTTAGACACTAGGATAAGATAAGGAACACACCCATTATAAAGAAATCACAATAGGATTCTCTTTTTAAGCTGTTCCTTAAAACACTACTGCTTAGAAAATCTATTGGAGGCAGAAGCAGTCAAGGGTAGCCTAGGGTTAGGGTTAGGCTTAGGGTACGGCTTAGGGTACGGGTTCGGGGAGGGCTTCGGGTACGGCGTAGGGTATGGGTTAGGGTTAGGGTTAGGGTTAGTGTTAGGGTTAGGGCTCGGTTTAGGGTATTGGTTAGGATTAGGGTACGTCTTATGTTTAGGGTAGGGGTTAGGGTTAGGGTACGCGTTAGTGTTAGGGTAGTTATTAAAGCTTTCCCACTCTCTAGATACCCCTTAGCACATAAAGGAATATTATTTGGAGGTCCAGCCATGGAGAAGAGTTTAGACACTAGGATAAGATAAGGAACACACCCATTATAAAGAAATCACATTAGGATTCTCTTTTTAAGATGTTCCTTAAAACACTAGTGCTTAGGAAATCTATTGGAGGCAGAAGCAGTCAAGGGTAGCCTAGGGTTAGGGTTAGGCTTAGGGTTAGGCTTAGGGTACGGCTTAGGGTACGGGTTCGGTGAGGGCTTCGGGTACGGCGTAGGGTATGGGTTAGGGTTAGGGTTAGGGTTAGTGTTAGGGTTAGGGCTCGTTTTAGGGTACGGGTTAGGATTAGGGTACGAGTTAGGGTTAAGGTAGGGGATAGGGTTAGGGTACGTGTTAGGGTTAGGGTAGTTATTAAACCTATCCCACTCTCTAGATACCCCTTAGCACGTAAAGGAATATTATTTGGGGGTCCAGCCATGGAGAAGAGTTTAGACACTAGGATAAGATAAGGAACACACCCATTATAAAGAAATCACATTAGGATTCTCTTTTTAAGCTGTTCCTTAAAACACTAGTGCTTAGGAAATCTATTGGAGGAAGAAGCAGTCAAGGGTAGCCTAGGGTTAGGGTTAGGCTTAGGGTACGGCTTAGGGTACGGTTTAGGGTACGGGTTCGGGGAGGGCTTTGGGTACGGCGTAGGGTATGGGTTAGGGTTAGGGTTAGGGTTAGTGTTAGGGTTAGGGCTCGGTTTAGGGTACGGGTTAGGATTAGGGTACATGTTAGGGTTAGAGTAGGGGTTAGGGTTAGGGTACGCGTTAGGGTTAGGTTAGTTATTAAACCTATCCCACTCTCTAGATACACCTTAGCACGTAAAGGAATATTATTTGGGGGTCCAGCCATGGAGAAGAGTTTAGACACTAGGATAAGATAAGGAACACACCCATTATAAAGAAATCACAATAGGATTCTCTTTTTAAGCTGTTCCTTAAAACACTACTGCTTAGGAAATCTATTGGAGGCAGAAGCAGTCAAGGGTAGCCTAGGGTTAGGGTTAGGCTTAGGGTACGGCTTAGGGTACGGCTTAGGGTACGGGTTCGGGGAGGGCTTCGGGTACGGCGTAGGGTATGGGTTAGGGTTAGGGTTAGGGTTACTGTTAGGGTTAGGGCTCGGTTTAGGGTATTGGTTAGGATTAGGGTACGTGTTATGGTTAGGGTAGGGGTTAGGGTTAGGGTACGCGTTAGTGTTAGGGTAGTTATTAAAGCTATCCCACTCTCTAGATACCCCTTAGCACATAAAGGAATATTATTTGGAGGTCCAGCCATGGAGAAGAGTTTAGACACTAGGATAAGATAAGGAACACACCCATTATAAAGAAATCACATTAGGATTCTCTTTTTAAGCTGTTCCTTAAAACACTAGTGCTTAGGAAATCTATTGGAGGCAGAAGCAGTCAAGGGTAGCCTAGGGTTAGGGTTAGGCTTAGGGTTAGGCTTATGGTACGGCTTAGGGTACGGGTTCGGGGAGGGCTTCTGGTATGGCGTAGGGTATGGGTTAGGGTTAGGGTTAGGGTTAGTGTTAGGGTTAGGGCTCGGTATAGGGTATTGGTTAGGATTAGTGTACGTGTTAGGGTTAGGGTTGGGTTTAGGGTTAGGGTACGAGTTAGTGTTAGGGTAGTTATTAAACCTAACCCACTCTCTAGATACCCCTTAGCACGTAAAGGAATATTATTTGGGGGTCCAGCCATGGAGAAGAGTTTAGACACTAGGATAAGATAAAGAACACACCCATTATAAAGAAATCACATTAGGATTCTCTTTTTAAGCTGTTCCTTAAAACACTAGTGCTTAGGAAATCTATTGGAGGAAGAAGCAGTCAAGGGTAGCCTAGGGTTAGGGTTAGGCTTAGGGTTAGGCTTAGGGTACGGCTTAGGGTACGGGTTCGGGGAGGGCTTCTGGTACGGCGTAGGGTATGGGTTAGGGTTAGGGTTAGGGTTAGTGTTAGGGTTAGGGCTCGGTTTAGGGTATTGGTTAGGATTAGGGTACGTGTTATGGTTAGGGTAGGGGTTAGGGTTAGGGTACGCGTTAGTGTTAGGGTAGTTATTAAAGCTATCCCACTCTCTAGATACCCCTTAGCACATAAAGGAATATTATTTGGAGGTCCAGCCATGGAGAAGAGTTTAGACACTAGGATAAGATAAGGAACACACCCATTATAAAGAAATCACATTAGGATTCTCTTTTTAAGCTGTTCCTTAAAACACTAGTGCTTAGGAAATCTATTGGAGGCAGAAGCAGTCAAGGGTAGCCTAGGGTTAGGGTTAGGCTTAGGGTTAGGCTTAGGGTACGGGTTCGGTGAGGGCTTCGGGTACGGCGTAGGGTATGGGTTAGGGTTAGGGTTAGGGTTAGTGTTAGGGTTAGGGCTCGTTTTAGGGTACGGGTTAGGATTAGGGTACGTGTTAGGGTTAGGGTAGGGGATAGGGTTAGGGTACGCGTTAGGGTTAGGGTAGTTATTAAACCTATCCCACTCTCTAGATACCCCTTAGCACGTAAAGGAATATTATTTCGGGGTCCAGCCATGGAGAAGAGTTTAGACACTAGGATAAGATAAGGAACACACCCATTATAAAGAAATCACAATAGGATTCTCTTTTTAAGCTGTTCCTTAAAACACTACTGCTTAGGAAATCTATTGGAGGCAGAAGCAGTCAAGGGTAGCCTAGGGTTAGGGTTAGGCTTAGGGTACGGCTTAGGGTACGGGTTCGGGGAGGGCTTCGGGTACAGCGTAGGGTATGGGTTAGGGTTAGGGTTAGGGTTAGTGTTAGGGTTAGGGCTCGGTTTAGGGTATTGGTTAGGATTAGGGTACGTCTTATGTTTAGGGTAGGGGTTAGGGTTAGGGTACGCGTTAGTGTTAGGGTAGTTATTAAAGCTTTCCCACTCTCTAGATACCCCTTAGCACATAAAGGAATATTATTTGGAGGTCCAGCCATGGAGAAGAGTTTAGACACTAGGATAAGATAAGGAACACACCCATTATAAAGAAATCACATTAGGATTCTCTTTTTAAGATGTTCCTTAAAACACTAGTGCTTAGGAAATCTATTGGAGGCAGAAGCAGTCAAGGGTAGCCTAGGGTTAGGGTTAGGCTTAGGGTTAGGCTTAGGGTACGGCTTAGGGTACGGGTTCGGTGAGGGCTTCGGGTACGGCGTAGGGTATGGGTTAGGGTTAGGGTTAGGGTTAGTGTTAGGGTTAGGGCTCGTTTTAGGGTACGGGTTAGGATTAGGGTACGAGTTAGGGTTAAGGTAGGGGATAGGGTTAGGGTACGTGTTAGGGTTAGGGTAGTTATTAAACCTATCCCACTCTCTAGATACCCCTTAGCACGTAAAGGAATATTATTTGGGGGTCCAGCCATGGAGAAGAGTTTAGACACTAGGATAAGATAAGGAACACACCCATTATAAAGAAATCACATTAGGATTCTCTTTTTAAGCTGTTCCTTAAAACACTAGTGCTTAGGAAATCTATTGGAGGAAGAAGCAGTCAAGGGTAGCCTAGGGTTAGGGTTAGGCTTAGGGTACGGCTTAGGGTACGGTTTAGGGTACGGGTTCGGGGAGGGCTTTGGGTACGGCGTAGGGTATGGGTTAGGGTTAGGGTTAGGGTTAGTGTTAGGGTTAGGGCTCGGTTTAGGGTACGGGTTAGGATTAGGGTACATGTTAGGGTTAGAGTAGGGGTTAGGGTTAGGGTACGCGTTAGGGTTAGGTTAGTTATTAAACCTATCCCACTCTCTAGATACACCTTAGCACGTAAAGGAATATTATTTGGGGGTCCAGCCATGGAGAAGAGTTTAGACACTAGGATAAGATAAGGAACACACCCATTATAAAGAAATCACAATAGGATTCTCTTTTTAAGCTGTTCCTTAAAACACTACTGCTTAGGAAATCTATTGGAGGCAGAAGCAGTCAAGGGTAGCCTAGGGTTAGGGTTAGGCTTAGGGTACGGCTTAGGGTACGGCTTAGGGTACGGGTTCAGGGAGGGCTTCGGGTACGGCGTAGGGTATGGGTTAGGGTTAGGGTTAGGGTTACTGTTAGGGTTAGGGCTCGGTTTAGGGTATTGGTTAGGATTAGGGTACGTGTTATGGTTAGGGTAGGGGTTAGGGTTAGGGTACGCGTTAGTGTTAGGGTAGTTATTAAAGCTATCCCACTCTCTAGATACCCCTTAGCACATAAAGGAATATTATTTGGAGGTCCAGCCATGGAGAAGAGTTTAGAAAGTAGGATAAGATAAGGAACACACCCATTATAAAGAAATCACATTAGGATTCTCTTTTTAAGCTGTTCCTTAAAACACTAGTGCTTAGGAAATCTATTGGAGGCAGAAGCAGTCAAGGGTAGCCTAGGGTTAGGGTTAGGCTTAGGGTACGGCTTAGGGTACGGCTTAGGGTACGGGTTCGGGGAGGGCTTCGGGTATGGCGTAGGGTATGGGTTAGGGTTAGAGTTAGGGTTAGTGTTAGGGTTAGGGCTCGGTTTAGGGTACGGGTTAGGATTAGGGTACGTGTTAGGGTTAGGGTAGGGGATAGGGTTAGGGTACGCGTTAGGGTTAGGGTAGTTATTAAACCTATCCCACTCTCTAGATACCCCTTAGCACGTAAAGGAATATTATTTGGGGGTCCAGCCATGGAGAAGAGTTTAGACACTAGGATAAGATAAGGAACACACCCATTATAAAGAAATCACATTAGGATTCTCTTTTTAAGCTGTTCCTTAAAACACTAGTGCTTAGGAAATCTATTGGAGGCAGAAGCAGTCAAGGGTAGCCTAGGGTTAGGGTTAGGCTTAGGGTACGGCTTAGGGTACGGCTTAGGGTACGGGTTTGGGGAGGGCTTCGGTTACGGCTTAGGGTATGGGTTAGGGTTAGGGTTAGGGTTAGTGTTAGGTTTAGGGCTCGGCTTAGGGTATTGGTTAGGATTACGGTACGTGTTAGGGTTAGGGTAGGGGTTAGGGTTAGGGTACGCGTTAGTGTTAGGGTAGTTATTAAACCTAACCCACTCTCTAGATACCCCTTAGCACGTAAAGGAATATTATTTGGGGGTCCAGCCATGGAGAAGAGTTTAGACACTAGGATAAGATAAGGAACACACCCATTATAAAGAAATCACATTAGGATTCTCTTTTTAAGCTGTTCCTTAAAACACTAGTGCTTAGGAAATCTATTGGAGGCAGAAGCAGTCAAGGGTAGCCTAGGGTTAGGGTTAGGCTTAGGGTACGGCTTAGGGTACGGCTTAGGGTACGGGTTCGGGGAGGGCTTCTGGTACGGCGTAGGGTATGGGTTAGGTTTAGGGTTAGGGTTAGTGTTAGGGTTAGGGCTCGGTTTAGGGTATTGGTTAGGATTAGGGTACGTGTTAGCGATAGGGTAGGGGTTAGGGTTAGGGTACGCGTTAGTGTTAGGGTAGTTATTAAACCTAACCCACTCTCTAGATACCCCTTAGCACGTAAAGGAATATTATTTGGGGGTCCAGCCATGGAGAAGAGTTTAGACACTAGGATAAGATAAGGAACACACCCATTATAAAGAAATCACATTAGGATTCTCTTTTTAAGCTGTTCCTTAAAACACTAGTGCTTAGGAAATCTATTGGAGGAAGAAGCAGTCAAGGGTAGCCTAGGGTTAGGGTGAGGCTTAGGGTTAGGCTTAGGGTACGGCTTAGGGTACGGGTTCGGGGAGGGCTTCTGGTACGGCGTAGGGTATGGGTTAGGGTTAGGGTTAGGGTTAGTGTTAGGGTTAGGGCTCGGTTTAGGGTATTGGTTAGGATTAGGGTACGTGTTATGGTTAGGGTAGGGGTTAGGGTTAGGGTACGCGTTAGTGTTAGGGTAGTTATTAAAGCTATCCCACTCTCTAGATACCCCTTAGCACATAAAGGAATATTATTTGGAGGTCCAGCCATGGAGAAGAGTTTAGACACTAGGATAAGATAAGGAACACACCCATTATAAAGAAATCACATTAGGATTCTCTTTTTAAGCTGTTCCTTAAAACACTAGTGCTTAGGAAATCTATTGGAGGCAGAAGCAGTCAAGGGTAGCCTAGGGTTAGGGTTAGGCTTAGGGTACGGCTTAGGGTACGGGTTCGGTGAGGGCTTCGGTACGGCGTAGGGTATGGGTTAGGGTTAGGGTTAGGGTTAGTGTTAGGGTTAGGGCTCGGTTTAAGGTACGGGTTAGGATTAGGGTACATGTTAGGGTTAGGGTAGGGGTTAGGGTTAGGGTACGCGTTAGGGTTAGGGTAGTTATTAAACCTATCCCACTCTCTAGATACACCTTAGCACGTAAAGGAATATTATTTGGGGGTCCACCCATGGAGAAGAGTTTAGACACTAGGATAAGATAAGGAACACACCCATTATAAAGAAATCACATTAGGATTCTCTTTTTAAGCTGTTCCTTAAAACACTAGTGCTTAGGAAATCTATTGGAGGCAGAAGCAGTCAAGGGTAGCCCTGGGTTAGGGTTAGGCTTAGGGTACGGCTTAGGGTACGGCTTAGGGTACGGGTTTGGGGAGGGCTTAGGGTACGGCTTAGGGTATGGGTTAGGGTTAGGGTTAGGGTTAGTGTTAGGTTTAGGGCTCGGCTTAGGGTATTGGTTAGGATTAGGGTACGTGTTAGGGTTAGGGTAGGGGTTAGGGTTAGGGTACGCGTTAGTGTTAGGGTAGTTATTAAACCTATCCCAATCTCTCGATACCCCTTAGCACGTAAAGGAATATTATTTGGAGGTCCAGCCATGGAGAAGAGTTTAGACACTAGGATAAGATAAGGAACACACCCATTATAAAGAAATCACATTAGGATTCTCTTTTTAAGCTGTTCCTTAAAACACTAGTGCTTAGGAAATCTATTGGCGGCAGAAGCAGTCAAGGGTAGCCTAGGGTTAGGGTTAGGCTTAGGGTACGGCTTAGGGTACGGCTTAGGGTACGGGTTCGGGGAGGGCTTCTGGTACGGCGTAGGGTATGGGTTACGGTTAGGGTTAGGGTTAGTGTTAGGGTTAGGGCTCGGTTTAGGTTATTGGTTAGGATTAGGGTACGTGTTAGCGATAGGGTAGGGGTTAGGGTTAGGGTACGCGTTAGTGTTAGGGTAGTTATTAAACCTAACCCACTCTCTAGATACCCCTTAGCACGTAAAGGAATATTATTTGGAGGTCCAGCCATGGAGAAGAGTTTAGACACTAGGATAAGATAAGGAACACACCCATTATAAAGAAATCACATTAGGATTCTCTTTTTAAGCTGTTCCTTAAAACACTAGTGCTTAGGAAATCTATTGGAGGCAGAAGCAGTCAAGGGTAGCCTAGGGTTAGGGTTAGGCTTAGGGTTAGGCTTAGGGTACGGCTTAGGGTACGGGTTCGGGGAGGGCTTCTGGTATGGCGTAGGGTATGGGTTAGGGTTAGGGTTAGGGTTAGTGTTAGGGTTAGGGCTCGGTATAGGGTATTGGTTAGGATTAGGGTACGTGTTAGGGTTAGGGTAGGGTTTAGGGTTAGGGTACGCGTTAGTGTTAGGGTAGTTATTAAACCTAACCCACTCTCTAGATACCCCTTAGCACGTAAAGGAATATTATTTGGGGGTCCAGCCATGGAGAAGAGTTTAGACACTAGGATAAGATAAGGAACACACCCATTATAAAGAAATCACATTAGGATTCTCTTTTTAAGCTGTTCCTTAACACACTAGTGCTTAGGAAATCTATTGGAGGCAGAAGCAGTCAAGGGTAGCCTAGGGTTAGGGTTAGGCTTAGGGTACGGCTTAGGGTACGGCTTAGGGTACGGGTTCGGGGAGGGCTTCGGGTACGGCGTAGGGTATGGGTTAGGGTTAGGGTTAGGGTTAGTGTTAGGGTTAGGGCTCGGTTTAGGGTATTGGTTAGGATTAGGGTACGTGTTAGGGTTAGGGTAGGGGTTAGGGTTAGGGTACGCGTTAGTGTTAGGGTAGTTATTGAAGCTATCCCACTCTCTAGATACCCCTTAGCACATAAGGAATATTATTTGGAGGTCCAGCCATGGAGAAGAGTTTAGACACTAGGATAAGATAAGGAACACACCCATTATAAAGAAATCACATTAGGATTCTCTTTTTAAGCTGTTCCTTAAAACACTAGTGCTTAGGAAATCTATTGGAGGCAGAAGCAGTCAAGGGTAGCCTAGGGTTAGGGTTAGGCTTAGGGTACGGCTTCGGGTACGGCTTAGGGTACGGGTTCGGGGAGGGCTTCGGGTACGGCGTAGGGTATGGGTTTGGGTTAGGGTTAGTGTTAGGGTTAGGGCTCGGTTTAGGGTATTGGTTAGGATTAGGGTACGTGTTATGGTTAGGGTAGGGGTTAGGGTTAGGGTACGCGTTAGTGTTAGGGTAGTTATTAAAGCTATCCCACTCTCTAGATACCCCTTAGCACATAAAGGAATATTATTTGGAGGTCCAGCCATGGAGAAGAGTTTAGACACTAGGATAAGATAAGGAACACACCCATTATAAAGAAATCACATTAGGATTCTCTTTTTAAGCTGTTCCTTAAAACACTAGTGCTTAGGAAATCTATTGGAGGCAGAAGCATTCAAGGGTAGCCTAGGGTTAGGGTTAGGCTTAGGGTTAGGCTTAGGGTACGGCTTAGGGTACGGGTTCGGGGAGGGCTTCTGGTACGGCGTAGGGTATGGGTTAGGGTTAGGGTTAGGGTTAGTGTTAGGGTTAGGGCTCGGTTTAGGGTATTGGTTAGGATTAGGGTACGTGTTAGGGTTAGGGTAGGGGTTAGGGTTAGGGTACGCGTTAGTGTTAGGGTAGTTATTAAACCTAACCCACTCTCTAGATACCCCTTAGCACGTAAAGGAATATTATTTGGCGGTCCAGCCATGGAGAAGAGTTTAGACACTAGGATAAGATAAGGAACACACCCATTATAGAGAAATCACATTAGGATTCTCTTTTTAAGCTGTCCTTTAAAACACTAGTGCTTAGGAAATCTATTGGAGGCAGAAGCAGTCAAGGGTAGCCTAGGGTTAGGGTACGGCTTAGGGTACGGCTTAGCGTACGGCGTAGGGTACGGGTTCGGGGAGGGCTTCGGGTACGGCGTAGGGTATGGGTTAGGGTTAGGGTTAGGGTTAGTGTTAGGGTTAGGGCTCGGTTTAGGGTATTGGTTAGGATTAGGGTACGTGTTAGTGTTAGGGTAGGGGTTAGGGTAGGGTACGCGTTAGTGTTAGGGTAGTTATTAAACCTATCCCACACTCTAGATACCCCTTAGCACGTAAAGGAATATTATTTGGAGGTCCAGCCATGGAGAAGTGTTTAGACACTAGGATAAGATAAGGAACACACCCATTATAAAGAAATCACATTAGGATTCTCTTTTTAAGTTGTTCCTTAAAACACTAGTGCTTAGGAAATCTATTGGAGGCAGAAGCAGTCAAGGGTAGCCTAGGGTTAGGGTTAGGCTTAGAGTACGGCTTAGGGTACGGCTTAGGGTACGGGTTCGGGGAGGGCTTCGGGTACGGCGTAGGGTATGGGTTAGGGTTAGGGTTAGGGTTAGTGTTAGGGTTAGGGCTCGGTTTAGGGTACGGGTTAGCATTAGGGTACATGTTAGGGTTAGGTTTAGGGTACGCGTTAGGGTTAGGGTAGTTATTAAACCTATCCCACTCTCTAGATACACCTTAGCACGTAAAGGAATATTATTTGGGGGTCCAGCCATGGAGAAGAGTTTAGACACTAGGATAAGATAAGGAATACACCCATTATAAAGAAATCACATTAGGATTCTCTTTTTAAGCTGTTCCTTAAAACACTAGTGCTTAGGAAATCTATTGGAGGCAGAAGCAGTCAAGGGTAGCCTAGGGTTAGGGTTAGGCTTAGGGTACGGCTTAGGGTACGGCTTAGGGTACGGGTTCGGGGAGGGCTTCGGGTACGGCGTAGGGTATGGGTTAGGGTTAGGGTTAGTGTTAGGGTTAGGGCTCGGTTTAGGGTATTGGTTAGGATTAGGGTACGTGTTATGGTTAGGGTAGGGGTTAGGGTTAGGGTACGCGTTAGTGTTAGGGTAGTTATTAAAGCTATCCCACTCTCTAGATACCCCTTAGCACATAAAGGAATATTATTTGGAGGTCCAGCCATGGAGAAGAGTTTAGACACTAGGATAAGATAAGGAACACACCCATTATAAAGAAATCACATTAGGATTCTCTTTTTAAGCTGTTCCTTAAAACACTAGTGCTTAGGAAATCTATTGGAGGCAGAAGCAGTCAAGGGTAGCCTAGGGTTAGGGTTAGGCTTAGGGTACGGCTTAGGGTACGGGTTCGGTGAGGGCTTCGGGTACGGCGTAGGGTATGGGTTAGGGTTAGGGTTAGGGTTAGTGTTAGGGTTAGGGCTCGGTTTAAGGTACGGGTTAGGATTAGGGTACATGTTAGGGTTAGGGTAGGGGTTAGGGTTAGGGTACGCGTTAGGGTTAGGGTAGTTATTAAAGCTATCCCACTCTCTAGATACACCTTAGCACGTAAAGAAATATTATTTGGGGGTCCACCCATGGAGAAGAGTTTAGACACTAGGATAAGATAAGGAACACACCCATTATAAAGAAATCACAATAGGATTCTCTTTTTAAGCTGTTCCTTAAAGCACTAGTGCTTAGGAAGTCTATTGGAGGCAGAAGCAGTCAAGGGTAGCCTAGGGTTAGGGTTAGGCTTAGGGTACGGCTTAGGGTACGGCTTAGGGTACGGGTTCGGGGAGGGCTTCGGGTACGGCGTAGGTTATGGGTTAGGGTTAGGGTTAGGGTTAGTGTTAGGGTTAGGGCTCGGTTTAGGGTATTGGTTAGGATTAGGGTACGTGTTAGGGTTTTGGTAGGGGTTAGGGTTAGGGTACGCGTTAGTGTTAGGGTAGTTATTAAACCTATCCAAATCTCTAGATACCCCTTAGCACGTAAAGGAATATTATTTGGAGGTCCAGCCATGGAGAAGAGTTTAGACACTAGGATAAGATAAGGAACACACCCATTATAAAGAAATCACATTAGGATTCTCTTTTTAAGCTGTTCCTTAAAACACTAGTGCTTAGGAAATCTATTGGAGGCAGAAGCAGTCAAGGGTAGCCTAGGGTTAGGGTTAGGCTTAGGGTACGGCTTAGGGTACGGCTTAGGGTACGGGTTCGGGGAGGGCTTCTGGTACGGCGTAGGGTATGGGTTAGGGTTAGGGTTAGGGTTAGGGCTCGGTTTAGGGTATTGGTTACGATTAGGGTACGTGTTAGCGATAGGGTAGGGGTTAGGGTTAGGGTACGCGTTAGTGTTAGGGTAGTTATTAAACCTAACCCACTCTCTAGATACCCCTTAGCACGTAATGGAATATTATTTGGAGGTCCAGCCATGGAGAAGAGTTTAGACACTAGGATAAGATAAGGAACACACCCATTATAAAGAAATCACATTAGGATTCTCTTTTTAAGCTGTTCCTTAAAACACTAGTGCTTAGGAAATCTATTGGAGGCAGAAGCAGTCAAGGGTAGCCTAGGGTTAGGGTTAGGCTTAGGGTACGGCTTAGGGTACGGCTTAGGGTACGGGTTCGGGGAGGGCTTCGGGTATGGCGTAGGGTATGGGTTAGGGTTAGGGTTAGGGTTAGTGTTAGGGTTAGGGCTCGGTTTAGGGTATTGGTTAGGATTAGTGTACGTGTTAGGGTTAGGGTAGTGGTTAGGGTTAGGGTACGCGTTAGTGTTAGGGTAGTTATTAAAGCTATCCCACTCTCTAGATACCCCTTAGCACATAAGGAATATTATTTGGAGGTCCAGCCATGGAGAAGAGTTTAGACACTAGGATAAGATAAGGAACACACCCATTATAAAGAAATCACATTAGGATTCTCTTTTTAAGCTGTTCCTTAAAACACTAGTGCTTAGGAAATCTATTGGAGGCAGAAGCAGTCAAGGGTAGCCTAGGGTTAGGGTTAGGCTTAGGGTACGGCTTAGGGTACGGCTTAGGGTACGGGTTCGGGGAGGGCTTCGGGTACGGCGTAGGGTATGGGTTAGGGTTAGGGTTAGTGTTAGGGTTAGGGCTCGGTTTAGGGTATTGGTTAGGATTAGGGTACGTGTTATGGTTAGGGTAGGGGTTAGGGTTAGGGTACGCGTTAGTGTTAGGGTAGTTATTAAAGCTATCCCACTCTCTAGATACCCCTTAGCACATAAAGGAATATTATTTGGAGGTCCAGCCATGGAGAAGAGTTTAGACACTAGGATAAGATAAGGAACACACCCATTATAAAGAAATCACATTAGGATTCTCTTTTTAAGATGTTCCTTAAAACACTAGTGCTTAGGAAATCTATTGGAGGCAGAAGCATTCAAGGGTAGCCTAGGGTTAGGGTTAGGCTTAGGGTTAGGCTTAGGGTACGGCTTAGGGTACGGGTTCGGGGAGGGCTTCGGGTACGGCGTAGTGTATGGGTTAGGGTTAGGGTTAGGGTTAGTGTTAGGGTTAGGGCTCGGTTTAGGCTATTGGTTAGGATTAGGGTACGTGTTAGGGTTAGGGTAGGGGTTAGGGTTAGGGTACGCGTTAGTGTTAGGGTAGTTATTAAAGCTATCCCACTCTCTAGATACCCCTTAGCACATAAGGAATATTATTTGGAGGTCCAGCCATGGAGAAGAGTTTAGACACTAGGATAAGATAAGGAACACACCCATTATAAAGAAATCACATTAGGATTCTCTTTTTAAGCTGTTCCTTAAAACACTAGTGCTTAGGAAATCTATTGGAGGCAGAAGCAGTCAAGGGTAGCCTAGGGTTAGGGTTAGGCTTAGGGTACGGCTTAGGGTACGGCTTAGGGTACGGGTTCGGGGAGGGCTTCGGGTACGGCGTAGGGTATGGGTTAGGGTTAGGGTTAGTGTTAGGGTTAGGGCTCGGTTTAGGGTATTGGTTAGGATTAGGGTACGTGTTATGGTTAGGGTAGGGGTTAGGGTTAGGGTACGCGTTAGTGTTAGGGTAGTTATTAAAGCTATCCCACTCTCTAGATACCCCTTAGCACATAAAGGAATATTATTTGGAGGTCCAGCCATGGAGAAGAGTTTAGACACTAGGATAAGATAAGGAACACACCCATTATAAAGAAATCACATTAGGATTCTCTTTTTAAGCTGTTCCTTAAAACACTAGTGCTTAGGAAATCTATTGGAGGCAGAAGCAGTCAAGGGTAGCCTAGGGTTAGGGTTAGGCTTAGGGTACGGCTTAGGGTACGGGTTCGGTGAGGGCTTCGGGTACGGCGTAGGGTATGGGTTAGGGTTAGGGTTAGGGTTAGTGTTAGGGTTAGGGCTCGGTTTAAGGTACGGGTTAGGATTAGGGTACATGTTAGGGTTAGGGTAGGGGTTAGGGTTAGGGTACGCGTTAGGGTTAGGGTAGTTATTAAACCTATCCCACTCTCTAGATACACCTTAGCACGTAAAGAAATATTATTTGGGGGTCCACCCATGGAGAAGAGTTTAGACACTAGGATAAGATAAGGAACACACCCATTATAAAGAAATCACAATAGGATTCTCTTTTTAAGCTGTTCCTTAAAACACTAGTGCTTAGGAAGTCTATTGGAGGCAGAAGCAGTCAAGGGTAGCCTAGGGTTAGGGTTAGGCTTAGGGTACGGCTTAGGGTACGGCTTAGGGTACGGGTTCGGGGAGGGCTTCGGGTACGGCGTAGGTTATGGGTTAGGGTTAGGGTTAGGGTTAGTGTTAGGGTTAGGGCTCGGTTTAGGGTATTGGTTAGGATTAGGGTACGTGTTATGGTTAGGGTAGGGGTTAGGGTTAGGGTACGCGTTAGTGTTAGGGTAGTTATTAAAGCTATCCCACTCTCTAGATACCCCTTAGCACATAAAGGAATATTATTTGGAGGTCCAGCCATGGAGAAGAGTTTAGACACTAGGATAAGATAAGGAACACACCCATTATAAAGAAATCACATTAGGATTCTCTTTTTAAGCTGTTCCTTAAAACACTAGTGCTTAGGAAATCTATTGGAGGCAGAAGCAGTCAAGGGTAGCCTAGGGTTAGGGTTAGGCTTAGGGTACGGCTTAGGGTACGGCTTAGGGTACGGGTTCGGGGAGGGCTTCGGGTATGGCTTAGGGTATGGGTTAGGGTTAGGGTTAGGGTTAGTGTTAGGGTTAGGGCTCGGTTTAGGGTACGGGTTAGGATTAGGGTACGTGTTAGGGTTAGGGTAGGGGATAGGGTTAGGGTACGCGTTAGGGTTAGGGTAGTTATTAAACCTATCCCACTCTCTAGATACCCCTTAGCACGTAAAGGTATATTATTTGGGGGTCCAACCATGGAGAAGTGTTTAGACACTAGGATAAGATAAGGAACACACCCATTATAAAGAAATCACATTAGGATTCTCTTTTTAAGCTGTTCCTTAAAACACTAGTGCTTAGGAAATCTATTGGAGGCAGAAGCAGTCAAGGGTAGCCTAGGGTTAGGGTTAGGCTTAGGGTACGGCTTAGGGTACGGCTTAGGGTACGGGTTTGGGGAGGGCTTCGGGTACGGCTTAGGGTATGGGTTAGGGTTAGGGTTAAGGTTAGTGTTAGGGTTAGGGCTCGGCTTAGGGTATTGGTTAGGATTAGGGTACGTGTTAGGGTTTTGGTAGGGGTTAGGGTTAGGGTACGCGTTAGTGTTAGGGTAGTTATTAAACCTATCCCAATCTCTAGATACCCCTTAGCACGTAAAGGAATATTATTTGGAGGTCCAGCCATGGAGAAGAGTTTAGACACTAGGATAAGATAAGGAACACACCCATTATAAAGAAATCACATTAGGATTCTCTTTTTAAGCTGTTCCTTAAAACACTAGTGCTTAGGAAATCTATTGGAGGCAGAAGCAGTCAAGGGTAGCCTAGGGTTAGGGTTAGGCTTAGGGTACGGCTTAGGGTACGGCTTAGGGTACGGGTTCGGGGAGGGCTTCTGGTACGGCGTAGGGTATGGGTTAGGGTTAGGGTTAGGGTTAGTGTTAGGGTTAGGGCTCGGTTTAGGGTATTGGTTACGATTAGGGTACGTGTTAGCGATAGGGTAGGGGTTAGGGTTAGGGTACGCGTTAGTGTTAGGGTAGTTATTAAACCTAACCCACTCTCTAGATACCCCTTAGCACGTAAAGGAATATTATTTGGAGGTCCAGCCATGGAGAAGAGTTTAGACACTAGGATAAGATAAGGAACACACCCATTATAAAGAAATCACATTAGGATTCTCTTTTTAAGCTGTTCCTTAAAACACTAGTGCTTAGGAAATCTATTGGAGGCAGAAGCAGTCAAGGGTAGCCTAGGGTTAGGGTTAGGCTTAGGGTTAGGCTTAGGGTACGGCTTAGGGTACGGGTTCGGGGAGGGCTTCTGGTATGGCGTAGGGTATGGGTTAGGGTTAGGGTTAGGGTTAGTGTTAGGGTTAGGGCTCGGTATAGGGTATTGGTTAGGATTAGGGTACGTGTTAGGGTTAGGGTAGGGTTTAGGGTTAGGGTACGCGTTAGTGTTAGGGTAGTTATTAAACCTAACCCACTCTCTAGATACCCCTTAGCACGTAAAGGAATATTATTTGGGGGTCCAGCCATGGAGAAGAGTTTAGACACTAGGATAAGATAAGGAACACACCCATTATAAAGAAATCACATTAGGATTCTCTTTTTAAGCTGTTCCTTAAAACACTAGTGCTTAGGAAATCTATTGGAGGCAGAAGCAGTCAAGGGTAGCCTAGGGTTAGGGTTAGGCTTAGGGTACGGCTTAGGGTACGGCTTAGGGTACGGGTTCGGGGAGGGCTTCGGGTACGGCGTAGGGTATGGGTTAGGGTTAGGGTTAGGGTTAGTGTTAGGGTTAGGGCTCGGTTTAGGGTATTGGTTAGGATTAGGGTACGTGTTAGTGTTAGGGTAGGGGTTAGGGTAGGGTACGCGTTAGTGTTAGGGTAGTTATTAAACCTATCCCACACTCTAGATACCCCTTAGCACGTAAAGGAATATTATTTGGAGGTCCAGCCATGGAGAAGTGTTTAGACACTAGGATAAGATAAGGAACACACCCATTATAAAGAAATCACATTAGGATTCTCTTTTTAAGTTGTTCCTTAAAACACTAGTGCTTAGGAAATCTATTGGAGGCAGAAGCAGTCAAGGGTAGCCTAGGGTTAGGGTTAGGCTTAGAGTACGGCTTAGGGTACGGCTTAGGGTACGGGTTCGGGGAGGGCTTCGGGTACGGCGTAGGGTATGGGTTAGGGTTAGGGTTAGGGTTAGTGTTAGGGTTAGGGCTCGGTTTAGGGTACGGGTTAGCATTAGGGTACATGTTAGGGTTAGGTTTAGGGTACGCGTTAGGGTTAGGGTAGTTATTAAACCTATCCCACTCTCTAGATACACCTTAGCACGTAAAGGAATATTATTTGGGGGTCCAGCCATGGAGAAGAGTTTAGACACTAGGATAAGATAAGGAATACACCCATTATAAAGAAATCACATTAGGATTCTCTTTTTAAGCTGTTCCTTAAAACACTAGTGCTTAGGAAATCTATTGGAGGCAGAAGCAGTCAAGGGTAGCCTAGGGTTAGGGTTAGGCTTAGGGTACGGCTTAGGGTACGGCTTAGGGTACGGGTTCGGGGAGGGCTTCGGGTACGGCGTAGGGTATGGGTTAGGGTTAGGGTTAGTGTTAGGGTTAGGGCTCGGTTTAGGGTATTGGTTAGGATTAGGGTACGTGTTATGGTTAGGGTAGGGGTTAGGGTTAGGGTACGCGTTAGTGTTAGGGTAGTTATTAAAGCTATCCCACTCTCTAGATACCCCTTAGCACATAAAGGAATATTATTTGGAGGTCCAGCCATGGAGAAGAGTTTAGACACTAGGATAAGATAAGGAACACACCCATTATAAAGAAATCACATTAGGATTCTCTTTTTAAGCTGTTCCTTAAAACACTAGTGCTTAGGAAATCTATTGGAGGCAGAAGCAGTCAAGGGTAGCCTAGGGTTAGGGTTAGGCTTAGGGTACGGCTTAGGGTACGGGTTCGGTGAGGGCTTCGGGTACGGCGTAGGGTATGGGTTAGGGTTAGGGTTAGGGTTAGTGTTAGGGTTAGGGCTCGGTTTAAGGTACGGGTTAGGATTAGGGTACATGTTAGGGTTAGGGTAGGGGTTAGGGTTAGGGTACGCGTTAGGGTTAGGGTAGTTATTAAAGCTATCCCACTCTCTAGATACACCTTAGCACGTAAAGAAATATTATTTGGGGGTCCACCCATGGAGAAGAGTTTAGACACTAGGATAAGATAAGGAACACACCCATTATAAAGAAATCACAATAGGATTCTCTTTTTAAGCTGTTCCTTAAAGCACTAGTGCTTAGGAAGTCTATTGGAGGCAGAAGCAGTCAAGGGTAGCCTAGGGTTAGGGTTAGGCTTAGGGTACGGCTTAGGGTACGGCTTAGGGTACGGGTTCGGGGAGGGCTTCGGGTACGGCGTAGGTTATGGGTTAGGGTTAGGGTTAGGGTTAGTGTTAGGGTTAGGGCTCGGTTTAGGGTATTGGTTAGGATTAGGGTACGTGTTAGGGTTTTGGTAGGGGTTAGGGTTAGGGTACGCGTTAGTGTTAGGGTAGTTATTAAACCTATCCAAATCTCTAGATACCCCTTAGCACGTAAAGGAATATTATTTGGAGGTCCAGCCATGGAGAAGAGTTTAGACACTAGGATAAGATAAGGAACACACCCATTATAAAGAAATCACATTAGGATTCTCTTTTTAAGCTGTTCCTTAAAACACTAGTGCTTAGGAAATCTATTGGAGGCAGAAGCAGTCAAGGGTAGCCTAGGGTTAGGGTTAGGCTTAGGGTACGGCTTAGGGTACGGCTTAGGGTACGGGTTCGGGGAGGGCTTCTGGTACGGCGTAGGGTATGGGTTAGGGTTAGGGTTAGGGTTAGGGCTCGGTTTAGGGTATTGGTTACGATTAGGGTACGTGTTAGCGATAGGGTAGGGGTTAGGGTTAGGGTACGCGTTAGTGTTAGGGTAGTTATTAAACCTAACCCACTCTCTAGATACCCCTTAGCACGTAATGGAATATTATTTGGAGGTCCAGCCATGGAGAAGAGTTTAGACACTAGGATAAGATAAGGAACACACCCATTATAAAGAAATCACATTAGGATTCTCTTTTTAAGCTGTTCCTTAAAACACTAGTGCTTAGGAAATCTATTGGAGGCAGAAGCAGTCAAGGGTAGCCTAGGGTTAGGGTTAGGCTTAGGGTACGGCTTAGGGTACGGCTTAGGGTACGGGTTCGGGGAGGGCTTCGGGTATGGCGTAGGGTATGGGTTAGGGTTAGGGTTAGGGTTAGTGTTAGGGTTAGGGCTCGGTTTAGGGTATTGGTTAGGATTAGTGTACGTGTTAGGGTTAGGGTAGTGGTTAGGGTTAGGGTACGCGTTAGTGTTAGGGTAGTTATTAAAGCTATCCCACTCTCTAGATACCCCTTAGCACATAAGGAATATTATTTGGAGGTCCAGCCATGGAGAAGAGTTTAGACACTAGGATAAGATAAGGAACACACCCATTATAAAGAAATCACATTAGGATTCTCTTTTTAAGCTGTTCCTTAAAACACTAGTGCTTAGGAAATCTATTGGAGGCAGAAGCAGTCAAGGGTAGCCTAGGGTTAGGGTTAGGCTTAGGGTACGGCTTAGGGTACGGCTTAGGGTACGGGTTCGGGGAGGGCTTCGGGTACGGCGTAGGGTATGGGTTAGGGTTAGGGTTAGTGTTAGGTTTAGGGCTCGGTTTAGGGTATTGGTTAGGATTAGGGTACGTGTTATGGTTAGGGTAGGGGTTAGGGTTAGGGTACGCGTTAGTGTTAGGGTAGTTATTAAAGCTATCCCACTCTCTAGATACCCCTTAGCACATAAAGGAATATTATTTGGAGGTCCAGCCATGGAGAAGAGTTTAGACACTAGGATAAGATAAGGAACACACCCATTATAAAGAAATCACATTAGGATTCTCTTTTTAAGATGTTCCTTAAAACACTAGTGCTTAGGAAATCTATTGGAGGCAGAAGCATTCAAGGGTAGCCTAGGGTTAGGGTTAGGCTTAGGGTTAGGCTTAGGGTACGGCTTAGGGTACGGGTTCGGGGAGGGCTTCGGGTACGGCGTAGTGTATGGGTTAGGGTTAGGGTTAGGGTTAGTGTTAGGGTTAGGGCTCGGTTTAGGCTATTGGTTAGGATTAGGGTACGTGTTAGGGTTAGGGTAGGGGTTAGGGTTAGGGTACGCGTTAGTGTTAGGGTAGTTATTAAAGCTATCCCACTCTCTAGATACCCCTTAGCACATAAGGAATATTATTTGGAGGTCCAGCCATGGAGAAGAGTTTAGACACTAGGATAAGATAAGGAACACACCCATTATAAAGAAATCACATTAGGATTCTCTTTTTAAGCTGTTCCTTAAAACACTAGTGCTTAGGAAATCTATTGGAGGCAGAAGCAGTCAAGGGTAGCCTAGGGTTAGGGTTAGGCTTAGGGTACGGCTTAGGGTACGGCTTAGGGTACGGGTTCGGGGAGGGCTTCGGGTACGGCGTAGGGTATGGGTTAGGGTTAGGGTTAGTGTTAGGGTTAGGGCTCGGTTTAGGGTATTGGTTAGGATTAGGGTACGTGTTATGGTTAGGGTAGGGGTTAGGGTTAGGGTACGCGTTAGTGTTAGGGTAGTTATTAAAGCTATCCCACTCTCTAGATACCCCTTAGCACATAAAGGAATATTATTTGGAGGTCCAGCCATGGAGAAGAGTTTAGACACTAGGATAAGATAAGGAACACACCCATTATAAAGAAATCACATTAGGATTCTCTTTTTAAGCTGTTCCTTAAAACACTAGTGCTTAGGAAATCTATTGGAGGCAGAAGCAGTCAAGGGTAGCCTAGGGTTAGGGTTAGGCTTAGGGTACGGCTTAGGGTACGGGTTCGGTGAGGGCTTCGGGTACGGCGTAGGGTATGGGTTAGGGTTAGGGTTAGGGTTAGTGTTAGGGTTAGGGCTCGGTTTAAGGTACGGGTTAGGATTAGGGTACATGTTAGGGTTAGGGTAGGGGTTAGGGTTAGGGTACGCGTTAGGGTTAGGGTAGTTATTAAACCTATCCCACTCTCTAGATACACCTTAGCACGTAAAGAAATATTATTTGGGGGTCCACCCATGGAGAAGAGTTTAGACACTAGGATAAGATAAGGAACACACCCATTATAAAGAAATCACAATAGGATTCTCTTTTTAAGCTGTTCCTTAAAACACTAGTGCTTAGGAAGTCTATTGGAGGCAGAAGCAGTCAAGGGTAGCCTAGGGTTAGGGTTAGGCTTAGGGTACGGCTTAGGGTACGGCTTAGGGTACGGGTTCGGGGAGGGCTTCGGGTACGGCGTAGGTTATGGGTTAGGGTTAGGGTTAGGGTTAGTGTTAGGGTTAGGGCTCGGTTTAGGGTATTGGTTAGGATTAGGGTACGTGTTATGGTTAGGGTAGGGGTTAGGGTTAGGGTACGCGTTAGTGTTAGGGTAGTTATTAAAGCTATCCCACTCTCTAGATACCCCTTAGCACATAAAGGAATATTATTTGGAGGTCCAGCCATGGAGAAGAGTTTAGACACTAGGATAAGATAAGGAACACACCCATTATAAAGAAATCACATTAGGATTCTCTTTTTAAGCTGTTCCTTAAAACACTAGTGCTTAGGAAATCTATTGGAGGCAGAAGCAGTCAAGGGTAGCCTAGGGTTAGGGTTAGGCTTAGGGTACGGCTTAGGGTACGGCTTAGGGTACGGGTTCGGGGAGGGCTTCGGGTATGGCTTAGGGTATGGGTTAGGGTTAGGGTTAGGGTTAGTGTTAGGGTTAGGGCTCGGTTTAGGGTACGGGTTAGGATTAGGGTACGTGTTAGGGTTAGGGTAGGGGATAGGGTTAGGGTACGCGTTAGGGTTAGGGTAGTTATTAAACCTATCCCACTCTCTAGATACCCCTTAGCACGTAAAGGTATATTATTTGGGGGTCCAACCATGGAGAAGAGTTTAGACACTAGGATAAGATAAGGAACACACCCATTATAAAGAAATCACATTAGGATTCTCTTTTTAAGCTGTTCCTTAAAACACTAGTGCTTAGGAAATCTATTGGAGGCAGAAGCAGTCAAGGGTAGCCTAGGGTTAGGGTTAGGCTTAGGGTACGGCTTAGGGTACGGCTTAGGGTACGGGTTTGGGGAGGGCTTCGGGTACGGCTTAGGGTATGGGTTAGGGTTAGGGTTAAGGTTAGTGTTAGGGTTAGGGCTCGGCTTAGGGTATTGGTTAGGATTAGGGTACGTGTTAGGGTTTTGGTAGGGGTTAGGGTTAGGGTACGCGTTAGTGTTAGGGTAGTTATTAAACCTATCCCAATCTCTAGATACCCCTTAGCACGTAAAGGAATATTATTTGGAGGTCCAGCCATGGAGAAGAGTTTAGACACTAGGATAAGATAAGGAACACACCCATTATAAAGAAATCACATTAGGATTCTCTTTTTAAGCTGTTCCTTAAAACACTAGTGCTTAGGAAATCTATTGGAGGCAGAAGCAGTCAAGGGTAGCCTAGGGTTAGGGTTAGGCTTAGGGTACGGCTTAGGGTACGGCTTAGGGTACGGGTTCGGGGAGGGCTTCTGGTACGGCGTAGGGTATGGGTTAGGGTTAGGGTTAGGGTTAGTGTTAGGGTTAGGGCTCGGTTTAGGGTATTGGTTAGGATTAGTGTACGTGTTAGGGTTAGGGTAGTGGTTAGGGTTAGGGTACGCGTTAGTGTTAGGGTAGTTATTAAAGCTATCCCACTCTCTAGATACCCCTTAGCACATAAGGAATATTATTTGGAGGTCCAGCCATGGAGAAGAGTTTAGACACTAGGATAAGATAAGGAACACACCCATTATAAAGAAATCACATTAGGATTCTCTTTTTAAGCTGTTCCTTAAAACACTAGTGCTTAGGAAATCTATTGGAGGCAGAAGCAGTCAAGGGTAGCCTAGGGTTAGGGTTAGGCTTAGGGTACGGCTTAGGGTACGGCTTAGGGTACGGGTTCGGGGAGGGCTTCGGGTACGGCGTAGGGTATGGGTTAGGGTTAGGGTTAGTGTTAGGGTTAGGGCTCGGTTTAGGGTATTGGTTAGGATTAGGGTACGTGTTATGGTTAGGGTAGGGGTTAGGGTTAGGGTACGCGTTAGTGTTAGGGTAGTTATTAAAGCTATCCCACTCTCTAGATACCCCTTAGCACATAAAGGAATATTATTTGGAGGTCCAGCCATGGAGAAGAGTTTAGACACTAGGATAAGATAAGGAACACACCCATTATAAAGAAATCACATTAGGATTCTCTTTTTAAGATGTTCCTTAAAACACTAGTGCTTAGGAAATCTATTGGAGGCAGAAGCATTCAAGGGTAGCCTAGGGTTAGGGTTAGGCTTAGGGTTAGGCTTAGGGTACGGCTTAGGGTACGGGTTCGGGGAGGGCTTCGGGTACGGCGTAGTGTATGGGTTAGGGTTAGGGTTAGGGTTAGTGTTAGGGTTAGGGCTCGGTTTAGGCTATTGGTTAGGATTAGGGTACGTGTTAGGGTTAGGGTAGGGGTTAGGGTTAGGGTACGCGTTAGTGTTAGGGTAGTTATTAAAGCTATCCCACTCTCTAGATACCCCTTAGCACATAAGGAATATTATTTGGAGGTCCAGCCATGGAGAAGAGTTTAGACACTAGGATAAGATAAGGAACACACCCATTATAAAGAAATCACATTAGGATTCTCTTTTTAAGCTGTTCCTTAAAACACTAGTGCTTAGGAAATCTATTGGAGGCAGAAGCAGTCAAGGGTAGCCTAGGGTTAGGGTTAGGCTTAGGGTACGGCTTAGGGTACGGCTTAGGGTACGGGTTCGGGGAGGGCTTCGGGTACGGCGTAGGGTATGGGTTAGGGTTAGGGTTAGTGTTAGGGTTAGGGCTCGGTTTAGGGTATTGGTTAGGATTAGGGTACGTGTTATGGTTAGGGTAGGGGTTAGGGTTAGGGTACGCGTTAGTGTTAGGGTAGTTATTAAAGCTATCCCACTCTCTAGATACCCCTTAGCACATAAAGGAATATTATTTGGAGGTCCAGCCATGGAGAAGAGTTTAGACACTAGGATAAGATAAGGAACACACCCATTATAAAGAAATCACATTAGGATTCTCTTTTTAAGCTGTTCCTTAAAACACTAGTGCTTAGGAAATCTATTGGAGGCAGAAGCAGTCAAGGGTAGCCTAGGGTTAGGGTTAGGCTTAGGGTACGGCTTAGGGTACGGGTTCGGTGAGGGCTTCGGGTACGGCGTAGGGTATGGGTTAGGGTTAGGGTTAGGGTTAGTGTTAGGGTTAGGGCTCGGTTTAAGGTACGGGTTAGGATTAGGGTACATGTTAGGGTTAGGGTAGGGGTTAGGGTTAGGGTACGCGTTAGGGTTAGGGTAGTTATTAAACCTATCCCACTCTCTAGATACACCTTAGCACGTAAAGAAATATTATTTGGGGGTCCACCCATGGAGAAGAGTTTAGACACTAGGATAAGATAAGGAACACACCCATTATAAAGAAATCACAATAGGATTCTCTTTTTAAGCTGTTCCTTAAAACACTAGTGCTTAGGAAGTCTATTGGAGGCAGAAGCAGTCAAGGGTAGCCTAGGGTTAGGGTTAGGCTTAGGGTACGGCTTAGGGTACGGCTTAGGGTACGGGTTCGGGGAGGGCTTCGGGTACGGCGTAGGTTATGGGTTAGGGTTAGGGTTAGGGTTAGTGTTAGGGTTAGGGCTCGGTTTAGGGTATTGGTTAGGATTAGGGTACGTGTTATGGTTAGGGTAGGGGTTAGGGTTAGGGTACGCGTTAGTGTTAGGGTAGTTATTAAAGCTATCCCACTCTCTAGATACCCCTTAGCACATAAAGGAATATTATTTGGAGGTCCAGCCATGGAGAAGAGTTTAGACACTAGGATAAGATAAGGAACACACCCATTATAAAGAAATCACATTAGGATTCTCTTTTTAAGCTGTTCCTTAAAACACTAGTGCTTAGGAAATCTATTGGAGGCAGAAGCAGTCAAGGGTAGCCTAGGGTTAGGGTTAGGCTTAGGGTACGGCTTAGGGTACGGCTTAGGGTACGGGTTCGGGGAGGGCTTCGGGTATGGCTTAGGGTATGGGTTAGGGTTAGGGTTAGGGTTAGTGTTAGGGTTAGGGCTCGGTTTAGGGTACGGGTTAGGATTAGGGTACGTGTTAGGGTTAGGGTAGGGGATAGGGTTAGGGTACGCGTTAGGGTTAGGGTAGTTATTAAACCTATCCCACTCTCTAGATACCCCTTAGCACGTAAAGGTATATTATTTGGGGGTCCAACCATGGAGAAGAGTTTAGACACTAGGATAAGATAAGGAACACACCCATTATAAAGAAATCACATTAGGATTCTCTTTTTAAGCTGTTCCTTAAAACACTAGTGCTTAGGAAATCTATTGGAGGCAGAAGCAGTCAAGGGTAGCCTAGGGTTAGGGTTAGGCTTAGGGTACGGCTTAGGGTACGGCTTAGGGTACGGGTTTGGGGAGGGCTTCGGGTACGGCTTAGGGTATGGGTTAGGGTTAGGGTTAAGGTTAGTGTTAGGGTTAGGGCTCGGCTTAGGGTATTGGTTAGGATTAGGGTACGTGTTAGGGTTTTGGTAGGGGTTAGGGTTAGGGTACGCGTTAGTGTTAGGGTAGTTATTAAACCTATCCCAATCTCTAGATACCCCTTAGCACGTAAAGGAATATTATTTGGAGGTCCAGCCATGGAGAAGAGTTTAGACACTAGGATAAGATAAGGAACACACCCATTATAAAGAAATCACATTAGGATTCTCTTTTTAAGCTGTTCCTTAAAACACTAGTGCTTAGGAAATCTATTGGAGGCAGAAGCAGTCAAGGGTAGCCTAGGGTTAGGGTTAGGCTTAGGGTACGGCTTAGGGTACGGCTTAGGGTACGGGTTCGGGGAGGGCTTCTGGTACGGCGTAGGGTATGGGTTAGGGTTAGGGTTAGGGTTAGTGTTAGGGTTAGGGCTCGGTTTAGGGTATTGGTTACGATTAGGGTACGTGTTAGCGATAGGGTAGGGGTTAGGGTTAGGGTACGCGTTAGTGTTAGGGTAGTTATTAAACCTAACCCACTCTCTAGATACCCCTTAGCACGTAAAGGAATATTATTTGGAGGTCCAGCCATGGAGAAGAGTTTAGACACTAGGATAAGATAAGGAACACACCCATTATAAAGAAATCACATTAGGATTCTCTTTTTAAGCTGTTCCTTAAAACACTAGTGCTTAGGAAATCTATTGGAGGCAGAAGCAGTCAAGGGTAGCCTAGGGTTAGGGTTAGGCTTAGGGTTAGGCTTAGGGTACGGCTTAGGGTACGGGTTCGGGGAGGGCTTCTGGTATGGCGTAGGGTATGGGTTAGGGTTAGGGTTAGGGTTAGTGTTAGGGTTAGGGCTCGGTATAGGGTATTGGTTAGGATTAGGGTACGTGTTAGGGTTAGGGTAGGGTTTAGGGTTAGGGTACGCGTTAGTGTTAGGGTAGTTATTAAACCTAACCCACTCTCTAGATACCCCTTAGCACGTAAAGGAATATTATTTGGGGGTCCAGCCATGGAGAAGAGTTTAGACACTAGGATAAGATAAGGAACACACCCATTATAAAGAAATCACATTAGGATTCTCTTTTTAAGCTGTTCCTTAAAACACTAGTGCTTAGGAAATCTATTGGAGGCAGAAGCAGTCAAGGGTAGCCTAGGGTTAGGGTTAGGCTTAGGGTACGGCTTAGGGTACGGCTTAGGGTACGGGTTCGGGGAGGGCTTCGGGTACGGCGTAGGGTATGGGTTAGGGTTAGGGTTAGTGTTAGGGTTAGGGCTCGGTTTAGGGTATTGGTTAGGATTAGGGTACGTGTTATGGTTAGGGTAGGGGTTAGGGTTAGGGTACGCGTTAGTGTTAGGGTAGTTATTAAAGCTATCCCACTCTCTAGATACCCCTTAGCACATAAAGGAATATTATTTGGAGGTCCAGCCATGGAGAAGAGTTTAGACACTAGGATAAGATAAGGAACACACCCATTATAAAGAAATCACATTAGGATTCTCTTTTTAAGCTGTTCCTTAAAACACTAGTGCTTAGGAAATCTATTGGAGGCAGAAGCATTCAAGGGTAGCCTAGGGTTAGGGTTAGGCTTAGGGTTAGGCTTAGGGTACGGCTTAGGGTACGGGTTCGGGGAGGGCTTCTGGTACGGCGTAGGGTATGGGTTAGGGTTAGGGTTAGGGTTAGTGTTAGGGTTAGGGCTCGGTTTAGGGTATTGGTTAGGATTAGGGTACGTGTTATGGTTAGGGTAGGGGTTAGGGTTAGGGTACGCGTTAGTGTTAGGGTAGTTATTAAAGCTATCCCACTCTCTAGATACCCCTTAGCACATAAGGAATATTATTTGGAGGTCCAGCCATGGAGAAGAGTTTAGACACTAGGATAAGATAAGGAACACACCCATTATAAAGAAATCACATTAGGATTCTCTTTTTAAGCTGTTCCTTAAAACACTAGTGCTTAGGAAATCTATTGGAGGCAGAAGCAGTCAAGGGTAGCCTAGGGTTAGGGTTAGGCTTAGGGTACGGCTTAGGGTACGGCTTAGGGTACGGGTTCGGGGAGGGCTTCGGGTACGGCGTAGGGTATGGGTTAGGGTTAGGGTTAGTGTTAGGGTTAGGGCTCGGTTTAGGCTATTGGTTAGGATTAGGGTACGTGTTAGGGTTAGGGTAGGGGTTAGGGTTAGGGTACGCGTTAGTGTTAGGGTAGTTATTAAAGCTATCCCACTCTCTAGATACCCCTTAGCACATAAGGAATATTATTTGGAGGTCCAGCCATGGAGAAGAGTTTAGACACTAGGATAAGATAAGGAACACACCCATTATAAAGAAATCACATTAGGATTCTCTTTTTAAGCTGTTCCTTAAAACACTAGTGCTTAGGAAATCTATTGGAGGCAGAAGCAGTCAAGGGTAGCCTAGGGTTAGGGTTAGGCTTAGGGTACGGCTTAGGGTACGGCTTAGGGTACGGGTTCGGGGAGGGCTTCGGGTACGGCGTAGGGTATGGGTTAGGGTTAGGGTTAGTGTTAGGGTTAGGGCTCGGTTTAGGGTATTGGTTAGGATTAGGGTACGTGTTATGGTTAGGGTAGGGGTTAGGGTTAGGGTACGCGTTAGTGTTAGGGTAGTTATTAAAGCTATCCCACTCTCTAGATACCCCTTAGCACATAAAGGAATATTATTTGGAGGTCCAGCCATGGAGAAGAGTTTAGACACTAGGATAAGATAAGGAACACACCCATTATAAAGAAATCACATTAGGATTCTCTTTTTAAGCTGTTCCTTAAAACACTAGTGCTTAGGAAATCTATTGGAGGCAGAAGCAGTCAAGGGTAGCCTAGGGTTAGGGTTAGGCTTAGGGTACGGCTTAGGGTACGGGTTCGGTGAGGGCTTCGGGTACGGCGTAGGGTATGGGTTAGGGTTAGGGTTAGGGTTAGTGTTAGGGTTAGGGCTCGGTTTAAGGTACGGGTTAGGATTAGGGTACATGTTAGGGTTAGGGTAGGGGTTAGGGTTAGGGTACGCGTTAGGGTTAGGGTAGTTATTAAACCTATCCCACTCTCTAGATACACCTTAGCACGTAAAGAAATATTATTTGGGGGTCCACCCATGGAGAAGAGTTTAGACACTAGGATAAGATAAGGAACACACCCATTATAAAGAAATCACAATAGGATTCTCTTTTTAAGCTGTTCCTTAAAACACTAGTGCTTAGGAAGTCTATTGGAGGCAGAAGCAGTCAAGGGTAGCCTAGGGTTAGGGTTAGGCTTAGGGTACGGCTTAGGGTACGGCTTAGGGTACGGGTTCGGGGAGGGCTTCGGGTACGGCGTAGGTTATGGGTTAGGGTTAGGGTTAGGGTTAGTGTTAGGGTTAGGGCTCGGTTTAGGGTATTGGTTAGGATTAGGGTACGTGTTATGGTTAGGGTAGGGGTTAGGGTTAGGGTACGCGTTAGTGTTAGGGTAGTTATTAAAGCTATCCCACTCTCTAGATACCCCTTAGCACATAAAGGAATATTATTTGGAGGTCCAGCCATGGAGAAGAGTTTAGACACTAGGATAAGATAAGGAACACACCCATTATAAAGAAATCACATTAGGATTCTCTTTTTAAGCTGTTCCTTAAAACACTAGTGCTTAGGAAATCTATTGGAGGCAGAAGCAGTCAAGGGTAGCCTAGGGTTAGGGTTAGGCTTAGGGTACGGCTTAGGGTACGGCTTAGGGTACGGGTTCGGGGAGGGCTTCGGGTATGGCTTAGGGTATGGGTTAGGGTTAGGGTTAGGGTTAGTGTTAGGGTTAGGGCTCGGTTTAGGGTACGGGTTAGGATTAGGGTACGTGTTAGGGTTAGGGTAGGGGATAGGGTTAGGGTACGCGTTAGGGTTAGGGTAGTTATTAAACCTATCCCACTCTCTAGATACCCCTTAGCACGTAAAGGTATATTATTTGGGGGTCCAACCATGGAGAAGAGTTTAGACACTAGGATAAGATAAGGAACACACCCATTATAAAGAAATCACATTAGGATTCTCTTTTTAAGCTGTTCCTTAAAACACTAGTGCTTAGGAAATCTATTGGAGGCAGAAGCAGTCAAGGGTAGCCTAGGGTTAGGGTTAGGCTTAGGGTACGGCTTAGGGTACGGCTTAGGGTACGGGTTTGGGGAGGGCTTCGGGTACGGCTTAGGGTATGGGTTAGGGTTAGGGTTAAGGTTAGTGTTAGGGTTAGGGCTCGGCTTAGGGTATTGGTTAGGATTAGGGTACGTGTTAGGGTTTTGGTAGGGGTTAGGGTTAGGGTACGCGTTAGTGTTAGGGTAGTTATTAAACCTATCCCAATCTCTAGATACCCCTTAGCACGTAAAGGAATATTATTTGGAGGTCCAGCCATGGAGAAGAGTTTAGACACTAGGATAAGATAAGGAACACACCCATTATAAAGAAATCACATTAGGATTCTCTTTTTAAGCTGTTCCTTAAAACACTAGTGCTTAGGAAATCTATTGGAGGCAGAAGCAGTCAAGGGTAGCCTAGGGTTAGGGTTAGGCTTAGGGTACGGCTTAGGGTACGGCTTAGGGTACGGGTTCGGGGAGGGCTTCTGGTACGGCGTAGGGTATGGGTTAGGGTTAGGGTTAGGGTTAGTGTTAGGGTTAGGGCTCGGTTTAGGGTATTGGTTAGGATTAGTGTACGTGTTAGGGTTAGGGTAGTGGTTAGGGTTAGGGTACGCGTTAGTGTTAGGGTAGTTATTAAAGCTATCCCACTCTCTAGATACCCCTTAGCACATAAGGAATATTATTTGGAGGTCCAGCCATGGAGAAGAGTTTAGACACTAGGATAAGATAAGGAACACACCCATTATAAAGAAATCACATTAGGATTCTCTTTTTAAGCTGTTCCTTAAAACACTAGTGCTTAGGAAATCTATTGGAGGCAGAAGCAGTCAAGGGTAGCCTAGGGTTAGGGTTAGGCTTAGGGTACGGCTTAGGGTACGGCTTAGGGTACGGGTTCGGGGAGGGCTTCGGGTACGGCGTAGGGTATGGGTTAGGGTTAGGGTTAGTGTTAGGGTTAGGGCTCGGTTTAGGGTATTGGTTAGGATTAGGGTACGTGTTATGGTTAGGGTAGGGGTTAGGGTTAGGGTACGCGTTAGTGTTAGGGTAGTTATTAAAGCTATCCCACTCTCTAGATACCCCTTAGCACATAAAGGAATATTATTTGGAGGTCCAGCCATGGAGAAGAGTTTAGACACTAGGATAAGATAAGGAACACACCCATTATAAAGAAATCACATTAGGATTCTCTTTTTAAGATGTTCCTTAAAACACTAGTGCTTAGGAAATCTATTGGAGGCAGAAGCATTCAAGGGTAGCCTAGGGTTAGGGTTAGGCTTAGGGTTAGGCTTAGGGTACGGCTTAGGGTACGGGTTCGGGGAGGGCTTCGGGTACGGCGTAGTGTATGGGTTAGGGTTAGGGTTAGGGTTAGTGTTAGGGTTAGGGCTCGGTTTAGGCTATTGGTTAGGATTAGGGTACGTGTTAGGGTTAGGGTAGGGGTTAGGGTTAGGGTACGCGTTAGTGTTAGGGTAGTTATTAAAGCTATCCCACTCTCTAGATACCCCTTAGCACATAAGGAATATTATTTGGAGGTCCAGCCATGGAGAAGAGTTTAGACACTAGGATAAGATAAGGAACACACCCATTATAAAGAAATCACATTAGGATTCTCTTTTTAAGCTGTTCCTTAAAACACTAGTGCTTAGGAAATCTATTGGAGGCAGAAGCAGTCAAGGGTAGCCTAGGGTTAGGGTTAGGCTTAGGGTACGGCTTAGGGTACGGCTTAGGGTACGGGTTCGGGGAGGGCTTCGGGTACGGCGTAGGGTATGGGTTAGGGTTAGGGTTAGTGTTAGGGTTAGGGCTCGGTTTAGGGTATTGGTTAGGATTAGGGTACGTGTTATGGTTAGGGTAGGGGTTAGGGTTAGGGTACGCGTTAGTGTTAGGGTAGTTATTAAAGCTATCCCACTCTCTAGATACCCCTTAGCACATAAAGGAATATTATTTGGAGGTCCAGCCATGGAGAAGAGTTTAGACACTAGGATAAGATAAGGAACACACCCATTATAAAGAAATCACATTAGGATTCTCTTTTTAAGCTGTTCCTTAAAACACTAGTGCTTAGGAAATCTATTGGAGGCAGAAGCATTCAAGGGTAGCCTAGGGTTAGGGTTAGGCTTAGGGTTAGGCTTAGGGTACGGCTTAGGGTACGGGTTCGGGGAGGGCTTCTGGTACGGCGTAGGGTATGGGTTAGGGTTAGGGTTAGGGTTAGTGTTAGGGTTAGGGCTCGGTTTAGGGTATTGGTTAGGATTAGGGTACGTGTTATGGTTAGGGTAGGGGTTAGGGTTAGGGTACGCGTTAGTGTTAGGGTAGTTATTAAAGCTATCCCACTCTCTAGATACCCCTTAGCACATAAGGAATATTATTTGGAGGTCCAGCCATGGAGAAGAGTTTAGACACTAGGATAAGATAAGGAACACACCCATTATAAAGAAATCACATTAGGATTCTCTTTTTAAGCTGTTCCTTAAAACACTAGTGCTTAGGAAATCTATTGGAGGCAGAAGCAGTCAAGGGTAGCCTAGGGTTAGGGTTAGGCTTAGGGTACGGCTTAGGGTACGGCTTAGGGTACGGGTTCGGGGAGGGCTTCGGGTACGGCGTAGGGTATGGGTTAGGGTTAGGGTTAGTGTTAGGGTTAGGGCTCGGTTTAGGCTATTGGTTAGGATTAGGGTACGTGTTAGGGTTAGGGTAGGGGTTAGGGTTAGGGTACGCGTTAGTGTTAGGGTAGTTATTAAAGCTATCCCACTCTCTAGATACCCCTTAGCACATAAGGAATATTATTTGGAGGTCCAGCCATGGAGAAGAGTTTAGACACTAGGATAAGATAAGGAACACACCCATTATAAAGAAATCACATTAGGATTCTCTTTTTAAGCTGTTCCTTAAAACACTAGTGCTTAGGAAATCTATTGGAGGCAGAAGCAGTCAAGGGTAGCCTAGGGTTAGGGTTAGGCTTAGGGTACGGCTTAGGGTACGGCTTAGGGTACGGGTTCGGGGAGGGCTTCGGGTACGGCGTAGGGTATGGGTTAGGGTTAGGGTTAGTGTTAGGGTTAGGGCTCGGTTTAGGGTATTGGTTAGGATTAGGGTACGTGTTATGGTTAGGGTAGGGGTTAGGGTTAGGGTACGCGTTAGTGTTAGGGTAGTTATTAAAGCTATCCCACTCTCTAGATACCCCTTAGCACATAAAGGAATATTATTTGGAGGTCCAGCCATGGAGAAGAGTTTAGACACTAGGATAAGATAAGGAACACACCCATTATAAAGAAATCACATTAGGATTCTCTTTTTAAGCTGTTCCTTAAAACACTAGTGCTTAGGAAATCTATTGGAGGCAGAAGCAGTCAAGGGTAGCCTAGGGTTAGGGTTAGGCTTAGGGTACGGCTTAGGGTACGGGTTCGGTGAGGGCTTCGGGTACGGCGTAGGGTATGGGTTAGGGTTAGGGTTAGGGTTAGTGTTAGGGTTAGGGCTCGGTTTAAGGTACGGGTTAGGATTAGGGTACATGTTAGGGTTAGGGTAGGGGTTAGGGTTAGGGTACGCGTTAGGGTTAGGGTAGTTATTAAACCTATCCCACTCTCTAGATACACCTTAGCACGTAAAGAAATATTATTTGGGGGTCCACCCATGGAGAAGAGTTTAGACACTAGGATAAGATAAGGAACACACCCATTATAAAGAAATCACAATAGGATTCTCTTTTTAAGCTGTTCCTTAAAACACTAGTGCTTAGGAAGTCTATTGGAGGCAGAAGCAGTCAAGGGTAGCCTAGGGTTAGGGTTAGGCTTAGGGTACGGCTTAGGGTACGGCTTAGGGTACGGGTTCGGGGAGGGCTTCGGGTACGGCGTAGGTTATGGGTTAGGGTTAGGGTTAGGGTTAGTGTTAGGGTTAGGGCTCGGTTTAGGGTATTGGTTAGGATTAGGGTACGTGTTATGGTTAGGGTAGGGGTTAGGGTTAGGGTACGCGTTAGTGTTAGGGTAGTTATTAAAGCTATCCCACTCTCTAGATACCCCTTAGCACATAAAGGAATATTATTTGGAGGTCCAGCCATGGAGAAGAGTTTAGACACTAGGATAAGATAAGGAACACACCCATTATAAAGAAATCACATTAGGATTCTCTTTTTAAGCTGTTCCTTAAAACACTAGTGCTTAGGAAATCTATTGGAGGCAGAAGCAGTCAAGGGTAGCCTAGGGTTAGGGTTAGGCTTAGGGTACGGCTTAGGGTACGGCTTAGGGTACGGGTTCGGGGAGGGCTTCGGGTATGGCTTAGGGTATGGGTTAGGGTTAGGGTTAGGGTTAGTGTTAGGGTTAGGGCTCGGTTTAGGGTACGGGTTAGGATTAGGGTACGTGTTAGGGTTAGGGTAGGGGATAGGGTTAGGGTACGCGTTAGGGTTAGGGTAGTTATTAAACCTATCCCACTCTCTAGATACCCCTTAGCACGTAAAGGTATATTATTTGGGGGTCCAACCATGGAGAAGAGTTTAGACACTAGGATAAGATAAGGAACACACCCATTATAAAGAAATCACATTAGGATTCTCTTTTTAAGCTGTTCCTTAAAACACTAGTGCTTAGGAAATCTATTGGAGGCAGAAGCAGTCAAGGGTAGCCTAGGGTTAGGGTTAGGCTTAGGGTACGGCTTAGGGTACGGCTTAGGGTACGGGTTTGGGGAGGGCTTCGGGTACGGCTTAGGGTATGGGTTAGGGTTAGGGTTAAGGTTAGTGTTAGGGTTAGGGCTCGGCTTAGGGTATTGGTTAGGATTAGGGTACGTGTTAGGGTTTTGGTAGGGGTTAGGGTTAGGGTACGCGTTAGTGTTAGGGTAGTTATTAAACCTATCCCAATCTCTAGATACCCCTTAGCACGTAAAGGAATATTATTTGGAGGTCCAGCCATGGAGAAGAGTTTAGACACTAGGATAAGATAAGGAACACACCCATTATAAAGAAATCACATTAGGATTCTCTTTTTAAGCTGTTCCTTAAAACACTAGTGCTTAGGAAATCTATTGGAGGCAGAAGCAGTCAAGGGTAGCCTAGGGTTAGGGTTAGGCTTAGGGTACGGCTTAGGGTACGGCTTAGGGTACGGGTTCGGGGAGGGCTTCTGGTACGGCGTAGGGTATGGGTTAGGGTTAGGGTTAGGGTTAGTGTTAGGGTTAGGGCTCGGTTTAGGGTATTGGTTAGGATTAGTGTACGTGTTAGGGTTAGGGTAGTGGTTAGGGTTAGGGTACGCGTTAGTGTTAGGGTAGTTATTAAAGCTATCCCACTCTCTAGATACCCCTTAGCACATAAGGAATATTATTTGGAGGTCCAGCCATGGAGAAGAGTTTAGACACTAGGATAAGATAAGGAACACACCCATTATAAAGAAATCACATTAGGATTCTCTTTTTAAGCTGTTCCTTAAAACACTAGTGCTTAGGAAATCTATTGGAGGCAGAAGCAGTCAAGGGTAGCCTAGGGTTAGGGTTAGGCTTAGGGTACGGCTTAGGGTACGGCTTAGGGTACGGGTTCGGGGAGGGCTTCGGGTACGGCGTAGGGTATGGGTTAGGGTTAGGGTTAGTGTTAGGGTTAGGGCTCGGTTTAGGGTATTGGTTAGGATTAGGGTACGTGTTATGGTTAGGGTAGGGGTTAGGGTTAGGGTACGCGTTAGTGTTAGGGTAGTTATTAAAGCTATCCCACTCTCTAGATACCCCTTAGCACATAAAGGAATATTATTTGGAGGTCCAGCCATGGAGAAGAGTTTAGACACTAGGATAAGATAAGGAACACACCCATTATAAAGAAATCACATTAGGATTCTCTTTTTAAGATGTTCCTTAAAACACTAGTGCTTAGGAAATCTATTGGAGGCAGAAGCATTCAAGGGTAGCCTAGGGTTAGGGTTAGGCTTAGGGTTAGGCTTAGGGTACGGCTTAGGGTACGGGTTCGGGGAGGGCTTCGGGTACGGCGTAGTGTATGGGTTAGGGTTAGGGTTAGGGTTAGTGTTAGGGTTAGGGCTCGGTTTAGGCTATTGGTTAGGATTAGGGTACGTGTTAGGGTTAGGGTAGGGGTTAGGGTTAGGGTACGCGTTAGTGTTAGGGTAGTTATTAAAGCTATCCCACTCTCTAGATACCCCTTAGCACATAAGGAATATTATTTGGAGGTCCAGCCATGGAGAAGAGTTTAGACACTAGGATAAGATAAGGAACACACCCATTATAAAGAAATCACATTAGGATTCTCTTTTTAAGCTGTTCCTTAAAACACTAGTGCTTAGGAAATCTATTGGAGGCAGAAGCAGTCAAGGGTAGCCTAGGGTTAGGGTTAGGCTTAGGGTACGGCTTAGGGTACGGCTTAGGGTACGGGTTCGGGGAGGGCTTCGGGTACGGCGTAGGGTATGGGTTAGGGTTAGGGTTAGTGTTAGGGTTAGGGCTCGGTTTAGGGTATTGGTTAGGATTAGGGTACGTGTTATGGTTAGGGTAGGGGTTAGGGTTAGGGTACGCGTTAGTGTTAGGGTAGTTATTAAAGCTATCCCACTCTCTAGATACCCCTTAGCACATAAAGGAATATTATTTGGAGGTCCAGCCATGGAGAAGAGTTTAGACACTAGGATAAGATAAGGAACACACCCATTATAAAGAAATCACATTAGGATTCTCTTTTTAAGCTGTTCCTTAAAACACTAGTGCTTAGGAAATCTATTGGAGGCAGAAGCAGTCAAGGGTAGCCTAGGGTTAGGGTTAGGCTTAGGGTACGGCTTAGGGTACGGGTTCGGTGAGGGCTTCGGGTACGGCGTAGGGTATGGGTTAGGGTTAGGGTTAGGGTTAGTGTTAGGGTTAGGGCTCGGTTTAAGGTACGGGTTAGGATTAGGGTACATGTTAGGGTTAGGGTAGGGGTTAGGGTTAGGGTACGCGTTAGGGTTAGGGTAGTTATTAAACCTATCCCACTCTCTAGATACACCTTAGCACGTAAAGAAATATTATTTGGGGGTCCACCCATGGAGAAGAGTTTAGACACTAGGATAAGATAAGGAACACACCCATTATAAAGAAATCACAATAGGATTCTCTTTTTAAGCTGTTCCTTAAAACACTAGTGCTTAGGAAGTCTATTGGAGGCAGAAGCAGTCAAGGGTAACCTAGGGTTAGGGTTAGGCTTAGGGTACGGCTTAGGGTACGGCTTAGGGTACGGGTTCGGGGAGGGCTTCGGGTACGGCGTAGGTTATGGGTTAGGGTTAGGGTTAGGGTTAGTGTTAGGGTTAGGGCTCGGTTTAGGGTATTGGTTAGGATTAGGGTACGTGTTATGGTTAGGGTAGGGGTTAGGGTTAGGGTACGCGTTAGTGTTAGGGTAGTTATTAAAGCTATCCCACTCTCTAGATACCCCTTAGCACATAAAGGAATATTATTTGGAGGTCCAGCCATGGAGAAGAGTTTAGACACTAGGATAAGATAAGGAACACACCCATTATAAAGAAATCACATTAGGATTCTCTTTTTAAGCTGTTCCTTAAAACACTAGTGCTTAGGAAATCTATTGGAGGCAGAAGCAGTCAAGGGTAGCCTAGGGTTAGGGTTAGGCTTAGGGTACGGCTTAGGGTACGGCTTAGGGTACGGGTTCGGGGAGGGCTTCGGGTATGGCTTAGGGTATGGGTTAGGGTTAGGGTTAGGGTTAGTGTTAGGGTTAGGGCTCGGTTTAGGGTACGGGTTAGGATTAGGGTACGTGTTAGGGTTAGGGTAGGGGATAGGGTTAGGGTACGCGTTAGGGTTAGGGTAGTTATTAAACCTATCCCACTCTCTAGATACCCCTTAGCACGTAAAGGTATATTATTTGGGGGTCCAACCATGGAGAAGAGTTTAGACACTAGGATAAGATAAGGAACACACCCATTATAAAGAAATCACATTAGGATTCTCTTTTTAAGCTGTTCCTTAAAACACTAGTGCTTAGGAAATCTATTGGAGGCAGAAGCAGTCAAGGGTAGCCTAGGGTTAGGGTTAGGCTTAGGGTACGGCTTAGGGTACGGCTTAGGGTACGGGTTTGGGGAGGGCTTCGGGTACGGCTTAGGGTATGGGTTAGGGTTAGGGTTAAGGTTAGTGTTAGGGTTAGGGCTCGGCTTAGGGTATTGGTTAGGATTAGGGTACGTGTTAGGGTTTTGGTAGGGGTTAGGGTTAGGGTACGCGTTAGTGTTAGGGTAGTTATTAAACCTATCCCAATCTCTAGATACCCCTTAGCACGTAAAGGAATATTATTTGGAGGTCCAGCCATGGAGAAGAGTTTAGACACTAGGATAAGATAAGGAACACACCCATTATAAAGAAATCACATTAGGATTCTCTTTTTAAGCTGTTCCTTAAAACACTAGTGCTTAGGAAATCTATTGGAGGCAGAAGCAGTCAAGGGTAGCCTAGGGTTAGGGTTAGGCTTAGGGTACGGCTTAGGGTACGGCTTAGGGTACGGGTTCGGGGAGGGCTTCTGGTACGGCGTAGGGTATGGGTTAGGGTTAGGGTTAGGGTTAGTGTTAGGGTTAGGGCTCGGTTTAGGGTATTGGTTACGATTAGGGTACGTGTTAGCGATAGGGTAGGGGTTAGGGTTAGGGTACGCGTTAGTGTTAGGGTAGTTATTAAACCTAACCCACTCTCTAGATACCCCTTAGCACGTAAAGGAATATTATTTGGAGGTCCAGCCATGGAGAAGAGTTTAGACACTAGGATAAGATAAGGAACACACCCATTATAAAGAAATCACATTAGGATTCTCTTTTTAAGCTGTTCCTTAAAACACTAGTGCTTAGGAAATCTATTGGAGGCAGAAGCAGTCAAGGGTAGCCTAGGGTTAGGGTTAGGCTTAGGGTTAGGCTTAGGGTACGGCTTAGGGTACGGGTTCGGGGAGGGCTTCTGGTATGGCGTAGGGTATGGGTTAGGGTTAGGGTTAGGGTTAGTGTTAGGGTTAGGGCTCGGTATAGGGTATTGGTTAGGATTAGGGTACGTGTTAGGGTTAGGGTAGGGTTTAGGGTTAGGGTACGCGTTAGTGTTAGGGTAGTTATTAAACCTAACCCACTCTCTAGATACCCCTTAGCACGTAAAGGAATATTATTTGGGGGTCCAGCCATGGAGAAGAGTTTAGACACTAGGATAAGATAAGGAACACACCCATTATAAAGAAATCACATTAGGATTCTCTTTTTAAGCTGTTCCTTAAAACACTAGTGCTTAGGAAATCTATTGGAGGCAGAAGCAGTCAAGGGTAGCCTAGGGTTAGGGTTAGGCTTAGGGTACGGCTTAGGGTACGGCTTAGGGTACGGGTTCGGGGAGGGCTTCGGGTACGGCGTAGGGTATGGGTTAGGGTTAGGGTTAGTGTTAGGGTTAGGGCTCGGTTTAGGGTATTGGTTAGGATTAGGGTACGTGTTATGGTTAGGGTAGGGGTTAGGGTTAGGGTACGCGTTAGTGTTAGGGTAGTTATTAAAGCTATCCCACTCTCTAGATACCCCTTAGCACATAAAGGAATATTATTTGGAGGTCCAGCCATGGAGAAGAGTTTAGACACTAGGATAAGATAAGGAACACACCCATTATAAAGAAATCACATTAGGATTCTCTTTTTAAGCTGTTCCTTAAAACACTAGTGCTTAGGAAATCTATTGGAGGCAGAAGCATTCAAGGGTAGCCTAGGGTTAGGGTTAGGCTTAGGGTTAGGCTTAGGGTACGGCTTAGGGTACGGGTTCGGGGAGGGCTTCTGGTACGGCGTAGGGTATGGGTTAGGGTTAGGGTTAGGGTTAGTGTTAGGGTTAGGGCTCGGTTTAGGGTATTGGTTAGGATTAGGGTACGTGTTATGGTTAGGGTAGGGGTTAGGGTTAGGGTACGCGTTAGTGTTAGGGTAGTTATTAAAGCTATCCCACTCTCTAGATACCCCTTAGCACATAAAGGAATATTATTTGGAGGTCCAGCCATGGAGAAGAGTTTAGACACTAGGATAAGATAAGGAACACACCCATTATAAAGAAATCACATTAGGATTCTCTTTTTAAGCTGTTCCTTAAAACACTAGTGCTTAGGAAATCTATTGGAGGCAGAAGCAGTCAAGGGTAGCCTAGGGTTAGGGTTAGGCTTAGGGTTAGGCTTAGGGTACGGGTTCGGTGAGGGCTTCGGGTACGGCGTAGGGTATGGGTTAGGGTTAGGGTTAGGGTTAGTGTTAGGGTTAGGGCTCGTTTTAGGGTACGGGTTAGGATTAGGGTACGTGTTAGGGTTAGGGTAGGGGATAGGGTTAGGGTACGCGTTAGGGTTAGGGTAGTTATTAAACCTATCCCACTCTCTAGATACACCTTAGCACGTAAAGAAATATTATTTGGGGGTCCACCCATGGAGAAGAGTTTAGACACTAGGATAAGATAAGGAACACACCCATTATAAAGAAATCACAATAGGATTCTCTTTTTAAGCTGTTCCTTAAAACACTAGTGCTTAGGAAGTCTATTGGAGGCAGAAGCAGTCAAGGGTAGCCTAGGGTTAGGGTTAGGCTTAGGGTACGGCTTAGGGTACGGCTTAGGGTACGGGTTCGGGGAGGGCTTCGGGTACGGCGTAGGTTATGGGTTAGGGTTAGGGTTAGGGTTAGTGTTAGGGTTAGGGCTCGGTTTAGGGTATTGGTTAGGATTAGGGTACGTGTTATGGTTAGGGTAGGGGTTAGGGTTAGGGTACGCGTTAGTGTTAGGGTAGTTATTAAAGCTATCCCACTCTCTAGATACCCCTTAGCACATAAAGGAATATTATTTGGAGGTCCAGCCATGGAGAAGAGTTTAGACACTAGGATAAGATAAGGAACACACCCATTATAAAGAAATCACATTAGGATTCTCTTTTTAAGCTGTTCCTTAAAACACTAGTGCTTAGGAAATCTATTGGAGGCAGAAGCAGTCAAGGGTAGCCTAGGGTTAGGGTTAGGCTTAGGGTACGGCTTAGGGTACGGCTTAGGGTACGGGTTTGGGGAGGGCTTCGGGTACGGCTTAGGGTATGGGTTAGGGTTAGGGTTAAGGTTAGTGTTAGGGTTAGGGCTCGGCTTAGGGTATTGGTTAGGATTAGGGTACGTGTTAGGGTTTTGGTAGGGGTTAGGGTTAGGGTACGCGTTAGTGTTAGGGTAGTTATTAAACCTATCCCAATCTCTAGATACCCCTTAGCACGTAAAGGAATATTATTTGGAGGTCCAGCCATGGAGAAGAGTTTAGACACTAGGATAAGATAAGGAACACACCCATTATAAAGAAATCACATTAGGATTCTCTTTTTAAGCTGTTCCTTAAAACACTAGTGCTTAGGAAATCTATTGGAGGCAGAAGCAGTCAAGGGTAGCCTAGGGTTAGGGTTAGGCTTAGGGTACGGCTTAGGGTACGGCTTAGGGTACGGGTTCGGGGAGGGCTTCTGGTACGGCGTAGGGTATGGGTTAGGGTTAGGGTTAGGGTTAGTGTTAGGGTTAGGGCTCGGTTTAGGGTATTGGTTACGATTAGGGTACGTGTTAGCGATAGGGTAGGGGTTAGGGTTAGGGTACGCGTTAGTGTTAGGGTAGTTATTAAACCTAACCCACTCTCTAGATACCCCTTAGCACGTAAAGGAATATTATTTGGAGGTCCAGCCATGGAGAAGAGTTTAGACACTAGGATAAGATAAGGAACACACCCATTATAAAGAAATCACATTAGGATTCTCTTTTTAAGCTGTTCCTTAAAACACTAGTGCTTAGGAAATCTATTGGAGGCAGAAGCAGTCAAGGGTAGCCTAGGGTTAGGGTTAGGCTTAGGGTTAGGCTTAGGGTACGGCTTAGGGTACGGGTTCGGGGAGGGCTTCTGGTATGGCGTAGGGTATGGGTTAGGGTTAGGGTTAGGGTTAGTGTTGGGTTAGGGCTCGGTATAGGGTATTGGTTAGGATTAGGGTACGTGTTAGGGTTAGGGTAGGGTTTAGGGTTAGGGTACGCGTTAGTGTTAGGGTAGTTATTAAACCTAACCCACTCTCTAGATACCCCTTAGCACGTAAAGGAATATTATTTGGGGGTCCAGCCATGGAGAAGAGTTTAGACACTAGGATAAGATAAGGAACACACCCATTATAAAGAAATCACATTAGGATTCTCTTTTTAAGCTGTTCCTTAAAACACTAGTGCTTAGGAAATCTATTGGAGGCAGAAGCAGTCAAGGGTAGCCTAGGGTTAGGGTTAGGCTTAGGGTACGGCTTAGGGTACGGCTTAGGGTACGGGTTCGGGGAGGGCTTCGGGTACGGCGTAGGGTATGGGTTAGGGTTAGGGTTAGGGTTAGTGTTAGGGTTAGGGCTCGGTTTAGGGTATTGGTTAGGATTAGTGTACGTGTTAGGGTTAGGGTAGGGGTTAGGGTTAGGGTACGCGTTAGTGTTAGGGTAGTTATTAAAGCTATCCCACTCTCTAGATACCCCTTAGCACATAAGGAATATTATTTGGAGGTCCAGCCATGGAGAAGAGTTTAGACACTAGGATAAGATAAGGAACACACCCATTATAAAGAAATCACATTAGGATTCTCTTTTTAAGCTGTTCCTTAAAACACTAGTGCTTAGGAAATCTATTGGAGGCAGAAGCAGTCAAGGGTAGCCTAGGGTTAGGGTTAGGCTTAGGGTACGGCTTAGGGTACGGCTTAGGGTACGGGTTCGGGGAGGGCTTCGGGTACGGCGTAGGGTATGGGTTAGGGTTAGGGTTAGTGTTAGGGTTAGGGCTCGGTTTAGGGTATTGGTTAGGATTAGGGTACGTGTTATGGTTAGGGTAGGGGTTAGGGTTAGGGTACGCGTTAGTGTTAGGGTAGTTATTAAAGCTATCCCACTCTCTAGATACCCCTTAGCACATAAAGGAATATTATTTGGAGGTCCAGCCATGGAGAAGAGTTTAGACACTAGGATAAGATAAGGAACACACCCATTATAAAGAAATCACATTAGGATTCTCTTTTTAAGCTGTTCCTTAAAACACTAGTGCTTAGGAAATCTATTGGAGGCAGAAGCATTCAAGGGTAGCCTAGGGTTAGGGTTAGGCTTAGGGTTAGGCTTAGGGTACGGCTTAGGGTACGGGTTCGGGGAGGGCTTCTGGTACGGCGTAGGGTATGGGTTAGGGTTAGGGTTAGGGTTAGTGTTAGGGTTAGGGCTCGGTTTAGGGTATTGGTTAGGATTAGGGTACGTGTTATGGTTAGGGTAGGGGTTAGGGTTAGGGTACGCGTTAGTGTTAGGGTAGTTATTAAAGCTATCCCACTCTCTAGATACCCCTTAGCACATAAAGGAATATTATTTGGAGGTCCAGCCATGGAGAAGAGTTTAGACACTAGGATAAGATAAGGAACACACCCATTATAAAGAAATCACATTAGGATTCTCTTTTTAAGCTGTTCCTTAAAACACTAGTGCTTAGGAAATCTATTGGAGGCAGAAGCAGTCAAGGGTAGCCTAGGGTTAGGGTTAGGCTTAGGGTTAGGCTTAGGGTACGGGTTCGGTGAGGGCTTCGGGTACGGCGTAGGGTATGGGTTAGGGTTAGGGTTAGGGTTAGTGTTAGGGTTAGGGCTCGTTTTAGGGTACGGGTTAGGATTAGGGTACGTGTTAGGGTTAGGGTAGGGGATAGGGTTAGGGTACGCGTTAGGGTTAGGGTAGTTATTAAACCTATCCCACTCTCTAGATACCCCTTAGCACGTAAAGGAATATTATTTCGGGGTCCAGCCATGGAGAAGAGTTTAGACACTAGGATAAGATAAGGAACACACCCATTATAAAGAAATCACAATAGGATTCTCTTTTTAAGCTGTTCCTTAAAACACTACTGCTTAGGAAATCTATTGGAGGCAGAAGCAGTCAAGGGTAGCCTAGGGTTAGGGTTAGGCTTAGGGTACTGCTTAGGGTACGGGTTCGGGGAGGGCTTCGGGTACGGCGTAGGGTATGGGTTAGGGTTAGGGTTAGGGTTAGTGTTAGGGTTAGGGCTCGGTTTAGGGTATTGGTTAGGATTAGGGTACGTGTTATGTTTAGGGTAGGGGTTAGGGTTAGGGTACGCGTTAGTGTTAGGGTAGTTATTAAAGCTATCCCACTCTCTAGATACCCCTTAGCACATAAAGGAATATTATTTGGAGGTCCAGCCATGGAGAAGAGTTTAGACACTAGGATAAGATAAGAAACACACCCATTATAAAGAAATCACATTAGGATTCTCTTTTTAAGATGTTCCATAAAACACTAGTGCTTAGGAAATCTATTGGAGGCAGAAGCAGTCAAGGGTAGCCTAGGGTTAGGGTTAGGCTTAGGGTTAGGCTTAGGGTACGGCTTAGGGTACGGGTTCGGTGAGGGCTTCGGGTACGGCGTAGGGTATGGGTTAGGGTTAGGGTTAGGGTTAGTGTTAGGGTTAGGGCTCGTTTTAGGGTACGGGTTAGGATTAGGGTACGAGTTAGGGTTAAGGTAGGGGATAGGGTTAGGGTACGTGTTAGGGTTAGGGTAGTTATTAAACCTATCCCACTCTCTAGATACCCCTTAGCACGTAAAGGAATATTATTTGGGGGTCCAGCCATGGAGAAGAGTTTAGACACTAGGATAAGATAAGGAACACACCCATTATAAAGAAATCACATTAGGATTCTCTTTTTAAGCTGTTCCTTAAATCACTAGTGCTTAGGAAATCTATTGGAGGAAGAAGCAGTCAAGGGTAGCCTAGGGTTAGGGTTAGGCTTAGGGTACGGCTTAGTGTACGGTTTAGGGTACGGGTTCGGGGAGGGCTTTGGGTACGGCGTAGGGTATGGGTTAGGGTTAGGGTTAGGGTTAGTGTTAGGGTTAGGGCTCGGTTTAGGGTACGGGTTAGGATTAGGGTACATGTTAGGGTTAGAGTAGGGGTTAGGGTTAGGGTACGCGTTAGGGTTAGGTTAGTTATTAAACCTATCCCACTCTCTAGATACACCTTAGCACGTAAAGGAATATTATTTGGGGGTCCAGCCATGGAGAAGAGTTTAGACACTAGGATAAGATAAGGAACACACCCATTATAAAGAAATCACAATAGGATTCTCTTTTTAAGCTGTTCCTTAAAACACTACTGCTTAGGAAATCTATTGGAGGCAGAAGCAGTCAAGGGTAGCCTAGGGTTAGGGTTAGGCTTAGGGTACGGCTTAGGGTACGGCTTAGGGTACGGGTTCGGGGAGGGCTTCGGGTACGGCGTAGGGTATGGGTTAGGGTTAGGGTTAGGGTTAGAGTTAGGGTTAGGGCTCGGTTTAGGGTATTGGTTAGGATTAGGGTACGTGTTATGGTTAGGGTAGGGGTTAGGGTTAGGGTACGCGTTAGTGTTAGGGTAGTTATTAAAGCTATCCCACTCTCTAGATACCCCTTAGCACATAAAGGAATATTATTTGGAGGTCCAGCCATGGAGAAGAGTTTAGACACTAGGATAAGATAAGGAACACACCCATTATAAAGAAATCACATTAGGATTCTCTTTTTAAGCTGTTCCTTAAAACACTAGTGCTTAGGAAATCTATTGGAGGCAGAAGCAGTCAAGGGTAGCCTAGGGTTAGGGTTAGGCTTAGGGTACGGCTTAGGGTACGGCTTAGGGTACGGGTTCGGGGAGGGCTTCGGGTATGGCGTAGGGTATGGGTTAGGGTTAGGGTTAGGGTTAGTGTTAGGGTTAGGGCTCGGTTTAGGGTACGGGTTAGGATTAGGGTACGTGTTAGGGTTAGGGTAGGGGATAGGGTTAGGGTACGCGTTAGGGTTAGGGTAGTTATTAAACCTATCCCACTCTCTAGATACCCCTTAGCACGTAAAGGAATATTATTTGGGGGTCCAGCCATGGAGAAGAGTTTAGACACTAGGATAAGATAAGGAACACACCCATTATAAAGAAATCACATTAGGATTCTCTTTTTAAGCTGTTCCTTAAAACACTAGTGCTTAGGAAATCTATTGGAGGCAGAAGCAGTCAAGGGTAGCCTAGGGTTAGGGTTAGGCTTAGGGTACGGCTTAGGGTACGGCTTAGGGTACGGGTTTGGGGAGGGCTTCGGGTACGGCTTAGGGTATGGGTTAGGGTTAGGGTTAGGGTTAGTGTTAGGTTTAGGGCTCGGCTTAGGGTATTGGTTAGGATTAGGGTACGTGTTAGGGTTAGGGTAGGGGTTAGGGTTAGGGTACGCGTTAGTGTTAGGGTAGTTATTAAACCTAACCCACTCTCTAGATACCCCTTAGCACGTAAAGGAATATTATTTGGGGGTCCAGCCATGGAGAAGAGTTTAGACACTAGGATAAGATAAGGAACACACCCATTATAAAGAAATCACATTAGGATTCTCTTTTTAAGCTGTTCCTTAAAACACTAGTGCTTAGGAAATCTATTGGAGGCAGAAGCAGTCAAGGGTAGCCTAGGGTTAGGGTTAGGCTTAGGGTACGGCTTAGGGTACGGCTTAGGGTACGGGTTCGGGGAGGGCTTCTGGTACGGCGTAGGGTATGGGTTAGGGTTAGGGTTAGGGTTAGTGTTAGGGTTAGGGCTCGGTTTAGGGTATTGGTTAGGATTAGGGTATGTGTTAGCGATAGGGTAGGGGTTAGGGTTAGGGTACGCGTTAGTGTTAGGGTAGTTATTAAACCTAACCCACTCTCTAGATACCCCTTAGCACGTAAAGGAATATTATTTGGAGGTCCAGCCATGGAGAAGAGTTTAGACACTAGGATAAGATAAGGAACACACCCATTATAAAGAAATCACATTAGGATTCTCTTTTTAAGCTGTTCCTTAAAACACTAGTGCTTAGGAAATCTATTGGAGGCAGAAGCAGTCAAGGGTAGCCTAGGGTTAGGGTTAGGCTTAGGGTTAGGCTTATGGTACGGCTTAGGGTACGGGTTCGGGGAGGGCTTCTGGTATGGCGTAGGGTATGGGTTAGGGTTAGGGTTAGGGTTAGTGTTAGGGTTAGGGCTCGGTATAGGGTATTGGTTAGGATTAGTGTACGTGTTAGGGTTAGGGTTGGGTTTAGGGTTAGGGTACGAGTTAGTGTTAGGGTAGTTATTAAACCTAACCCACTCTCTAGATACCCCTTAGCACGTAAAGGAATATTATTTGGGGGTCCAGCCATGGAGAAGAGTTTAGACACTAGGATAAGATAAAGAACACACCCATTATAAAGAAATCACATTAGGATTCTCTTTTTAAGCTGTTCCTTAAAACACTAGTGCTTAGGAAATCTATTGGAGGAAGAAGCAGTCAAGGGTAGCCTAGGGTTAGGGTTAGGCTTAGGGTTAGGCTTAGGGTACGGCTTAGGGTACGGGTTCGGGGAGGGCTTCTGGTACGGCGTAGGGTATGGGTTAGGGTTAGGGTTAGGGTTAGTGTTAGGGTTAGGGCTCGGTTTAGGGTATTGGTTAGGATTAGGGTACGTGTTATGGTTAGGGTAGGGGTTAGGGTTAGGGTACGCGTTAGTGTTAGGGTAGTTATTAAAGCTATCCCACTCTCTAGATACCCCTTAGCACATAAAGGAATATTATTTGGAGGTCCAGCCATGGAGAAGAGTTTAGACACTAGGATAAGATAAGGAACACACCCATTATAAAGAAATCACATTAGGATTCTCTTTTTAAGCTGTTCCTTAAAACACTAGTGCTTAGGAAATCTATTGGAGGCAGAAGCAGTCAAGGGTAGCCTAGGGTTAGGGTTAGGCTTAGGGTTAGGCTTAGGGTACGGGTTCGGTGAGGGCTTCGGGTACGGCGTAGGGTATGGGTTAGGGTTAGGGTTAGGGTTAATGTTAGGGTTAGGGCTCGTTTTAGGGTACGGGTTAGGATTAGGGTACGTGTTAGGGTTAGGGTAGGGGATAGGGTTAGGGTACGCGTTAGGGTTAGGGTAGTTATTAAACCTATCCCACTCTCTAGATACCCCTTAGCACGTAAAGGAATATTATTTCGGGGTCCAGCCATGGAGAAGAGTTTAGACACTAGGATAAGATAAGGAACACACCCATTATAAAGAAATCACAATAGGATTCTCTTTTTAAGCTGTTCCTTAAAACACTACTGCTTAGGAAATCTATTGGAGGCAGAAGCAGTCAAGGGTAGCCTAGGGTTAGGGTTAGGCTTAGGGTACGGCTTAGGGTACGGGTTCGGGGAGGGCTTCGGGTACGGCGTAGGGTATGGGTTAGGGTTAGGGTTAGGGTTAGTGTTAGGGTTAGGGCTCGGTTTAGGGTATTGGTTAGGATTAGGGTACGTCTTATGTTTAGGGTAGGGGTTAGGGTTAGGGTACGCGTTAGTGTTAGGGTAGTTATTAAAGCTTTCCCACTCTCTAGATACCCCTTAGCACATAAAGGAATATTATTTGGAGGTCCAGCCATGGAGAAGAGTTTAGACACTAGGATAAGATAAGGAACACACCCATTATAAAGAAATCACATTAGGATTCTCTTTTTAAGATGTTCCTTAAAACACTAGTGCTTAGGAAATCTATTGGAGGCAGAAGCAGTCAAGGGTAGCCTAGGGTTAGGGTTAGGCTTAGGGTTAGGCTTAGGGTACGGCTTAGGGTACGGGTTCGGTGAGGGCTTCGGGTACGGCGTAGGGTATGGGTTAGGGTTAGGGTTAGGGTTAGTGTTAGGGTTAGGGCTCGGTTTAGGGTACGGGTTAGGATTAGGGTACGTGTTAGGGTTAGGGTAGGGGATAGGGTTAGGGTACGCGTTAGGGTTAGGGTAGTTATTAAACCTATCCCACTCTCTAGATACCCCTTAGCACGTAAAGGAATATTATTTCGGGGTCCAGCCATGGAGAAGAGTTTAGACACTAGGATAAGATAAGGAACACACCCATTATAAAGAAATCACAATAGGATTCTCTTTTTAAGCTGTTCCTTAAAACACTACTGCTTAGGAAATCTATTGGAGGCAGAAGCAGTCAAGGGTAGCCTAGGGTTAGGGTTAGGCTTAGGGTACTGCTTAGGGTACGGGTTCGGGGAGGGCTTCGGGTACGGCGTAGGGTATGGGTTAGGGTTAGGGTTAGGGTTAGTGTTAGGGTTAGGGCTCGGTTTAGGGTATTGGTTAGGATTAGGGTACGTGTTATGTTTAGGGTAGGGGTTAGGGTTAGGGTACGCGTTAGTGTTAGGGTAGTTATTAAAGCTATCCCACTCTCTAGATACCCCTTAGCACATAAAGGAATATTATTTGGAGGTCCAGCCATGGAGAAGAGTTTAGACACTAGGATAAGATAAGAAACACACCCATTATAAAGAAATCACATTAGGATTCTCTTTTTAAGATGTTCCATAAAACACTAGTGCTTAGGAAATCTATTGGAGGCAGAAGCAGTCAAGGGTAGCCTAGGGTTAGGGTTAGGCTTAGGGTTAGGCTTAGGGTACGGCTTAGGGTACGGGTTCGGTGAGGGCTTCGGGTACGGCGTAGGGTATGGGTTAGGGTTAGGGTTAGGGTTAGTGTTAGGGTTAGGGCTCGTTTTAGGGTACGGGTTAGGATTAGGGTACGAGTTAGGGTTAAGGTAGGGGATAGGGTTAGGGTACGTGTTAGGGTTAGGGTAGTTATTAAACCTATCCCACTCTCTAGATACCCCTTAGCACGTAAAGGAATATTATTTGGGGGTCCAGCCATGGAGAAGAGTTTAGACACTAGGATAAGATAAGGAACACACCCATTATAAAGAAATCACATTAGGATTCTCTTTTTAAGCTGTTCCTTAAATCACTAGTGCTTAGGAAATCTATTGGAGGAAGAAGCAGTCAAGGGTAGCCTAGGGTTAGGGTTAGGCTTAGGGTACGGCTTAGTGTACGGTTTAGGGTACGGGTTCGGGGAGGGCTTTGGGTACGGCGTAGGGTATGGGTTAGGGTTAGGGTTAGGGTTAGTGTTAGGGTTAGGGCTCGGTTTAGGGTACGGGTTAGGATTAGGGTACATGTTAGGGTTAGAGTAGGGGTTAGGGTTAGGGTACGCGTTAGGGTTAGGTTAGTTATTAAACCTATCCCACTCTCTAGATACACCTTAGCACGTAAAGGAATATTATTTGGGGGTCCAGCCATGGAGAAGAGTTTAGACACTAGGATAAGATAAGGAACACACCCATTATAAAGAAATCACAATAGGATTCTCTTTTTAAGCTGTTCCTTAAAACACTACTGCTTAGGAAATCTATTGGAGGCAGAAGCAGTCAAGGGTAGCCTAGGGTTAGGGTTAGGCTTAGGGTACGGCTTAGGGTACGGCTTAGGGTACGGGTTCGGGGAGGGCTTCGGGTACGGCGTAGGGTATGGGTTAGGGTTAGGGTTAGGGTTAGTGTTAGGGTTAGGGCTCGGTTTAGGGTATTGGTTAGGATTAGGGTACGTGTTATGGTTAGGGTAGGGGTTAGGGTTAGGGTACGCGTTAGTGTTAGGGTAGTTATTAAAGCTATCCCACTCTCTAGATACCCCTTAGCACATAAAGGAATATTATTTGGAGGTCCAGCCATGGAGAAGAGTTTAGACACTAGGATAAGATAAGGAACACACCCATTATAAAGAAATCACATTAGGATTCTCTTTTTAAGCTGTTCCTTAAAACACTAGTGCTTAGGAAATCTATTGGAGGCAGAAGCAGTCAAGGGTAGCCTAGGGTTAGGGTTAGGCTTAGGGTACGGCTTAGGGTACGGCTTAGGGTACGGGTTCGGGGAGGGCTTCGGGTATGGCGTAGGGTATGGGTTAGGGTTAGGGTTAGGGTTAGTGTTAGGGTTAGGGCTCGGTTTAGGGTACGGGTTAGGATTAGGGTACGTGTTAGGGTTAGGGTAGGGGATAGGGTTAGGGTACGCGTTAGGGTTAGGGTAGTTATTAAACCTATCCCACTCTCTAGATACCCCTTAGCACGTAAAGGAATATTATTTGGGGGTCCAGCCATGGAGAAGAGTTTAGACACTAGGATAAGATAAGGAACACACCCATTATAAAGAAATCACATTAGGATTCTCTTTTTAAGCTGTTCCTTAAAACACTAGTGCTTAGGAAATCTATTGGAGGCAGAAGCAGTCAAGGGTAGCCTAGGGTTAGGGTTAGGCTTAGGGTACGGCTTAGGGTACGGCTTAGGGTACGGGTTTGGGGAGGGCTTCGGGTACGGCTTAGGGTATGGGTTAGGGTTAGGGTTAGGGTTAGTGTTAGGTTTAGGGCTCGGCTTAGGGTATTGGTTAGGATTAGGGTACGTGTTAGGGTTAGGGTAGGGGTTAGGGTTAGGGTACGCGTTAGTGTTAGGGTAGTTATTAAACCTAACCCACTCTCTAGATACCCCTTAGCACGTAAAGGAATATTATTTGGGGGTCCAGCCATGGAGAAGAGTTTAGACACTAGGATAAGATAAGGAACACACCCATTATAAAGAAATCACATTAGGATTCTCTTTTTAAGCTGTTCCTTAAAACACTAGTGCTTAGGAAATCTATTGGAGGCAGAAGCAGTCAAGGGTAGCCTAGGGTTAGGGTTAGGCTTAGGGTACGGCTTAGGGTACGGCTTAGGGTACGGGTTCGGGGAGGGCTTCTGGTACGGCGTAGGGTATGGGTTAGGGTTAGGGTTAGGGTTAGTGTTAGGGTTAGGGCTCGGTTTAGGGTATTGGTTAGGATTAGGGTATGTGTTAGCGATAGGGTAGGGGTTAGGGTTAGGGTACGCGTTAGTGTTAGGGTAGTTATTAAACCTAACCCACTCTCTAGATACCCCTTAGCACGTAAAGGAATATTATTTGGAGGTCCAGCCATGGAGAAGAGTTTAGACACTAGGATAAGATAAGGAACACACCCATTATAAAGAAATCACATTAGGATTCTCTTTTTAAGCTGTTCCTTAAAACACTAGTGCTTAGGAAATCTATTGGAGGCAGAAGCAGTCAAGGGTAGCCTAGGGTTAGGGTTAGGCTTAGGGTTAGGCTTATGGTACGGCTTAGGGTACGGGTTCGGGGAGGGCTTCTGGTATGGCGTAGGGTATGGGTTAGGGTTAGGGTTAGGGTTAGTGTTAGGGTTAGGGCTCGGTATAGGGTATTGGTTAGGATTAGTGTACGTGTTAGGGTTAGGGTTGGGTTTAGGGTTAGGGTACGAGTTAGTGTTAGGGTAGTTATTAAACCTAACCCACTCTCTAGATACCCCTTAGCACGTAAAGGAATATTATTTGGGGGTCCAGCCATGGAGAAGAGTTTAGACACTAGGATAAGATAAAGAACACACCCATTATAAAGAAATCACATTAGGATTCTCTTTTTAAGCTGTTCCTTAAAACACTAGTGCTTAGGAAATCTATTGGAGGAAGAAGCAGTCAAGGGTAGCCTAGGGTTAGGGTTAGGCTTAGGGTTAGGCTTAGGGTACGGCTTAGGGTACGGGTTCGGGGAGGGCTTCTGGTACGGCGTAGGGTATGGGTTAGGGTTAGGGTTAGGGTTAGTGTTAGGGTTAGGGCTCGGTTTAGGGTATTGGTTAGGATTAGGGTACGTGTTATGGTTAGGGTAGGGGTTAGGGTTAGGGTACGCGTTAGTGTTAGGGTAGTTATTTAAGCTATCCCACTCTCTAGATACCCCTTAGCACATAAAGGAATATTATTTGGAGGTCCAGCCATGGAGAAGAGTTTAGACACTAGGATAAGATAAGGAACACACCCATTATAAAGAAATCACATTAGGATTCTCTTTTTAAGCTGTTCCTTAAAACACTAGTGCTTAGGAAATCTATTGGAGGCAGAAGCAGTCAAGGGTAGCCTAGGGTTAGGGTTAGGCTTAGGGTTAGGCTTAGGGTACGGGTTCGGTGAGGGCTTCGGGTACGGCGTAGGGTATGGGTTAGGGTTAGGGTTAGGGTTAATGTTAGGGTTAGGGCTCGTTTTAGGGTACGGGTTAGGATTAGGGTACGTGTTAGGGTTAGGGTAGGGGATAGGGTTAGGGTACGCGTTAGGGTTAGGGTAGTTATTAAACCTATCCCACTCTCTAGATACCCCTTAGCACGTAAAGGAATATTATTTCGGGGTCCAGCCATGGAGAAGAGTTTAGACACTAGGATAAGATAAGGAACACACCCATTATAAAGAAATCACAATAGGATTCTCTTTTTAAGCTGTTCCTTAAAACACTACTGCTTAGGAAATCTATTGGAGGCAGAAGCAGTCAAGGGTAGCCTAGGGTTAGGGTTAGGCTTAGGGTACGGCTTAGGGTACGGGTTCGGGGAGGGCTTCGGGTACGGCGTAGGGTATGGGTTAGGGTTAGGGTTAGGGTTAGTGTTAGGGTTAGGGCTCGGTTTAGGGTATTGGTTAGGATTAGGGTACGTCTTATGTTTAGGGTAGGGGTTAGGGTTAGGGTACGCGTTAGTGTTAGGGTAGTTATTAAAGCTTTCCCACTCTCTAGATACCCCTTAGCACATAAAGGAATATTATTTGGAGGTCCAGCCATGGAGAAGAGTTTAGACACTAGGATAAGATAAGGAACACACCCATTATAAAGAAATCACATTAGGATTCTCTTTTTAAGATGTTCCTTAAAACACTAGTGCTTAGGAAATCTATTGGAGGCAGAAGCAGTCAAGGGTAGCCTAGGGTTAGGGTTAGGCTTAGGGTTAGGCTTAGGGTACGGCTTAGGGTACGGGTTCGGTGAGGGCTTCGGGTACGGCGTAGGGTATGGGTTAGGGTTAGGGTTAGGGTTAGTGTTAGGGTTAGGGCTCGTTTTAGGGTACGGGTTAGGATTAGGGTACGTGTTAGGGTTAGGGTAGGGGATAGGGTTAGGGTACGCGTTAGGGTTAGGGTAGTTATTAAACCTATCCCACTCTCTAGATACCCCTTAGCACGTAAAGGAATATTATTTCGGGGTCCAGCCATGGAGAAGAGTTTAGACACTAGGATAAGATAAGGAACACACCCATTATAAAGAAATCACAATAGGATTCTCTTTTTAAGCTGTTCCTTAAAACACTACTGCTTAGGAAATCTATTGGAGGCAGAAGCAGTCAAGGGTAGCCTAGGGTTAGGGTTAGGCTTAGGGTACTGCTTAGGGTACGGGTTCGGGGAGGGCTTCGGGTACGGCGTAGGGTATGGGTTAGGGTTAGGGTTAGGGTTAGTGTTAGGGTTAGGGCTCGGTTTAGGGTATTGGTTAGGATTAGGGTACGTGTTATGTTTAGGGTAGGGGTTAGGGTTAGGGTACGCGTTAGTGTTAGGGTAGTTATTAAAGCTATCCCACTCTCTAGATACCCCTTAGCACATAAAGGAATATTATTTGGAGGTCCAGCCATGGAGAAGAGTTTAGACACTAGGATAAGATAAGAAACACACCCATTATAAAGAAATCACATTAGGATTCTCTTTTTAAGATGTTCCATAAAACACTAGTGCTTAGGAAATCTATTGGAGGCAGAAGCAGTCAAGGGTAGCCTAGGGTTAGGGTTAGGCTTAGGGTTAGGCTTAGGGTACGGCTTAGGGTACGGGTTCGGTGAGGGCTTCGGGTACGGCGTAGGGTATGGGTTAGGGTTAGGGTTAGGGTTAGTGTTAGGGTTAGGGCTCGTTTTAGGGTACGGGTTAGGATTAGGGTACGAGTTAGGGTTAAGGTAGGGGATAGGGTTAGGGTACGTGTTAGGGTTAGGGTAGTTATTAAACCTATCCCACTCTCTAGATACCCCTTAGCACGTAAAGGAATATTATTTGGGGGTCCAGCCATGGAGAAGAGTTTAGACACTAGGATAAGATAAGGAACACACCCATTATAAAGAAATCACATTAGGATTCTCTTTTTAAGCTGTTCCTTAAATCACTAGTGCTTAGGAAATCTATTGGAGGAAGAAGCAGTCAAGGGTAGCCTAGGGTTAGGGTTAGGCTTAGGGTACGGCTTAGTGTACGGTTTAGGGTACGGGTTCGGGGAGGGCTTTGGGTACGGCGTAGGGTATGGGTTAGGGTTAGGGTTAGGGTTAGTGTTAGGGTTAGGGCTCGGTTTAGGGTACGGGTTAGGATTAGGGTACATGTTAGGGTTAGAGTAGGGGTTAGGGTTAGGGTACGCGTTAGGGTTAGGTTAGTTATTAAACCTATCCCACTCTCTAGATACACCTTAGCACGTAAAGGAATATTATTTGGGGGTCCAGCCATGGAGAAGAGTTTAGACACTAGGATAAGATAAGGAACACACCCATTATAAAGAAATCACAATAGGATTCTCTTTTTAAGCTGTTCCTTAAAACACTACTGCTTAGGAAATCTATTGGAGGCAGAAGCAGTCAAGGGTAGCCTAGGGTTAGGGTTAGGCTTAGGGTACGGCTTAGGGTACGGCTTAGGGTACGGGTTCGGGGAGGGCTTCGGGTACGGCGTAGGGTATGGGTTAGGGTTAGGGTTAGGGTTAGTGTTAGGGTTAGGGCTCGGTTTAGGGTATTGGTTAGGATTAGGGTACGTGTTATGGTTAGGGTAGGGGTTAGGGTTAGGGTACGCGTTAGTGTTAGGGTAGTTATTAAAGCTATCCCACTCTCTAGATACCCCTTAGCACATAAAGGAATATTATTTGGAGGTCCAGCCATGGAGAAGAGTTTAGACACTAGGATAAGATAAGGAACACACCCATTATAAAGAAATCACATTAGGATTCTCTTTTTAAGCTGTTCCTTAAAACACTAGTGCTTAGGAAATCTATTGGAGGCAGAAGCAGTCAAGGGTAGCCTAGGGTTAGGGTTAGGCTTAGGGTACGGCTTAGGGTACGGCTTAGGGTACGGGTTCGGGGAGGGCTTCGGGTATGGCGTAGGGTATGGGTTAGGGTTAGGGTTAGGGTTAGTGTTAGGGTTAGGGCTCGGTTTAGGGTACGGGTTAGGATTAGGGTACGTGTTAGGGTTAGGGTAGGGGATAGGGTTAGGGTACGCGTTAGGGTTAGGGTAGTTATTAAACCTATCCCACTCTCTAGATACCCCTTAGCACGTAAAGGAATATTATTTGGGGGTCCAGCCATGGAGAAGAGTTTAGACACTAGGATAAGATAAGGAACACACCCATTATAAAGAAATCACATTAGGATTCTCTTTTTAAGCTGTTCCTTAAAACACTAGTGCTTAGGAAATCTATTGGAGGCAGAAGCAGTCAAGGGTAGCCTAGGGTTAGGGTTAGGCTTAGGGTACGGCTTAGGGTACGGCTTAGGGTACGGGTTTGGGGAGGGCTTCGGGTACGGCTTAGGGTATGGGTTAGGGTTAGGGTTAGGGTTAGTGTTAGGTTTAGGGCTCGGCTTAGGGTATTGGTTAGGATTAGGGTACGTGTTAGGGTTAGGGTAGGGGTTAGGGTTAGGGTACGCGTTAGTGTTAGGGTAGTTATTAAACCTAACCCACTCTCTAGATACCCCTTAGCACGTAAAGGAATATTATTTGGGGGTCCAGCCATGGAGAAGAGTTTAGACACTAGGATAAGATAAGGAACACACCCATTATAAAGAAATCACATTAGGATTCTCTTTTTAAGCTGTTCCTTAAAACACTAGTGCTTAGGAAATCTATTGGAGGCAGAAGCAGTCAAGGGTAGCCTAGGGTTAGGGTTAGGCTTAGGGTACGGCTTAGGGTACGGCTTAGGGTACGGGTTCGGGGAGGGCTTCTGGTACGGCGTAGGGTATGGGTTAGGGTTAGGGTTAGGGTTAGTGTTAGGGTTAGGGCTCGGTTTAGGGTATTGGTTAGGATTAGGGTATGTGTTAGCGATAGGGTAGGGGTTAGGGTTAGGGTACGCGTTAGTGTTAGGGTAGTTATTAAACCTAACCCACTCTCTAGATACCCCTTAGCACGTAAAGGAATATTATTTGGAGGTCCAGCCATGGAGAAGAGTTTAGACACTAGGATAAGATAAGGAACACACCCATTATAAAGAAATCACATTAGGATTCTCTTTTTAAGCTGTTCCTTAAAACACTAGTGCTTAGGAAATCTATTGGAGGCAGAAGCAGTCAAGGGTAGCCTAGGGTTAGGGTTAGGCTTAGGGTTAGGCTTATGGTACGGCTTAGGGTACGGGTTCGGGGAGGGCTTCTGGTATGGCGTAGGGTATGGGTTAGGGTTAGGGTTAGGGTTAGTGTTAGGGTTAGGGCTCGGTATAGGGTATTGGTTAGGATTAGTGTACGTGTTAGGGTTAGGGTTGGGTTTAGGGTTAGGGTACGAGTTAGTGTTAGGGTAGTTATTAAACCTAACCCACTCTCTAGATACCCCTTAGCACGTAAAGGAATATTATTTGGGGGTCCAGCCATGGAGAAGAGTTTAGACACTAGGATAAGATAAAGAACACACCCATTATAAAGAAATCACATTAGGATTCTCTTTTTAAGCTGTTCCTTAAAACACTAGTGCTTAGGAAATCTATTGGAGGAAGAAGCAGTCAAGGGTAGCCTAGGGTTAGGGTTAGGCTTAGGGTTAGGCTTAGGGTACGGCTTAGGGTACGGGTTCGGGGAGGGCTTCTGGTACGGCGTAGGGTATGGGTTAGGGTTAGGGTTAGGGTTAGTGTTAGGGTTAGGGCTCGGTTTAGGGTATTGGTTAGGATTAGGGTACGTGTTATGGTTAGGGTAGGGGTTAGGGTTAGGGTACGCGTTAGTGTTAGGGTAGTTATTAAAGCTATCCCACTCTCTAGATACCCCTTAGCACATAAAGGAATATTATTTGGAGGTCCAGCCATGGAGAAGAGTTTAGACACTAGGATAAGATAAGGAACACACCCATTATAAAGAAATCACATTAGGATTCTCTTTTTAAGCTGTTCCTTAAAACACTAGTGCTTAGGAAATCTATTGGAGGCAGAAGCAGTCAAGGGTAGCCTAGGGTTAGGGTTAGGCTTAGGGTTAGGCTTAGGGTACGGGTTCGGTGAGGGCTTCGGGTACGGCGTAGGGTATGGGTTAGGGTTAGGGTTAGGGTTAATGTTAGGGTTAGGGCTCGTTTTAGGGTACGGGTTAGGATTAGGGTACGTGTTAGGGTTAGGGTAGGGGATAGGGTTAGGGTACGCGTTAGGGTTAGGGTAGTTATTAAACCTATCCCACTCTCTAGATACCCCTTAGCACGTAAAGGAATATTATTTCGGGGTCCAGCCATGGAGAAGAGTTTAGACACTAGGATAAGATAAGGAACACACCCATTATAAAGAAATCACAATAGGATTCTCTTTTTAAGCTGTTCCTTAAAACACTACTGCTTAGGAAATCTATTGGAGGCAGAAGCAGTCAAGGGTAGCCTAGGGTTAGGGTTAGGCTTAGGGTACGGCTTAGGGTACGGGTTCGGGGAGGGCTTCGGGTACGGCGTAGGGTATGGGTTAGGGTTAGGGTTAGGGTTAGTGTTAGGGTTAGGGCTCGGTTTAGGGTATTGGTTAGGATTAGGGTACGTCTTATGTTTAGGGTAGGGGTTAGGGTTAGGGTACGCGTTAGTGTTAGGGTAGTTATTAAAGCTTTCCCACTCTCTAGATACCCCTTAGCACATAAAGGAATATTATTTGGAGGTCCAGCCATGGAGAAGAGTTTAGACACTAGGATAAGATAAGGAACACACCCATTATAAAGAAATCACATTAGGATTCTCTTTTTAAGATGTTCCTTAAAACACTAGTGCTTAGGAAATCTATTGGAGGCAGAAGCAGTCAAGGGTAGCCTAGGGTTAGGGTTAGGCTTAGGGTTAGGCTTAGGGTACGGCTTAGGGTACGGGTTCGGTGAGGGCTTCGGGTACGGCGTAGGGTATGGGTTAGGGTTAGGGTTAGGGTTAGTGTTAGGGTTAGGGCTCGTTTTAGGGTACGGGTTAGGATTAGGGTACGTGTTAGGGTTAGGGTAGGGGATAGGGTTAGGGTACGCGTTAGGGTTAGGGTAGTTATTAAACCTATCCCACTCTCTAGATACCCCTTAGCACGTAAAGGAATATTATTTCGGGGTCCAGCCATGGAGAAGAGTTTAGACACTAGGATAAGATAAGGAACACACCCATTATAAAGAAATCACAATAGGATTCTCTTTTTAAGCTGTTCCTTAAAACACTACTGCTTAGGAAATCTATTGGAGGCAGAAGCAGTCAAGGGTAGCCTAGGGTTAGGGTTAGGCTTAGGGTACTGCTTAGGGTACGGGTTCGGGGAGGGCTTCGGGTACGGCGTAGGGTATGGGTTAGGGTTAGGGTTAGGGTTAGTGTTAGGGTTAGGGCTCGGTTTAGGGTATTGGTTAGGATTAGGGTACGTGTTATGTTTAGGGTAGGGGTTAGGGTTAGGGTACGCGTTAGTGTTAGGGTAGTTATTAAAGCTATCCCACTCTCTAGATACCCCTTAGCACATAAAGGAATATTATTTGGAGGTCCAGCCATGGAGAAGAGTTTAGACACTAGGATAAGATAAGAAACACACCCATTATAAAGAAATCACATTAGGATTCTCTTTTTAAGATGTTCCATAAAACACTAGTGCTTAGGAAATCTATTGGAGGCAGAAGCAGTCAAGGGTAGCCTAGGGTTAGGGTTAGGCTTAGGGTTAGGCTTAGGGTACGGCTTAGGGTACGGGTTCGGTGAGGGCTTCGGGTACGGCGTAGGGTATGGGTTAGGGTTAGGGTTAGGGTTAGTGTTAGGGTTAGGGCTCGTTTTAGGGTACGGGTTAGGATTAGGGTACGAGTTAGGGTTAAGGTAGGGGATAGGGTTAGGGTACGTGTTAGGGTTAGGGTAGTTATTAAACCTATCCCACTCTCTAGATACCCCTTAGCACGTAAAGGAATATTATTTGGGGGTCCAGCCATGGAGAAGAGTTTAGACACTAGGATAAGATAAGGAACACACCCATTATAAAGAAATCACATTAGGATTCTCTTTTTAAGCTGTTCCTTAAATCACTAGTGCTTAGGAAATCTATTGGAGGAAGAAGCAGTCAAGGGTAGCCTAGGGTTAGGGTTAGGCTTAGGGTACGGCTTAGTGTACGGTTTAGGGTACGGGTTCGGGGAGGGCTTTGGGTACGGCGTAGGGTATGGGTTAGGGTTAGGGTTAGGGTTAGTGTTAGGGTTAGGGCTCGGTTTAGGGTACGGGTTAGGATTAGGGTACATGTTAGGGTTAGAGTAGGGGTTAGGGTTAGGGTACGCGTTAGGGTTAGGTTAGTTATTAAACCTATCCCACTCTCTAGATACACCTTAGCACGTAAAGGAATATTATTTGGGGGTCCAGCCATGGAGAAGAGTTTAGACACTAGGATAAGATAAGGAACACACCCATTATAAAGAAATCACAATAGGATTCTCTTTTTAAGCTGTTCCTTAAAACACTACTGCTTAGGAAATCTATTGGAGGCAGAAGCAGTCAAGGGTAGCCTAGGGTTAGGGTTAGGCTTAGGGTACGGCTTAGGGTACGGCTTAGGGTACGGGTTCGGGGAGGGCTTCGGGTACGGCGTAGGGTATGGGTTAGGGTTAGGGTTAGGGTTAGTGTTAGGGTTAGGGCTCGGTTTAGGGTATTGGTTAGGATTAGGGTACGTGTTATGGTTAGGGTAGGGGTTAGGGTTAGGGTACGCGTTAGTGTTAGGGTAGTTATTAAAGCTATCCCACTCTCTAGATACCCCTTAGCACATAAAGGAATATTATTTGGAGGTCCAGCCATGGAGAAGAGTTTAGACACTAGGATAAGATAAGGAACACACCCATTATAAAGAAATCACATTAGGATTCTCTTTTTAAGCTGTTCCTTAAAACACTAGTGCTTAGGAAATCTATTGGAGGCAGAAGCAGTCAAGGGTAGCCTAGGGTTAGGGTTAGGCTTAGGGTACGGCTTAGGGTACGGCTTAGGGTACGGGTTCGGGGAGGGCTTCGGGTATGGCGTAGGGTATGGGTTAGGGTTAGGGTTAGGGTTAGTGTTAGGGTTAGGGCTCGGTTTAGGGTACGGGTTAGGATTAGGGTACGTGTTAGGGTTAGGGTAGGGGATAGGGTTAGGGTACGCGTTAGGGTTAGGGTAGTTATTAAACCTATCCCACTCTCTAGATACCCCTTAGCACGTAAAGGAATATTATTTGGGGGTCCAGCCATGGAGAAGAGTTTAGACACTAGGATAAGATAAGGAACACACCCATTATAAAGAAATCACATTAGGATTCTCTTTTTAAGCTGTTCCTTAAAACACTAGTGCTTAGGAAATCTATTGGAGGCAGAAGCAGTCAAGGGTAGCCTAGGGTTAGGGTTAGGCTTAGGGTACGGCTTAGGGTACGGCTTAGGGTACGGGTTTGGGGAGGGCTTCGGGTACGGCTTAGGGTATGGGTTAGGGTTAGGGTTAGGGTTAGTGTTAGGTTTAGGGCTCGGCTTAGGGTATTGGTTAGGATTAGGGTACGTGTTAGGGTTAGGGTAGGGGTTAGGGTTAGGGTACGCGTTAGTGTTAGGGTAGTTATTAAACCTAACCCACTCTCTAGATACCCCTTAGCACGTAAAGGAATATTATTTGGGGGTCCAGCCATGGAGAAGAGTTTAGACACTAGGATAAGATAAGGAACACACCCATTATAAAGAAATCACATTAGGATTCTCTTTTTAAGCTGTTCCTTAAAACACTAGTGCTTAGGAAATCTATTGGAGGCAGAAGCAGTCAAGGGTAGCCTAGGGTTAGGGTTAGGCTTAGGGTACGGCTTAGGGTACGGCTTAGGGTACGGGTTCGGGGAGGGCTTCTGGTACGGCGTAGGGTATGGGTTAGGGTTAGGGTTAGGGTTAGTGTTAGGGTTAGGGCTCGGTTTAGGGTATTGGTTAGGATTAGGGTATGTGTTAGCGATAGGGTAGGGGTTAGGGTTAGGGTACGCGTTAGTGTTAGGGTAGTTATTAAACCTAACCCACTCTCTAGATACCCCTTAGCACGTAAAGGAATATTATTTGGAGGTCCAGCCATGGAGAAGAGTTTAGACACTAGGATAAGATAAGGAACACACCCATTATAAAGAAATCACATTAGGATTCTCTTTTTAAGCTGTTCCTTAAAACACTAGTGCTTAGGAAATCTATTGGAGGCAGAAGCAGTCAAGGGTAGCCTAGGGTTAGGGTTAGGCTTAGGGTTAGGCTTATGGTACGGCTTAGGGTACGGGTTCGGGGAGGGCTTCTGGTATGGCGTAGGGTATGGGTTAGGGTTAGGGTTAGGGTTAGTGTTAGGGTTAGGGCTCGGTATAGGGTATTGGTTAGGATTAGTGTACGTGTTAGGGTTAGGGTTGGGTTTAGGGTTAGGGTACGAGTTAGTGTTAGGGTAGTTATTAAACCTAACCCACTCTCTAGATACCCCTTAGCACGTAAAGGAATATTATTTGGGGGTCCAGCCATGGAGAAGAGTTTAGACACTAGGATAAGATAAAGAACACACCCATTATAAAGAAATCACATTAGGATTCTCTTTTTAAGCTGTTCCTTAAAACACTAGTGCTTAGGAAATCTATTGGAGGAAGAAGCAGTCAAGGGTAGCCTAGGGTTAGGGTTAGGCTTAGGGTTAGGCTTAGGGTACGGCTTAGGGTACGGGTTCGGGGAGGGCTTCTGGTACGGCGTAGGGTATGGGTTAGGGTTAGGGTTAGGGTTAGTGTTAGGGTTAGGGCTCGGTTTAGGGTATTGGTTAGGATTAGGGTACGTGTTATGGTTAGGGTAGGGGTTAGGGTTAGGGTACGCGTTAGTGTTAGGGTAGTTATTAAAGCTATCCCACTCTCTAGATACCCCTTAGCACATAAAGGAATATTATTTGGAGGTCCAGCCATGGAGAAGAGTTTAGACACTAGGATAAGATAAGGAACACACCCATTATAAAGAAATCACATTAGGATTCTCTTTTTAAGCTGTTCCTTAAAACACTAGTGCTTAGGAAATCTATTGGAGGCAGAAGCAGTCAAGGGTAGCCTAGGGTTAGGGTTAGGCTTAGGGTTAGGCTTAGGGTACGGGTTCGGTGAGGGCTTCGGGTACGGCGTAGGGTATGGGTTAGGGTTAGGGTTAGGGTTAATGTTAGGGTTAGGGCTCGTTTTAGGGTACGGGTTAGGATTAGGGTACGTGTTAGGGTTAGGGTAGGGGATAGGGTTAGGGTACGCGTTAGGGTTAGGGTAGTTATTAAACCTATCCCACTCTCTAGATACCCCTTAGCACGTAAAGGAATATTATTTCGGGGTCCAGCCATGGAGAAGAGTTTAGACACTAGGATAAGATAAGGAACACACCCATTATAAAGAAATCACAATAGGATTCTCTTTTTAAGCTGTTCCTTAAAACACTACTGCTTAGGAAATCTATTGGAGGCAGAAGCAGTCAAGGGTAGCCTAGGGTTAGGGTTAGGCTTAGGGTACGGCTTAGGGTACGGGTTCGGGGAGGGCTTCGGGTACGGCGTAGGGTATGGGTTAGGGTTAGGGTTAGGGTTAGTGTTAGGGTTAGGGCTCGGTTTAGGGTATTGGTTAGGATTAGGGTACGTCTTATGTTTAGGGTAGGGGTTAGGGTTAGGGTACGCGTTAGTGTTAGGGTAGTTATTAAAGCTTTCCCACTCTCTAGATACCCCTTAGCACATAAAGGAATATTATTTGGAGGTCCAGCCATGGAGAAGAGTTTAGACACTAGGATAAGATAAGGAACACACCCATTATAAAGAAATCACATTAGGATTCTCTTTTTAAGATGTTCCTTAAAACACTAGTGCTTAGGAAATCTATTGGAGGCAGAAGCAGTCAAGGGTAGCCTAGGGTTAGGGTTAGGCTTAGGGTTAGGCTTAGGGTACGGCTTAGGGTACGGGTTCGGTGAGGGCTTCGGGTACGGCGTAGGGTATGGGTTAGGGTTAGGGTTAGGGTTAGTGTTAGGGTTAGGGCTCGTTTTAGGGTACGGGTTAGGATTAGGGTACGTGTTAGGGTTAGGGTAGGGGATAGGGTTAGGGTACGCGTTAGGGTTAGGGTAGTTATTAAACCTATCCCACTCTCTAGATACCCCTTAGCACGTAAAGGAATATTATTTCGGGGTCCAGCCATGGAGAAGAGTTTAGACACTAGGATAAGATAAGGAACACACCCATTATAAAGAAATCACAATAGGATTCTCTTTTTAAGCTGTTCCTTAAAACACTACTGCTTAGGAAATCTATTGGAGGCAGAAGCAGTCAAGGGTAGCCTAGGGTTAGGGTTAGGCTTAGGGTACTGCTTAGGGTACGGGTTCGGGGAGGGCTTCGGGTACGGCGTAGGGTATGGGTTAGGGTTAGGGTTAGGGTTAGTGTTAGGGTTAGGGCTCGGTTTAGGGTATTGGTTAGGATTAGGGTACGTGTTATGTTTAGGGTAGGGGTTAGGGTTAGGGTACGCGTTAGTGTTAGGGTAGTTATTAAAGCTATCCCACTCTCTAGATACCCCTTAGCACATAAAGGAATATTATTTGGAGGTCCAGCCATGGAGAAGAGTTTAGACACTAGGATAAGATAAGAAACACACCCATTATAAAGAAATCACATTAGGATTCTCTTTTTAAGATGTTCCATAAAACACTAGTGCTTAGGAAATCTATTGGAGGCAGAAGCAGTCAAGGGTAGCCTAGGGTTAGGGTTAGGCTTAGGGTTAGGCTTAGGGTACGGCTTAGGGTACGGGTTCGGTGAGGGCTTCGGGTACGGCGTAGGGTATGGGTTAGGGTTAGGGTTAGGGTTAGTGTTAGGGTTAGGGCTCGTTTTAGGGTACGGGTTAGGATTAGGGTACGAGTTAGGGTTAAGGTAGGGGATAGGGTTAGGGTACGTGTTAGGGTTAGGGTAGTTATTAAACCTATCCCACTCTCTAGATACCCCTTAGCACGTAAAGGAATATTATTTGGGGGTCCAGCCATGGAGAAGAGTTTAGACACTAGGATAAGATAAGGAACACACCCATTATAAAGAAATCACATTAGGATTCTCTTTTTAAGCTGTTCCTTAAATCACTAGTGCTTAGGAAATCTATTGGAGGAAGAAGCAGTCAAGGGTAGCCTAGGGTTAGGGTTAGGCTTAGGGTACGGCTTAGGGTACGGCTTAGGGTACGGGTTCGGGGAGGGCTTTGGGTACGGCGTAGGGTATGGGTTAGGGTTAGGGTTAGGGTTAGTGTTAGGGTTAGGGCTCGGTTTAGGGTATTGGTTAGGATTAGGGTACGTGTTATGGTTAGGGTAGGGGTTAGGGTTAGGGTACGCGTTAGTGTTAGGGTAGTTATTAAAGCTATCCCACTCTCTAGATACCCCTTAGCACATAAAGGAATATTATTTGGAGGTCCAGCCATGGAGAAGAGTTTAGACACTAGGATAAGATAAGGAACACACCCATTATAAAGAAATCACATTAGGATTCTCTTTTTAAGCTGTTCCTTAAAACACTAGTGCTTAGGAAATCTATTGGAGGCAGAAGCATTCAAGGGTAGCCTAGGGTTAGGGTTAGGCTTAGGGTTAGGCTTAGGGTACGGCTTAGGGTACGGGTTCGGGGAGGGCTTCTGGTACGGCGTAGGGTATGGGTTAGGGTTAGGGTTAGGGTTAGTGTTAGGGTTAGGGCTCGGTTTAGGGTATTGGTTAGGATTAGGGTACGTGTTATGGTTAGGGTAGGGGTTAGGGTTAGGGTACGCGTTAGTGTTAGGGTAGTTATTAAAGCTATCCCACTCTCTAGATACCCCTTAGCACATAAAGGAATATTATTTGGAGGTCCAGCCATGGAGAAGAGTTTAGACACTAGGATAAGATAAGGAACACACCCATTATAAAGAAATCACATTAGGATTCTCTTTTTAAGCTGTTCCTTAAAACACTAGTGCTTAGGAAATCTATTGGAGGCAGAAGCAGTCAAGGGTAGCCTAGGGTTAGGGTTAGGCTTAGGGTTAGGCTTAGGGTACGGGTTCGGTGAGGGCTTCGGGTACGGCGTAGGGTATGGGTTAGGGTTAGGGTTAGGGTTAGTGTTAGGGTTAGGGCTCGTTTTAGGGTACGGGTTAGGATTAGGGTACGTGTTAGGGTTAGGGTAGGGGATAGGGTTAGGGTACGCGTTAGGGTTAGGGTAGTTATTAAACCTATCCCACTCTCTAGATACCCCTTAGCACGTAAAGGAATATTATTTCGGGGTCCAGCCATGGAGAAGAGTTTAGACACTAGGATAAGATAAGGAACACACCCATTATAAAGAAATCACAATAGGATTCTCTTTTTAAGCTGTTCCTTAAAACACTAGTGCTTAGGAAATCTATTGGAGGCAGAAGCAGTCAAGGGTAGCCTAGGGTTAGGGTTAGGCTTAGGGTACGGCTTAGGGTACGGCTTAGGGTACGGGTTTGGGGAGGGCTTCGGGTACGGCTTAGGGTATGGGTTAGGGTTAGGGTTAGGGTTAGTGTTAGGTTTAGGGCTCGGCTTAGGGTATTGGTTAGGATTAGGGTACGTGTTAGGGTTAGGGTAGGGGTTAGGGTTAGGGTACGCGTTAGTGTTAGGGTAGTTATTAAACCTAACCCACTCTCTAGATACCCCTTAGCACGTAAAGGAATATTATTTGGGGGTCCAGCCATGGAGAAGAGTTTAGACACTAGGATAAGATAAGGAACACACCCATTATAAAGAAATCACATTAGGATTCTCTTTTTAAGCTGTTCCTTAAAACACTAGTGCTTAGGAAATCTATTGGAGGCAGAAGCAGTCAAGGGTAGCCTAGGGTTAGGGTTAGGCTTAGGGTACGGCTTAGGGTACGGCTTAGGGTACGGGTTCGGGGAGGGCTTCTGGTACGGCGTAGGGTATGGGTTAGGTTTAGGGTTAGGGTTAGTGTTAGGGTTAGGGCTCGGTTTAGGGTATTGGTTAGGATTAGGGTACGTGTTAGCGATAGGGTAGGGGTTAGGGTTAGGGTACGCGTTAGTGTTAGGGTAGTTATTAAACCTAACCCACTCTCTAGATACCCCTTAGCACGTAAAGGAATATTATTTGGGGGTCCAGCCATGGAGAAGAGTTTAGACACTAGGATAAGATAAGGAACACACCCATTATAAAGAAATCACATTAGGATTCTCTTTTTAAGCTGTTCCTTAAAACACTAGTGCTTAGGAAATCTATTGGAGGAAGAAGCAGTCAAGGGTAGCCTAGGGTTAGGGTGAGGCTTAGGGTTAGGCTTAGGGTACGGCTTAGGGTACGGGTTCGGGGAGGGCTTCTGGTACGGCGTAGGGTATGGGTTAGGGTTAGGGTTAGGGTTAGTGTTAGGGTTAGGGCTCGGTTTAGGGTATTGGTTAGGATTAGGGTACGTGTTATGGTTAGGGTAGGGGTTAGGGTTAGGGTACGCGTTAGTGTTAGGGTAGTTATTAAAGCTATCCCACTCTCTAGATACCCCTTAGCACATAAAGGAATATTATTTGGAGGTCCAGCCATGGAGAAGAGTTTAGACACTAGGATAAGATAAGGAACACACCCATTATAAAGAAATCACATTAGGATTCTCTTTTTAAGCTGTTCCTTAAAACACTAGTGCTTAGGAAATCTATTGGAGGCAGAAGCAGTCAAGGGTAGCCTAGGGTTAGGGTTAGGCTTAGGGTACGGCTTAGGGTACGGGTTCGGTGAGGGCTTCGGTACGGCGTAGGGTATGGGTTAGGGTTAGGGTTAGGGTTAGTGTTAGGGTTAGGGCTCGGTTTAAGGTACGGGTTAGGATTAGGGTACATGTTAGGGTTAGGGTAGGGGTTAGGGTTAGGGTACGCGTTAGGGTTAGGGTAGTTATTAAACCTATCCCACTCTCTAGATACACCTTAGCACGTAAAGGAATATTATTTGGGGGTCCACCCATGGAGAAGAGTTTAGACACTAGGATAAGATAAGGAACACACCCATTATAAAGAAATCACATTAGGATTCTCTTTTTAAGCTGTTCCTTAAAACACTAGTGCTTAGGAAATCTATTGGAGGCAGAAGCAGTCAAGGGTAGCCCTGGGTTAGGGTTAGGCTTAGGGTACGGCTTAGGGTACGGCTTAGGGTACGGGTTTGGGGAGGGCTTAGGGTACGGCTTAGGGTATGGGTTAGGGTTAGGTTTAGGGTTAGTGTTAGGTTTAGGGCTCGGCTTAGGGTATTGGTTAGGATTAGGGTACGTGTTAGGGTTAGGGTAGGGGTTAGGGTTAGGGTACGCGTTAGTGTTAGGGTAGTTATTAAACCTATCCCAATCTCTCGATACCCCTTAGCACGTAAAGGAATATTATTTGGAGGTCCAGCCATGGAGAAGAGTTTAGACACTAGGATAAGATAAGGAACACACCCATTATAAAGAAATCACATTAGGATTCTCTTTTTAAGCTGTTCCTTAAAACACTAGTGCTTAGGAAATCTATTGGCGGCAGAAGCAGTCAAGGGTAGCCTAGGGTTAGGGTTAGGCTTAGGGTACGGCTTAGGGTACGGCTTAGGGTACGGGTTCGGGGAGGGCTTCTGGTACGGCGTAGGGTATGGGTTACGGTTAGGGTTAGGGTTAGTGTTAGGGTTAGGGCTCGGTTTAGGTTATTGGTTAGGATTAGGGTACGTGTTAGCGATAGGGTAGGGGTTAGGGTTAGGGTACGCGTTAGTGTTAGGGTAGTTATTAAACCTAACCCACTCTCTAGATACCCCTTAGCACGTAAAGGAATATTATTTGGAGGTCCAGCCATGGAGAAGAGTTTAGACACTAGGATAAGATAAGGAACACACCCATTATAAAGAAATCACATTAGGATTCTCTTTTTAAGCTGTTCCTTAAAACACTAGTGCTTAGGAAATCTATTGGAGGCAGAAGCAGTCAAGGGTAGCCTAGGGTTAGGGTTAGGCTTAGGGTTAGGCTTAGGGTACGGCTTAGGGTACGGGTTCGGGGAGGGCTTCTGGTATGGCGTAGGGTATGGGTTAGGGTTAGGGTTAGGGTTAGTGTTAGGGTTAGGGCTCGGTATAGGGTATTGGTTAGGATTAGGGTACGTGTTAGGGTTAGGGTAGGGTTTAGGGTTAGGGTACGCGTTAGTGTTAGGGTAGTTATTAAACCTAACCCACTCTCTAGATACCCCTTAGCACGTAAAGGAATATTATTTGGGGGTCCAGCCATGGAGAAGAGTTTAGACACTAGGATAAGATAAGGAACACACCCATTATAAAGAAATCACATTAGGATTCTCTTTTTAAGCTGTTCCTTAACACACTAGTGCTTAGGAAATCTATTGGAGGCAGAAGCAGTCAAGGGTAGCCTAGGGTTAGGGTTAGGCTTAGGGTACGGCTTAGGGTACGGCTTAGGGTACGGGTTCGGGGAGGGCTTCGGGTACGGCGTAGGGTATGGGTTAGGGTTAGGGTTAGGGTTAGTGTTAGGGTTAGGGCTCGGTTTAGGGTATTGGTTAGGATTAGGGTACGTGTTAGGGTTAGGGTAGGGGTTAGGGTTAGGGTACGCGTTAGTGTTAGGGTAGTTATTGAAGCTATCCCACTCTCTAGATACCCCTTAGCACATAAGGAATATTATTTGGAGGTCCAGCCATGGAGAAGAGTTTAGACACTAGGATAAGATAAGGAACACACCCATTATAAAGAAATCACATTAGGATTCTCTTTTTAAGCTGTTCCTTAAAACACTAGTGCTTAGGAAATCTATTGGAGGCAGAAGCAGTCAAGGGTAGCCTAGGGTTAGGGTTAGGCTTAGGGTACGGCTTCGGGTACGGCTTAGGGTACGGGTTCGGGGAGGGCTTCGGGTACGGCGTAGGGTATGGGTTTGGGTTAGGGTTAGTGTTAGGGTTAGGGCTCGGTTTAGGGTATTGGTTAGGATTAGGGTACGTGTTATGGTTAGGGTAGGGGTTAGGGTTAGGGTACGCGTTAGTGTTAGGGTAGTTATTAAAGCTATCCCACTCTCTAGATACCCCTTAGCACATAAAGGAATATTATTTGGAGGTCCAGCCATGGAGAAGAGTTTAGACACTAGGATAAGATAAGGAACACACCCATTATAAAGAAATCACATTAGGATTCTCTTTTTAAGCTGTTCCTTAAAACACTAGTGCTTAGGAAATCTATTGGAGGCAGAAGCATTCAAGGGTAGCCTAGGGTTAGGGTTAGGCTTAGGGTTAGGCTTAGGGTACGGCTTAGGGTACGGGTTCGGGGAGGGCTTCTGGTACGGCGTAGGGTATGGGTTAGGGTTAGGGTTAGGGTTAGTGTTAGGGTTAGGGCTCGGTTTAGGGTATTGGTTAGGATTAGGGTACGTGTTAGGGTTAGGGTAGGGGTTAGGGTTAGGGTACGCGTTAGTGTTAGGGTAGTTATTAAACCTAACCCACTCTCTAGATACCCCTTAGCACGTAAAGGAATATTATTTGGCGGTCCAGCCATGGAGAAGAGTTTAGACACTAGGATAAGATAAGGAACACACCCATTATAGAGAAATCACATTAGGATTCTCTTTTTAAGCTGTCCTTTAAAACACTAGTGCTTAGGAAATCTATTGGAGGCAGAAGCAGTCAAGGGTAGCCTAGGGTTAGGGTACGGCTTAGGGTACGGCTTAGCGTACGGCGTAGGGTACGGGTTCGGGGAGGGCTTCGGGTACGGCGTAGGGTATGGGTTAGGGTTAGGGTTAGGGTTAGTGTTAGGGTTAGGGCTCGGTTTAGGGTATTGGTTAGGATTAGGGTACGTGTTAGTGTTAGGGTAGGGGTTAGGGTTAGGGTACGCGTTAGTGTTAGGGTAGTTATTAAACCTATCCCACACTCTAGATACCCCTTAGCACGTAAAGGAATATTATTTGGAGGTCCAGCCATGGAGAAGTGTTTAGACACTAGGATAAGATAAGGAACACACCCATTATAAAGAAATCACATTAGGATTCTCTTTTTAAGTTGTTCCTTAAAACACTAGTGCTTAGGAAATCTATTGGAGGCAGAAGCAGTCAAGGGTAGCCTAGGGTTAGGGTTAGGCTTAGAGTACGGCTTAGGGTACGGCTTAGGGTACGGGTTCGGGGAGGGCTTCGGGTACGGCGTAGGGTATGGGTTAGGGTTAGGGTTAGGGTTAGTGTTAGGGTTAGGGCTCGGTTTAGGGTACGGGTTAGCATTAGGGTACATGTTAGGGTTAGGTTTAGGGTACGCGTTAGGGTTAGGGTAGTTATTAAACCTATCCCACTCTCTAGATACACCTTAGCACGTAAAGGAATATTATTTGGGGGTCCAGCCATGGAGAAGAGTTTAGACACTAGGATAAGATAAGGAATACACCCATTATAAAGAAATCACATTAGGATTCTCTTTTTAAGCTGTTCCTTAAAACACTAGTGCTTAGGAAATCTATTGGAGGCAGAAGCAGTCAAGGGTAGCCTAGGGTTAGGGTTAGGCTTAGGGTACGGCTTAGGGTACGGCTTAGGGTACGGGTTCGGGGAGGGCTTCGGGTACGGCGTAGGGTATGGGTTAGGGTTAGGGTTAGTGTTAGGGTTAGGGCTCGGTTTAGGGTATTGGTTAGGATTAGGGTACGTGTTATGGTTAGGGTAGGGGTTAGGGTTAGGGTACGCGTTAGTGTTAGGGTAGTTATTAAAGCTATCCCACTCTCTAGATACCCCTTAGCACATAAAGGAATATTATTTGGAGGTCCAGCCATGGAGAAGAGTTTAGACACTAGGATAAGATAAGGAACACACCCATTATAAAGAAATCACATTAGGATTCTCTTTTTAAGCTGTTCCTTAAAACACTAGTGCTTAGGAAATCTATTGGAGGCAGAAGCAGTCAAGGGTAGCCTAGGGTTAGGGTTAGGCTTAGGGTACGGCTTAGGGTACGGGTTCGGTGAGGGCTTCGGGTACGGCGTAGGGTATGGGTTAGGGTTAGGGTTAGGGTTAGTGTTAGGGTTAGGGCTCGGTTTAAGGTACGGGTTAGGATTAGGGTACATGTTAGGGTTAGGGTAGGGGTTAGGGTTAGGGTACGCGTTAGGGTTAGGGTAGTTATTAAAGCTATCCCACTCTCTAGATACACCTTAGCACGTAAAGAAATATTATTTGGGGGTCCACCCATGGAGAAGAGTTTAGACACTAGGATAAGATAAGGAACACACCCATTATAAAGAAATCACAATAGGATTCTCTTTTTAAGCTGTTCCTTAAAGCACTAGTGCTTAGGAAGTCTATTGGAGGCAGAAGCAGTCAAGGGTAGCCTAGGGTTAGGGTTAGGCTTAGGGTACGGCTTAGGGTACGGCTTAGGGTACGGGTTCGGGGAGGGCTTCGGGTACGGCGTAGGTTATGGGTTAGGGTTAGGGTTAGGGTTAGTGTTAGGGTTAGGGCTCGGTTTAGGGTATTGGTTAGGATTAGGGTACGTGTTAGGGTTTTGGTAGGGGTTAGGGTTAGGGTACGCGTTAGTGTTAGGGTAGTTATTAAACCTATCCAAATCTCTAGATACCCCTTAGCACGTAAAGGAATATTATTTGGAGGTCCAGCCATGGAGAAGAGTTTAGACACTAGGATAAGATAAGGAACACACCCATTATAAAGAAATCACATTAGGATTCTCTTTTTAAGCTGTTCCTTAAAACACTAGTGCTTAGGAAATCTATTGGAGGCAGAAGCAGTCAAGGGTAGCCTAGGGTTAGGGTTAGGCTTAGGGTACGGCTTAGGGTACGGCTTAGGGTAAGGGTTCGGGGAGGGCTTCTGGTACGGCGTAGGGTATGGGTTAGGGTTAGGGTTAGGTTTAGGGCTCGGTTTAGGGTATTGGTTACGATTAGGGTACGTGTTAGCGATAGGGTAGGGGTTAGGGTTAGGGTACGCGTTAGTGTTAGGGTAGTTATTAAACCTAACCCACTCTCTAGATACCCCTTAGCACGTAATGGAATATTATTTGGAGGTCCAGCCATGGAGAAGAGTTTAGACACTAGGATAAGATAAGGAACACACCCATTATAAAGAAATCACATTAGGATTCTCTTTTTAAGCTGTTCCTTAAAACACTAGTGCTTAGGAAATCTATTGGAGGCAGAAGCAGTCAAGGGTAGCCTAGGGTTAGGGTTAGGCTTAGGGTACGGCTTAGGGTACGGCTTAGGGTACGGGTTCGGGGAGGGCTTCGGGTATGGCGTAGGGTATGGGTTAGGGTTAGGGTTAGGGTTAGTGTTAGGGTTAGGGCTCGGTTTAGGGTATTGGTTAGGATTAGTGTACGTGTTAGGGTTAGGGTAGTGGTTAGGGTTAGGGTACGCGTTAGTGTTAGGGTAGTTATTAAAGCTATCCCACTCTCTAGATACCCCTTAGCACATAAGGAATATTATTTGGAGGTCCAGCCATGGAGAAGAGTTTAGACACTAGGATAAGATAAGGAACACACCCATTATAAAGAAATCACATTAGGATTCTCTTTTTAAGCTGTTCCTTAAAACACTAGTGCTTAGGAAATCTATTGGAGGCAGAAGCAGTCAAGGGTAGCCTAGGGTTAGGGTTAGGCTTAGGGTACGGCTTAGGGTACGGCTTAGGGTACGGGTTCGGGGAGGGCTTCGGGTACGGCGTAGGGTATGGGTTAGGGTTAGGGTTAGTGTTAGGGTTAGGGCTCGGTTTAGGGTATTGGTTAGGATTAGGGTACGTGTTATGGTTAGGGTAGGGGTTAGGGTTAGGGTACGCGTTAGTGTTAGGGTAGTTATTAAAGCTATCCCACTCTCTAGATACCCCTTAGCACATAAAGGAATATTATTTGGAGGTCCAGCCATGGAGAAGAGTTTAGACACTAGGATAAGATAAGGAACACACCCATTATAAAGAAATCACATTAGGATTCTCTTTTTAAGATGTTCCTTAAAACACTAGTGCTTAGGAAATCTATTGGAGGCAGAAGCATTCAAGGGTAGCCTAGGGTTAGGGTTAGGCTTAGGGTTAGGCTTAGGGTACGGCTTAGGGTACGGGTTCGGGGAGGGCTTCGGGTACGGCGTAGTGTATGGGTTAGGGTTAGGGTTAGGGTTAGTGTTAGGGTTAGGGCTCGGTTTAGGCTATTGGTTAGGATTAGGGTACGTGTTAGGGTTAGGGTAGGGGTTAGGGTTAGGGTACGCGTTAGTGTTAGGGTAGTTATTAAAGCTATCCCACTCTCTAGATACCCCTTAGCACATAAGGAATATTATTTGGAGGTCCAGCCATGGAGAAGAGTTTAGACACTAGGATAAGATAAGGAACACACCCATTATAAAGAAATCACATTAGGATTCTCTTTTTAAGCTGTTCCTTAAAACACTAGTGCTTAGGAAATCTATTGGAGGCAGAAGCAGTCAAGGGTAGCCTAGGGTTAGGGTTAGGCTTAGGGTACGGCTTAGGGTACGGCTTAGGGTACGGGTTCGGGGAGGGCTTCGGGTACGGCGTAGGGTATGGGTTAGGGTTAGGGTTAGTGTTAGGTTTAGGGCTCGGTTTAGGGTATTGGTTAGGATTAGGGTACGTGTTATGGTTAGGGTAGGGGTTAGGGTTAGGGTACGCGTTAGTGTTAGGGTAGTTATTAAAGCTATCCCACTCTCTAGATACCCCTTAGCACATAAAGGAATATTATTTGGAGGTCCAGCCATGGAGAAGAGTTTAGACACTAGGATAAGATAAGGAACACACCCATTATAAAGAAATCACATTAGGATTCTCTTTTTAAGCTGTTCCTTAAAACACTAGTGCTTAGGAAATCTATTGGAGGCAGAAGCAGTCAAGGGTAGCCTAGGGTTAGGGTTAGGCTTAGGGTACGGCTTAGGGTACGGGTTCGGTGAGGGCTTCGGGTACGGCGTAGGGTATGGGTTAGGGTTAGGGTTAGGGTTAGTGTTAGGGTTAGGGCTCGGTTTAAGGTACGGGTTAGGATTAGGGTACATGTTAGGGTTAGGGTAGGGGTTAGGGTTAGGGTACGCGTTAGGGTTAGGGTAGTTATTAAACCTATCCCACTCTCTAGATACACCTTAGCACGTAAAGAAATATTATTTGGGGGTCCACCCATGGAGAAGAGTTTAGACACTAGGATAAGATAAGGAACACACCCATTATAAAGAAATCACAATAGGATTCTCTTTTTAAGCTGTTCCTTAAAACACTAGTGCTTAGGAAGTCTATTGGAGGCAGAAGCAGTCAAGGGTAGCCTAGGGTTAGGGTTAGGCTTAGGGTACGGCTTAGGGTACGGCTTAGGGTACGGGTTCGGGGAGGGCTTCGGGTACGGCGTAGGTTATGGGTTAGGGTTAGGGTTAGGGTTAGTGTTAGGGTTAGGGCTCGGTTTAGGGTATTGGTTAGGATTAGGGTACGTGTTATGGTTAGGGTAGGGGTTAGGGTTAGGGTACGCGTTAGTGTTAGGGTAGTTATTAAAGCTATCCCACTCTCTAGATACCCCTTAGCACATAAAGGAATATTATTTGGAGGTCCAGCCATGGAGAAGAGTTTAGACACTAGGATAAGATAAGGAACACACCCATTATAAAGAAATCACATTAGGATTCTCTTTTTAAGCTGTTCCTTAAAACACTAGTGCTTAGGAAATCTATTGGAGGCAGAAGCAGTCAAGGGTAGCCTAGGGTTAGGGTTAGGCTTAGGGTACGGCTTAGGGTACGGCTTAGGGTACGGGTTCGGGGAGGGCTTCGGGTATGGCTTAGGGTATGGGTTAGGGTTAGGGTTAGGGTTAGTGTTAGGGTTAGGGCTCGGTTTAGGGTACGGGTTAGGATTAGGGTACGTGTTAGGGTTAGGGTAGGGGATAGGGTTAGGGTACGCGTTAGGGTTAGGGTAGTTATTAAACCTATCCCACTCTCTAGATACCCCTTAGCACGTAAAGGTATATTATTTGGGGGTCCAACCATGGAGAAGAGTTTAGACACTAGGATAAGATAAGGAACACACCCATTATAAAGAAATCACATTAGGATTCTCTTTTTAAGCTGTTCCTTAAAACACTAGTGCTTAGGAAATCTATTGGAGGCAGAAGCAGTCAAGGGTAGCCTAGGGTTAGGGTTAGGCTTAGGGTACGGCTTAGGGTACGGCTTAGGGTACGGGTTTGGGGAGGGCTTCGGGTACGGCTTAGGGTATGGGTTAGGGTTAGGGTTAAGGTTAGTGTTAGGGTTAGGGCTCGGCTTAGGGTATTGGTTAGGATTAGGGTACGTGTTAGGGTTTTGGTAGGGGTTAGGGTTAGGGTACGCGTTAGTGTTAGGGTAGTTATTAAACCTATCCCAATCTCTAGATACCCCTTAGCACGTAAAGGAATATTATTTGGAGGTCCAGCCATGGAGAAGAGTTTAGACACTAGGATAAGATAAGGAACACACCCATTATAAAGAAATCACATTAGGATTCTCTTTTTAAGCTGTTCCTTAAAACACTAGTGCTTAGGAAATCTATTGGAGGCAGAAGCAGTCAAGGGTAGCCTAGGGTTAGGGTTAGGCTTAGGGTACGGCTTAGGGTACGGCTTAGGGTACGGGTTCGGGGAGGGCTTCTGGTACGGCGTAGGGTATGGGTTAGGGTTAGGGTTAGGGTTAGTGTTAGGGTTAGGGCTCGGTTTAGGGTATTGGTTACGATTAGGGTACGTGTTAGCGATAGGGTAGGGGTTAGGGTTAGGGTACGCGTTAGTGTTAGGGTAGTTATTAAACCTAACCCACTCTCTAGATACCCCTTAGCACGTAAAGGAATATTATTTGGAGGTCCAGCCATGGAGAAGAGTTTAGACACTAGGATAAGATAAGGAACACACCCATTATAAAGAAATCACATTAGGATTCTCTTTTTAAGCTGTTCCTTAAAACACTAGTGCTTAGGAAATCTATTGGAGGCAGAAGCAGTCAAGGGTAGCCTAGGGTTAGGGTTAGGCTTAGGGTTAGGCTTAGGGTACGGCTTAGGGTACGGGTTCGGGGAGGGCTTCTGGTATGGCGTAGGGTATGGGTTAGGGTTAGGGTTAGGGTTAGTGTTAGGGTTAGGGCTCGGTATAGGGTATTGGTTAGGATTAGGGTACGTGTTAGGGTTAGGGTAGGGTTTAGGGTTAGGGTACGCGTTAGTGTTAGGGTAGTTATTAAACCTAACCCACTCTCTAGATACCCCTTAGCACGTAAAGGAATATTATTTGGGGGTCCAGCCATGGAGAAGAGTTTAGACACTAGGATAAGATAAGGAACACACCCATTATAAAGAAATCACATTAGGATTCTCTTTTTAAGCTGTTCCTTAAAACACTAGTGCTTAGGAAATCTATTGGAGGCAGAAGCAGTCAAGGGTAGCCTAGGGTTAGGGTTAGGCTTAGGGTACGGCTTAGGGTACGGCTTAGGGTACGGGTTCGGGGAGGGCTTCGGGTACGGCGTAGGGTATGGGTTAGGGTTAGGGTTAGGGTTAGTGTTAGGGTTAGGGCTCGGTTTAGGGTATTGGTTAGGATTAGTGTACGTGTTAGGGTTAGGGTAGGGGTTAGGGTTAGGGTACGCGTTAGTGTTAGGGTAGTTATTAAAGCTATCCCACTCTCTAGATACCCCTTAGCACATAAGGAATATTATTTGGAGGTCCAGCCATGGAGAAGAGTTTAGACACTAGGATAAGATAAGGAACACACCCATTATAAAGAAATCACATTAGGATTCTCTTTTTAAGCTGTTCCTTAAAACACTAGTGCTTAGGAAATCTATTGGAGGCAGAAGCAGTCAAGGGTAGCCTAGGGTTAGGGTTAGGCTTAGGGTACGGCTTAGGGTACGGCTTAGGGTACGGGTTCGGGGAGGGCTTCGGGTACGGCGTAGGGTATGGGTTAGGGTTAGGGTTAGTGTTAGGGTTAGGGCTCGGTTTAGGGTATTGGTTAGGATTAGGGTACGTGTTATGGTTAGGGTAGGGGTTAGGGTTAGGGTACGCGTTAGTGTTAGGGTAGTTATTAAAGCTATCCCACTCTCTAGATACCCCTTAGCACATAAAGGAATATTATTTGGAGGTCCAGCCATGGAGAAGAGTTTAGACACTAGGATAAGATAAGGAACACACCCATTATAAAGAAATCACATTAGGATTCTCTTTTTAAGCTGTTCCTTAAAACACTAGTGCTTAGGAAATCTATTGGAGGCAGAAGCATTCAAGGGTAGCCTAGGGTTAGGGTTAGGCTTAGGGTTAGGCTTAGGGTACGGCTTAGGGTACGGGTTCGGGGAGGGCTTCTGGTACGGCGTAGGGTATGGGTTAGGGTTAGGGTTAGGGTTAGTGTTAGGGTTAGGGCTCGGTTTAGGGTATTGGTTAGGATTAGGGTACGTGTTATGGTTAGGGTAGGGGTTAGGGTTAGGGTACGCGTTAGTGTTAGGGTAGTTATTAAAGCTATCCCACTCTCTAGATACCCCTTAGCACATAAAGGAATATTATTTGGAGGTCCAGCCATGGAGAAGAGTTTAGACACTAGGATAAGATAAGGAACACACCCATTATAAAGAAATCACATTAGGATTCTCTTTTTAAGCTGTTCCTTAAAACACTAGTGCTTAGGAAATCTATTGGAGGCAGAAGCAGTCAAGGGTAGCCTAGGGTTAGGGTTAGGCTTAGGGTACGGCTTAGGGTACGGCTTAGGGTACGGGTTCGGGGAGGGCTTCGGGTATGGCTTAGGGTATGGGTTAGGGTTAGGGTTAGGGTTAGTGTTAGGGTTAGGGCTAGGTTTAGGGTACGGGTTAGGATTAGGGTACGTGTTAGGGTTAGGGTAGGGGATAGGGTTAGGGTACGCGTTAGGGTTAGGGTAGTTATTAAACCTATCCCACTCTCTAGATACCCCTTAGCACGTAAAGGTATATTATTTGGGGGTCCAACCATGGAGAAGAGTTTAGACACTAGGATAAGATAAGGAACACACCCATTATAAAGAAATCACATTAGGATTCTCTTTTTAAGCTGTTCCTTAAAACACTAGTGCTTAGGAAATCTATTGGAGGCAGAAGCAGTCAAGGGTAGCCTAGGGTTAGGGTTAGGCTTAGGGTACGGCTTAGGGTACGGCTTAGGGTACGGGTTTGGGGAGGGCTTCGGGTACGGCTTAGGGTATGGGTTAGGGTTAGGGTTAAGGTTAGTGTTAGGGTTAGGGCTCGGCTTAGGGTATTGGTTAGGATTAGGGTACGTGTTAGGGTTTTGGTAGGGGTTAGGGTTAGGGTACGCGTTAGTGTTAGGGTAGTTATTAAACCTATCCCAATCTCTAGATACCCCTTAGCACGTAAAGGAATATTATTTGGAGGTCCAGCCATGGAGAAGAGTTTAGACACTAGGATAAGATAAGGAACACACCCATTATAAAGAAATCACATTAGGATTCTCTTTTTAAGCTGTTCCTTAAAACACTAGTGCTTAGGAAATCTATTGGAGGCAGAAGCAGTCAAGGGTAGCCTAGGGTTAGGGTTAGGCTTAGGGTACGGCTTAGGGTACGGCTTAGGGTACGGGTTCGGGGAGGGCTTCTGGTACGGCGTAGGGTATGGGTTAGGGTTAGGGTTAGGGTTAGTGTTAGGGTTAGGGCTCGGTTTAGGGTATTGGTTACGATTAGGGTACGTGTTAGCGATAGGGTAGGGGTTAGGGTTAGGGTACGCGTTAGTGTTAGGGTAGTTATTAAACCTAACCCACTCTCTAGATACCCCTTAGCACGTAAAGGAATATTATTTGGAGGTCCAGCCATGGAGAAGAGTTTAGACACTAGGATAAGATAAGGAACACACCCATTATAAAGAAATCACATTAGGATTCTCTTTTTAAGCTGTTCCTTAAAACACTAGTGCTTAGGAAATCTATTGGAGGCAGAAGCAGTCAAGGGTAGCCTAGGGTTAGGGTTAGGCTTAGGGTTAGGCTTAGGGTACGGCTTAGGGTACGGGTTCGGGGAGGGCTTCTGGTATGGCGTAGGGTATGGGTTAGGGTTAGGGTTAGGGTTAGTGTTAGGGTTAGGGCTCGGTATAGGGTATTGGTTAGGATTAGGGTACGTGTTAGGGTTAGGGTAGGGTTTAGGGTTAGGGTACGCGTTAGTGTTAGGGTAGTTATTAAACCTAACCCACTCTCTAGATACCCCTTAGCACGTAAAGGAATATTATTTGGGGGTCCAGCCATGGAGAAGAGTTTAGACACTAGGATAAGATAAGGAACACACCCATTATAAAGAAATCACATTAGGATTCTCTTTTTAAGCTGTTCCTTAAAACACTAGTGCTTAGGAAATCTATTGGAGGCAGAAGCAGTCAAGGGTAGCCTAGGGTTAGGGTTAGGCTTAGGGTACGGCTTAGGGTACGGCTTAGGGTACGGGTTCGGGGAGGGCTTCGGGTACGGCGTAGGGTATGGGTTAGGGTTAGGGTTAGGGTTAGTGTTAGGGTTAGGGCTCGGTTTAGGGTATTGGTTAGGATTAGTGTACGTGTTAGGGTTAGGGTAGGGGTTAGGGTTAGGGTACGCGTTAGTGTTAGGGTAGTTATTAAAGCTATCCCACTCTCTAGATACCCCTTAGCACATAAGGAATATTATTTGGAGGTCCAGCCATGGAGAAGAGTTTAGACACTAGGATAAGATAAGGAACACACCCATTATAAAGAAATCACATTAGGATTCTCTTTTTAAGCTGTTCCTTAAAACACTAGTGCTTAGGAAATCTATTGGAGGCAGAAGCAGTCAAGGGTAGCCTAGGGTTAGGGTTAGGCTTAGGGTACGGCTTAGGGTACGGCTTAGGGTACGGGTTCGGGGAGGGCTTCGGGTACGGCGTAGGGTATGGGTTAGGGTTAGGGTTAGTGTTAGGGTTAGGGCTCGGTTTAGGGTATTGGTTAGGATTAGGGTACGTGTTATGGTTAGGGTAGGGGTTAGGGTTAGGGTACGCGTTAGTGTTAGGGTAGTTATTAAAGCTATCCCACTCTCTAGATACCCCTTAGCACATAAAGGAATATTATTTGGAGGTCCAGCCATGGAGAAGAGTTTAGACACTAGGATAAGATAAGGAACACACCCATTATAAAGAAATCACATTAGGATTCTCTTTTTAAGCTGTTCCTTAAAACACTAGTGCTTAGGAAATCTATTGGAGGCAGAAGCATTCAAGGGTAGCCTAGGGTTAGGGTTAGGCTTAGGGTTAGGCTTAGGGTACGGCTTAGGGTACGGGTTCGGGGAGGGCTTCTGGTACGGCGTAGGGTATGGGTTAGGGTTAGGGTTAGGGTTAGTGTTAGGGTTAGGGCTCGGTTTAGGGTATTGGTTAGGATTAGGGTACGTGTTATGGTTAGGGTAGGGGTTAGGGTTAGGGTACGCGTTAGTGTTAGGGTAGTTATTAAAGCTATCCCACTCTCTAGATACCCCTTAGCACATAAAGGAATATTATTTGGAGGTCCAGCCATGGAGAAGAGTTTAGACACTAGGATAAGATAAGGAACACACCCATTATAAAGAAATCACATTAGGATTCTCTTTTTAAGCTGTTCCTTAAAACACTAGTGCTTAGGAAATCTATTGGAGGCAGAAGCAGTCAAGGGTAGCCTAGGGTTAGGGTTAGGCTTAGGGTTAGGCTTAGGGTACGGGTTCGGTGAGGGCTTCGGGTACGGCGTAGGGTATGGGTTAGGGTTAGGGTTAGGGTTAGTGTTAGGGTTAGGGCTCGTTTTAGGGTACGGGTTAGGATTAGGGTACGTGTTAGGGTTAGGGTAGGGGATAGGGTTAGGGTACGCGTTAGGGTTAGGGTAGTTATTAAACCTATCCCACTCTCTAGATACCCCTTAGCACGTAAAGGAATATTATTTCGGGGTCCAGCCATGGAGAAGAGTTTAGACACTAGGATAAGATAAGGAACACACCCATTATAAAGAAATCACAATAGGATTCTCTTTTTAAGCTGTTCCTTAAAACACTACTGCTTAGGAAATCTATTGGAGGCAGAAGCAGTCAAGGGTAGCCTAGGGTTAGGGTTAGGCTTAGGGTACTGCTTAGGGTACGGGTTCGGGGAGGGCTTCGGGTACGGCGTAGGGTATGGGTTAGGGTTAGGGTTAGGGTTAGTGTTAGGGTTAGGGCTCGGTTTAGGGTATTGGTTAGGATTAGGGTACGTGTTATGTTTAGGGTAGGGGTTAGGGTTAGGGTACGCGTTAGTGTTAGGGTAGTTATTAAAGCTATCCCACTCTCTAGATACCCCTTAGCACATAAAGGAATATTATTTGGAGGTCCAGCCATGGAGAAGAGTTTAGACACTAGGATAAGATAAGAAACACACCCATTATAAAGAAATCACATTAGGATTCTCTTTTTAAGATGTTCCTTAAAACACTAGTGCTTAGGAAATCTATTGGAGGCAGAAGCAGTCAAGGGTAGCCTAGGGTTAGGGTTAGGCTTAGGGTTAGGCTTAGGGTACGGCTTAGGGTACGGGTTCGGTGAGGGCTTCGGGTACGGCGTAGGGTATGGGTTAGGGTTAGGGTTAGGGTTAGTGTTAGGGTTAGGGCTCGTTTTAGGGTACGGGTTAGGATTAGGGTACGAGTTAGGGTTAAGGTAGGGGATAGGGTTAGGGTACGTGTTAGGGTTAGGGTAGTTATTAAACCTATCCCACTCTCTAGATACCCCTTAGCACGTAAAGGAATATTATTTGGGGGTCCAGCCATGGAGAAGAGTTTAGACACTAGGATAAGATAAGGAACACACCCATTATAAAGAAATCACATTAGGATTCTCTTTTTAAGCTGTTCCTTAAATCACTAGTGCTTAGGAAATCTATTGGAGGAAGAAGCAGTCAAGGGTAGCCTAGGGTTAGGGTTAGGCTTAGGGTACGGCTTAGTGTACGGTTTAGGGTACGGGTTCGGGGAGGGCTTTGGGTACGGCGTAGGGTATGGGTTAGGGTTAGGGTTAGGGTTAGTGTTAGGGTTAGGGCTCGGTTTAGGGTACGGGTTAGGATTAGGGTACATGTTAGGGTTAGAGTAGGGGTTAGGGTTAGGGTACGCGTTAGGGTTAGGTTAGTTATTAAACCTATCCCACTCTCTAGATACACCTTAGCACGTAAAGGAATATTATTTGGGGGTCCAGCCATGGAGAAGAGTTTAGACACTAGGATAAGATAAGGAACACACCCATTATAAAGAAATCACAATAGGATTCTCTTTTTAAGCTGTTCCTTAAAACACTACTGCTTAGGAAATCTATTGGAGGCAGAAGCAGTCAAGGGTAGCCTAGGGTTAGGGTTAGGCTTAGGGTACGGCTTAGGGTACGGCTTAGGGTACGGGTTCGGGGAGGGCTTCGGGTACGGCGTAGGGTATGGGTTAGGGTTAGGGTTAGGGTTAGTGTTAGGGTTAGGGCTCGGTTTAGGGTATTGGTTAGGATTAGGGTACGTGTTATGGTTAGGGTAGGGGTTAGGGTTAGGGTACGCGTTAGTGTTAGGGTAGTTATTAAAGCTATCCCACTCTCTAGATACCCCTTAGCACATAAAGGAATATTATTTGGAGGTCCAGCCATGGAGAAGAGTTTAGACACTAGGATAAGATAAGGAACACACCCATTATAAAGAAATCACATTAGGATTCTCTTTTTAAGCTGTTCCTTAAAACACTAGTGCTTAGGAAATCTATTGGAGGCAGAAGCAGTCAAGGGTAGCCTAGGGTTAGGGTTAGGCTTAGGGTACGGCTTAGGGTACGGCTTAGGGTACGGGTTCGGGGAGGGCTTCGGGTATGGTGTAGGGTATGGGTTAGGGTTAGGGTTAGGGTTAGTGTTAGGGTTAGGGCTCGGTTTAGGGTACGGGTTAGGATTAGGGTACGTGTTAGGGTTAGGGTAGGGGATAGGGTTAGGGTACGCGTTAGGGTTAGGGTAGTTATTAAACCTATCCCACTCTCTAGATACCCCTTAGCACGTAAAGGAATATTATTTGGGGGTCCAGCCATGGAGAAGAGTTTAGACACTAGGATAAGATAAGGAACACACCCATTATAAAGAAATCACATTAGGATTCTCTTTTTAAGCTGTTCCTTAAAACACTAGTGCTTAGGAAATCTATTGGAGGCAGAAGCAGTCAAGGGTAGCCTAGGGTTAGGGTTAGGCTTAGGGTACGGCTTAGGGTACGGCTTAGGGTACGGGTTTGGGGAGGGCTTCGGGTACGGCTTAGGGTATGGGTTAGGGTTAGGGTTAGGGTTAGTGTTAGGTTTAGGGCTCGGCTTAGGGTATTGGTTAGGATTAGGGTACGTGTTAGGGTTAGGGTAGGGGTTAGGGTTAGGGTACGCGTTAGTGTTAGGGTAGTTATTAAACCTAACCCACTCTCTAGATACCCCTTAGCACGTAAAGGAATATTATTTGGGGGTCCAGCCATGGAGAAGAGTTTAGACACTAGGATAAGATAAGGAACACACCCATTATAAAGAAATCACATTAGGATTCTCTTTTTAAGCTGTTCCTTAAAACACTAGTGCTTAGGAAATCTATTGGAGGCAGAAGCAGTCAAGGGTAGCCTAGGGTTAGGGTTAGGCTTAGGGTACGGCTTAGGGTACGGCTTAGGGTACGGGTTCGGGGAGGGCTTCTGGTACGGCGTAGGGTATGGGTTAGGGTTAGGGTTAGGGTTAGTGTTAGGGTTAGGGCTCGGTTTAGGGTATTGGTTAGGATTAGGGTATGTGTTAGCGATAGGGTAGGGGTTAGGGTTAGGGTACGCGTTAGTGTTAGGGTAGTTATTAAACCTAACCCACTCTCTAGATACCCCTTAGCACGTAAAGGAATATTATTTGGAGGTCCAGCCATGGAGAAGAGTTTAGACACTAGGATAAGATAAGGAACACACCCATTATAAAGAAATCACATTAGGATTCTCTTTTTAAGCTGTTCCTTAAAACACTAGTGCTTAGGAAATCTATTGGAGGCAGAAGCAGTCAAGGGTAGCCTAGGGTTAGGGTTAGGCTTAGGGTTAGGCTTATGGTACGGCTTAGGGTACGGGTTCGGGGAGGGCTTCTGGTATGGCGTAGGGTATGGGTTAGGGTTAGGGTTAGGGTTAGTGTTAGGGTTAGGGCTCGGTATAGGGTATTGGTTAGGATTAGTGTACGTGTTAGGGTTAGGGTTGGGTTTAGGGTTAGGGTACGAGTTAGTGTTAGGGTAGTTATTAAACCTAACCCACTCTCTAGATACCCCTTAGCACGTAAAGGAATATTATTTGGGGGTCCAGCCATGGAGAAGAGTTTAGACACTAGGATAAGATAAAGAACACACCCATTATAAAGAAATCACATTAGGATTCTCTTTTTAAGCTGTTCCTTAAAACACTAGTGCTTAGGAAATCTATTGGAGGAAGAAGCAGTCAAGGGTAGCCTAGGGTTAGGGTTAGGCTTAGGGTTAGGCTTAGGGTACGGCTTAGGGTACGGGTTCGGGGAGGGCTTCTGGTACGGCGTAGGGTATGGGTTAGGGTTAGGGTTAGGGTTAGTGTTAGGGTTAGGGCTCGGTTTAGGGTATTGGTTAGGATTAGGGTACGTGTTATGGTTAGGGTAGGGGTTAGGGTTAGGGTACGCGTTAGTGTTAGGGTAGTTATTAAAGCTATCCCACTCTCTAGATACCCCTTAGCACATAAAGGAATATTATTTGGAGGTCCAGCCATGGAGAAGAGTTTAGACACTAGGATAAGATAAGGAACACACCCATTATAAAGAAATCACATTAGGATTCTCTTTTTAAGCTGTTCCTTAAAACACTAGTGCTTAGGAAATCTATTGGAGGCAGAAGCAGTCAAGGGTAGCCTAGGGTTAGGGTTAGGCTTAGGGTTAGGCTTAGGGTACGGGTTCGGTGAGGGCTTCGGGTACGGCGTAGGGTATGGGTTAGGGTTAGGGTTAGGGTTAATGTTAGGGTTAGGGCTCGTTTTAGGGTACGGGTTAGGATTAGGGTACGTGTTAGGGTTAGGGTAGGGGATAGGGTTAGGGTACGCGTTAGGGTTAGGGTAGTTATTAAACCTATCCCACTCTCTAGATACCCCTTAGCACGTAAAGGAATATTATTTCGGGGTCCAGCCATGGAGAAGAGTTTAGACACTAGGATAAGATAAGGAACACACCCATTATAAAGAAATCACAATAGGATTCTCTTTTTAAGCTGTTCCTTAAAACACTACTGCTTAGGAAATCTATTGGAGGCAGAAGCAGTCAAGGGTAGCCTAGGGTTAGGGTTAGGCTTAGGGTACGGCTTAGGGTACGGGTTCGGGGAGGGCTTCGGGTACGGCGTAGGGTATGGGTTAGGGTTAGGGTTAGGGTTAGTGTTAGGGTTAGGGCTCGGTTTAGGGTATTGGTTAGGATTAGGGTACGTCTTATGTTTAGGGTAGGGGTTAGGGTTAGGGTACGCGTTAGTGTTAGGGTAGTTATTAAAGCTTTCCCACTCTCTAGATACCCCTTAGCACATAAAGGAATATTATTTGGAGGTCCAGCCATGGAGAAGAGTTTAGACACTAGGATAAGATAAGGAACACACCCATTATAAAGAAATCACATTAGGATTCTCTTTTTAAGCTGTTCCTTAAAACACTAGTGCTTAGGAAATCTATTGGAGGCAGAAGCAGTCAAGGGTAGCCTAGGGTTAGGGTTAGGCTTAGGGTACGGCTTAGGGTACGGGTTCGGGGAGGGCTTCTGGTACGGCGTAGGGTATGGGTTAGGGTTAGGGTTAGGGTTAGTGTTAGGGTTAGGGCTCGGTTTAGGGTATTGGTTAGGATTAGGGTACGTGTTATGGTTAGGGTAGGGGTTAGGGTTAGGGTACGCGTTAGTGTTAGGGTAGTTATTAAAGCTATCCCACTCTCTAGATACCCCTTAGCACATAAAGGAATATTATTTGGAGGTCCAGCCATGGAGAAGAGTTTAGACACTAGGATAAGATAAGGAACACACCCATTATAAAGAAATCACATTAGGATTCTCTTTTTAAGCTGTTCCTTAAAACACTAGTGCTTAGGAAATCTATTGGAGGCAGAAGCAGTCAAGGGTAGCCTAGGGTTAGGGTTAGGCTTAGGGTACGGCTTAGGGTACGGCTTAGGGTACGGGTTCGGGGAGGGCTTCGGGTATGGCTTAGGGTATGGGTTAGGGTTAGGGTTAGGGTTAGTGTTAGGGTTAGGGCTCGGTTTAGGGTACGGGTTAGGATTAGGGTACGTGTTAGGGTTAGGGTAGGGGATAGGGTTAGGGTACGCGTTAGGGTTAGGGTAGTTATTAAACCTATCCCACTCTCTAGATACCCCTTAGCACGTAAAGGTATATTATTTGGGGGTCCAACCATGGAGAAGAGTTTAGACACTAGGATAAGATAAGGAACACACCCATTATAAAGAAATCACATTAGGATTCTCTTTTTAAGCTGTTCCTTAAAACACTAGTGCTTAGGAAATCTATTGGAGGCAGAAGCAGTCAAGGGTAGCCTAGGGTTAGGGTTAGGCTTAGGGTACGGCTTAGGGTACGGCTTAGGGTACGGGTTTGGGGAGGGCTTCGGGTACGGCTTAGGGTATGGGTTAGGGTTAGGGTTAAGGTTAGTGTTAGGGTTAGGGCTCGGCTTAGGGTATTGGTTAGGATTAGGGTACGTGTTAGGGTTTTGGTAGGGGTTAGGGTTAGGGTACGCGTTAGTGTTAGGGTAGTTATTAAACCTATCCCAATCTCTAGATACCCCTTAGCACGTAAAGGAATATTATTTGGAGGTCCAGCCATGGAGAAGAGTTTAGACACTAGGATAAGATAAGGAACACACCCATTATAAAGAAATCACATTAGGATTCTCTTTTTAAGCTGTTCCTTAAAACACTAGTGCTTAGGAAATCTATTGGAGGCAGAAGCAGTCAAGGGTAGCCTAGGGTTAGGGTTAGGCTTAGGGTACGGCTTAGGGTACGGCTTAGGGTACGGGTTCGGGGAGGGCTTCTGGTACGGCGTAGGGTATGGGTTAGGGTTAGGGTTAGGGTTAGTGTTAGGGTTAGGGCTCGGTTTAGGGTATTGGTTACGATTAGGGTACGTGTTAGCGATAGGGTAGGGGTTAGGGTTAGGGTACGCGTTAGTGTTAGGGTAGTTATTAAACCTAACCCACTCTCTAGATACCCCTTAGCACGTAAAGGAATATTATTTGGAGGTCCAGCCATGGAGAAGAGTTTAGACACTAGGATAAGATAAGGAACACACCCATTATAAAGAAATCACATTAGGATTCTCTTTTTAAGCTGTTCCTTAAAACACTAGTGCTTAGGAAATCTATTGGAGGCAGAAGCAGTCAAGGGTAGCCTAGGGTTAGGGTTAGGCTTAGGGTTAGGCTTAGGGTACGGCTTAGGGTACGGGTTCGGGGAGGGCTTCTGGTATGGCGTAGGGTATGGGTTAGGGTTAGGGTTAGGGTTAGTGTTAGGGTTAGGGCTCGGTATAGGGTATTGGTTAGGATTAGGGTACGTGTTAGGGTTAGGGTAGGGTTTAGGGTTAGGGTACGCGTTAGTGTTAGGGTAGTTATTAAACCTAACCCACTCTCTAGATACCCCTTAGCACGTAAAGGAATATTATTTGGGGGTCCAGCCATGGAGAAGAGTTTAGACACTAGGATAAGATAAGGAACACACCCATTATAAAGAAATCACATTAGGATTCTCTTTTTAAGCTGTTCCTTAAAACACTAGTGCTTAGGAAATCTATTGGAGGCAGAAGCAGTCAAGGGTAGCCTAGGGTTAGGGTTAGGCTTAGGGTACGGCTTAGGGTACGGCTTAGGGTACGGGTTCGGGGAGGGCTTCGGGTACGGCGTAGGGTATGGGTTAGGGTTAGGGTTAGGGTTAGTGTTAGGGTTAGGGCTCGGTTTAGGGTATTGGTTAGGATTAGTGTACGTGTTAGGGTTAGGGTAGGGGTTAGGGTTAGGGTACGCGTTAGTGTTAGGGTAGTTATTAAAGCTATCCCACTCTCTAGATACCCCTTAGCACATAAGGAATATTATTTGGAGGTCCAGCCATGGAGAAGAGTTTAGACACTAGGATAAGATAAGGAACACACCCATTATAAAGAAATCACATTAGGATTCTCTTTTTAAGCTGTTCCTTAAAACACTAGTGCTTAGGAAATCTATTGGAGGCAGAAGCAGTCAAGGGTAGCCTAGGGTTAGGGTTAGGCTTAGGGTACGGCTTAGGGTACGGCTTAGGGTACGGGTTCGGGGAGGGCTTCGGGTACGGCGTAGGGTATGGGTTAGGGTTAGGGTTAGTGTTAGGGTTAGGGCTCGGTTTAGGGTATTGGTTAGGATTAGGGTACGTGTTATGGTTAGGGTAGGGGTTAGGGTTAGGGTACGCGTTAGTGTTAGGGTAGTTATTAAAGCTATCCCACTCTCTAGATACCCCTTAGCACATAAAGGAATATTATTTGGAGGTCCAGCCATGGAGAAGAGTTTAGACACTAGGATAAGATAAGGAACACACCCATTATAAAGAAATCACATTAGGATTCTCTTTTTAAGCTGTTCCTTAAAACACTAGTGCTTAGGAAATCTATTGGAGGCAGAAGCATTCAAGGGTAGCCTAGGGTTAGGGTTAGGCTTAGGGTTAGGCTTAGGGTACGGCTTAGGGTACGGGTTCGGGGAGGGCTTCTGGTACGGCGTAGGGTATGGGTTAGGGTTAGGGTTAGGGTTAGTGTTAGGGTTAGGGCTCGGTTTAGGGTATTGGTTAGGATTAGGGTACGTGTTATGGTTAGGGTAGGGGTTAGGGTTAGGGTACGCGTTAGTGTTAGGGTAGTTATTAAAGCTATCCCACTCTCTAGATACCCCTTAGCACATAAAGGAATATTATTTGGAGGTCCAGCCATGGAGAAGAGTTTAGACACTAGGATAAGATAAGGAACACACCCATTATAAAGAAATCACATTAGGATTCTCTTTTTAAGCTGTTCCTTAAAACACTAGTGCTTAGGAAATCTATTGGAGGCAGAAGCAGTCAAGGGTAGCCTAGGGTTAGGGTTAGGCTTAGGGTTAGGCTTAGGGTACGGGTTCGGTGAGGGCTTCGGGTACGGCGTAGGGTATGGGTTAGGGTTAGGGTTAGGGTTAGTGTTAGGGTTAGGGCTCGTTTTAGGGTACGGGTTAGGATTAGGGTACGTGTTAGGGTTAGGGTAGGGGATAGGGTTAGGGTACGCGTTAGGGTTAGGGTAGTTATTAAACCTATCCCACTCTCTAGATACCCCTTAGCACGTAAAGGAATATTATTTCGGGGTCCAGCCATGGAGAAGAGTTTAGACACTAGGATAAGATAAGGAACACACCCATTATAAAGAAATCACAATAGGATTCTCTTTTTAAGCTGTTCCTTAAAACACTACTGCTTAGGAAATCTATTGGAGGCAGAAGCAGTCAAGGGTAGCCTAGGGTTAGGGTTAGGCTTAGGGTACTGCTTAGGGTACGGGTTCGGGGAGGGCTTCGGGTACGGCGTAGGGTATGGGTTAGGGTTAGGGTTAGGGTTAGTGTTAGGGTTAGGGCTCGGTTTAGGGTATTGGTTAGGATTAGGGTACGTGTTATGTTTAGGGTAGGGGTTAGGGTTAGGGTACGCGTTAGTGTTAGGGTAGTTATTAAAGCTATCCCACTCTCTAGATACCCCTTAGCACATAAAGGAATATTATTTGGAGGTCCAGCCATGGAGAAGAGTTTAGACACTAGGATAAGATAAGAAACACACCCATTATAAAGAAATCACATTAGGATTCTCTTTTTAAGATGTTCCTTAAAACACTAGTGCTTAGGAAATCTATTGGAGGCAGAAGCAGTCAAGGGTAGCCTAGGGTTAGGGTTAGGCTTAGGGTTAGGCTTAGGGTACGGCTTAGGGTACGGGTTCGGTGAGGGCTTCGGGTACGGCGTAGGGTATGGGTTAGGGTTAGGGTTAGGGTTAGTGTTAGGGTTAGGGCTCGTTTTAGGGTACGGGTTAGGATTAGGGTACGAGTTAGGGTTAAGGTAGGGGATAGGGTTAGGGTACGTGTTAGGGTTAGGGTAGTTATTAAACCTATCCCACTCTCTAGATACCCCTTAGCACGTAAAGGAATATTATTTGGGGGTCCAGCCATGGAGAAGAGTTTAGACACTAGGATAAGATAAGGAACACACCCATTATAAAGAAATCACATTAGGATTCTCTTTTTAAGCTGTTCCTTAAATCACTAGTGCTTAGGAAATCTATTGGAGGAAGAAGCAGTCAAGGGTAGCCTAGGGTTAGGGTTAGGCTTAGGGTACGGCTTAGTGTACGGTTTAGGGTACGGGTTCGGGGAGGGCTTTGGGTACGGCGTAGGGTATGGGTTAGGGTTAGGGTTAGGGTTAGTGTTAGGGTTAGGGCTCGGTTTAGGGTACGGGTTAGGATTAGGGTACATGTTAGGGTTAGAGTAGGGGTTAGGGTTAGGGTACGCGTTAGGGTTAGGTTAGTTATTAAACCTATCCCACTCTCTAGATACACCTTAGCACGTAAAGGAATATTATTTGGGGGTCCAGCCATGGAGAAGAGTTTAGACACTAGGATAAGATAAGGAACACACCCATTATAAAGAAATCACAATAGGATTCTCTTTTTAAGCTGTTCCTTAAAACACTACTGCTTAGGAAATCTATTGGAGGCAGAAGCAGTCAAGGGTAGCCTAGGGTTAGGGTTAGGCTTAGGGTACGGCTTAGGGTACGGCTTAGGGTACGGGTTCGGGGAGGGCTTCGGGTACGGCGTAGGGTATGGGTTAGGGTTAGGGTTAGGGTTAGTGTTAGGGTTAGGGCTCGGTTTAGGGTATTGGTTAGGATTAGGGTACGTGTTATGGTTAGGGTAGGGGTTAGGGTTAGGGTACGCGTTAGTGTTAGGGTAGTTATTAAAGCTATCCCACTCTCTAGATACCCCTTAGCACATAAAGGAATATTATTTGGAGGTCCAGCCATGGAGAAGAGTTTAGACACTAGGATAAGATAAGGAACACACCCATTATAAAGAAATCACATTAGGATTCTCTTTTTAAGCTGTTCCTTAAAACACTAGTGCTTAGGAAATCTATTGGAGGCAGAAGCAGTCAAGGGTAGCCTAGGGTTAGGGTTAGGCTTAGGGTACGGCTTAGGGTACGGCTTAGGGTACGGGTTCGGGGAGGGCTTCGGGTATGGTGTAGGGTATGGGTTAGGGTTAGGGTTAGGGTTAGTGTTAGGGTTAGGGCTCGGTTTAGGGTACGGGTTAGGATTAGGGTACGTGTTAGGGTTAGGGTAGGGGATAGGGTTAGGGTACGCGTTAGGGTTAGGGTAGTTATTAAACCTATCCCACTCTCTAGATACCCCTTAGCACGTAAAGGAATATTATTTGGGGGTCCAGCCATGGAGAAGAGTTTAGACACTAGGATAAGATAAGGAACACACCCATTATAAAGAAATCACATTAGGATTCTCTTTTTAAGCTGTTCCTTAAAACACTAGTGCTTAGGAAATCTATTGGAGGCAGAAGCAGTCAAGGGTAGCCTAGGGTTAGGGTTAGGCTTAGGGTACGGCTTAGGGTACGGCTTAGGGTACGGGTTTGGGGAGGGCTTCGGGTACGGCTTAGGGTATGGGTTAGGGTTAGGGTTAGGGTTAGTGTTAGGTTTAGGGCTCGGCTTAGGGTATTGGTTAGGATTAGGGTACGTGTTAGGGTTAGGGTAGGGGTTAGGGTTAGGGTACGCGTTAGTGTTAGGGTAGTTATTAAACCTAACCCACTCTCTAGATACCCCTTAGCACGTAAAGGAATATTATTTGGGGGTCCAGCCATGGAGAAGAGTTTAGACACTAGGATAAGATAAGGAACACACCCATTATAAAGAAATCACATTAGGATTCTCTTTTTAAGCTGTTCCTTAAAACACTAGTGCTTAGGAAATCTATTGGAGGCAGAAGCAGTCAAGGGTAGCCTAGGGTTAGGGTTAGGCTTAGGGTACGGCTTAGGGTACGGCTTAGGGTACGGGTTCGGGGAGGGCTTCTGGTACGGCGTAGGGTATGGGTTAGGGTTAGGGTTAGGGTTAGTGTTAGGGTTAGGGCTCGGTTTAGGGTATTGGTTAGGATTAGGGTATGTGTTAGCGATAGGGTAGGGGTTAGGGTTAGGGTACGCGTTAGTGTTAGGGTAGTTATTAAACCTAACCCACTCTCTAGATACCCCTTAGCACGTAAAGGAATATTATTTGGAGGTCCAGCCATGGAGAAGAGTTTAGACACTAGGATAAGATAAGGAACACACCCATTATAAAGAAATCACATTAGGATTCTCTTTTTAAGCTGTTCCTTAAAACACTAGTGCTTAGGAAATCTATTGGAGGCAGAAGCAGTCAAGGGTAGCCTAGGGTTAGGGTTAGGCTTAGGGTTAGGCTTATGGTACGGCTTAGGGTACGGGTTCGGGGAGGGCTTCTGGTATGGCGTAGGGTATGGGTTAGGGTTAGGGTTAGGGTTAGTGTTAGGGTTAGGGCTCGGTATAGGGTATTGGTTAGGATTAGTGTACGTGTTAGGGTTAGGGTTGGGTTTAGGGTTAGGGTACGAGTTAGTGTTAGGGTAGTTATTAAACCTAACCCACTCTCTAGATACCCCTTAGCACGTAAAGGAATATTATTTGGGGGTCCAGCCATGGAGAAGAGTTTAGACACTAGGATAAGATAAAGAACACACCCATTATAAAGAAATCACATTAGGATTCTCTTTTTAAGCTGTTCCTTAAAACACTAGTGCTTAGGAAATCTATTGGAGGAAGAAGCAGTCAAGGGTAGCCTAGGGTTAGGGTTAGGCTTAGGGTTAGGCTTAGGGTACGGCTTAGGGTACGGGTTCGGGGAGGGCTTCTGGTACGGCGTAGGGTATGGGTTAGGGTTAGGGTTAGGGTTAGTGTTAGGGTTAGGGCTCGGTTTAGGGTATTGGTTAGGATTAGGGTACGTGTTATGGTTAGGGTAGGGGTTAGGGTTAGGGTACGCGTTAGTGTTAGGGTAGTTATTAAAGCTATCCCACTCTCTAGATACCCCTTAGCACATAAAGGAATATTATTTGGAGGTCCAGCCATGGAGAAGAGTTTAGACACTAGGATAAGATAAGGAACACACCCATTATAAAGAAATCACATTAGGATTCTCTTTTTAAGCTGTTCCTTAAAACACTAGTGCTTAGGAAATCTATTGGAGGCAGAAGCAGTCAAGGGTAGCCTAGGGTTAGGGTTAGGCTTAGGGTTAGGCTTAGGGTACGGGTTCGGTGAGGGCTTCGGGTACGGCGTAGGGTATGGGTTAGGGTTAGGGTTAGGGTTAATGTTAGGGTTAGGGCTCGTTTTAGGGTACGGGTTAGGATTAGGGTACGTGTTAGGGTTAGGGTAGGGGATAGGGTTAGGGTACGCGTTAGGGTTAGGGTAGTTATTAAACCTATCCCACTCTCTAGATACCCCTTAGCACGTAAAGGAATATTATTTCGGGGTCCAGCCATGGAGAAGAGTTTAGACACTAGGATAAGATAAGGAACACACCCATTATAAAGAAATCACATTAGGATTCTCTTTTTAAGATGTTCCTTAAAACACTAGTGCTTAGGAAATCTATTGGAGGCAGAAGCAGTCAAGGGTAGCCTAGGGTTAGGGTTAGGCTTAGGGTTAGGCTTAGGGTACGGCTTAGGGTACGGGTTCGGTGAGGGCTTCGGGTACGGCGTAGGGTATGGGTTAGGGTTAGGGTTAGGGTTAGTGTTAGGGTTAGGGCTCGTTTTAGGGTACGGGTTAGGATTAGGGTACGAGTTAGGGTTAAGGTAGGGGATAGGGTTAGGGTACGTGTTAGGGTTAGGGTAGTTATTAAACCTATCCCACTCTCTAGATACCCCTTAGCACGTAAAGGAATATTATTTGGGGGTCCAGCCATGGAGAAGAGTTTAGACACTAGGATAAGATAAGGAACACACCCATTATAAAGAAATCACATTAGGATTCTCTTTTTAAGCTGTTCCTTAAAACACTAGTGCTTAGGAAATCTATTGGAGGAAGAAGCAGTCAAGGGTAGCCTAGGGTTAGGGTTAGGCTTAGGGTACGGCTTAGGGTACGGTTTAGGGTACGGGTTCGGGGAGGGCTTCGGGTACGGCGTAGGTTATGGGTTAGGGTTAGGGTTAGGGTTAGTGTTAGGGTTAGGGCTCGGTTTAGGGTATTGGTTAGGATTAGGGTACGTGTTATGGTTAGGGTAGGGGTTAGGGTTAGGGTACGCGTTAGTGTTAGGGTAGTTATTAAAGCTATCCCACTCTCTAGATACCCCTTAGCACATAAAGGAATATTATTTGGAGGTCCAGCCATGGAGAAGAGTTTAGACACTAGGATAAGATAAGGAACACACCCATTATAAAGAAATCACATTAGGATTCTCTTTTTAAGCTGTTCCTTAAAACACTAGTGCTTAGGAAATCTATTGGAGGCAGAAGCAGTCAAGGGTAGCCTAGGGTTAGGGTTAGGCTTAGGGTACGGCTTAGGGTACGGCTTAGGGTACGGGTTCGGGGAGGGCTTCGGGTATGGCTTAGGGTATGGGTTAGGGTTAGGGTTAGGGTTAGTGTTAGGGTTAGGGCTCGGTTTAGGGTACGGGTTAGGATTAGGGTACGTGTTAGGGTTAGGGTAGGGGATAGGGTTAGGGTACGCGTTAGGGTTAGGGTAGTTATTAAACCTATCCCACTCTCTAGATACCCCTTAGCACGTAAAGGTATATTATTTGGGGGTCCAACCATGGAGAAGAGTTTAGACACTAGGATAAGATAAGGAACACACCCATTATAAAGAAATCACATTAGGATTCTCTTTTTAAGCTGTTCCTTAAAACACTAGTGCTTAGGAAATCTATTGGAGGCAGAAGCAGTCAAGGGTAGCCTAGGGTTAGGGTTAGGCTTAGGGTACGGCTTAGGGTACGGGTTTGGGGAGGGCTTCGGGTACGGCTTAGGGTATGGGTTAGGGTTAGGGTTAAGGTTAGTGTTAGGGTTAGGGCTCGGCTTAGGGTATTGGTTAGGATTAGGGTACGTGTTAGGGTTTTGGTAGGGGTTAGGGTTAGGGTACGCGTTAGTGTTAGGGTAGTTATTAAACCTATCCCAATCTCTAGATACCCCTTAGCACGTAAAGGAATATTATTTGGAGGTCCAGCCATGGAGAAGAGTTTAGACACTAGGATAAGATAAGGAACACACCCATTATAAAGAAATCACATTAGGATTCTCTTTTTAAGCTGTTCCTTAAAACACTAGTGCTTAGGAAATCTATTGGAGGCAGAAGCAGTCAAGGGTAGCCTAGGGTTAGGGTTAGGCTTAGGGTACGGCTTAGGGTACGGCTTAGGGTACGGGTTCGGGGAGGGCTTCTGGTACGGCGTAGGGTATGGGTTAGGGTTAGGGTTAGGGTTAGTGTTAGGGTTAGGGCTCGGTTTAGGGTATTGGTTACGATTAGGGTACGTGTTAGCGATAGGGTAGGGGTTAGGGTTAGGGTACGCGTTAGTGTTAGGGTAGTTATTAAACCTAACCCACTCTCTAGATACCCCTTAGCACGTAAAGGAATATTATTTGGAGGTCCAGCCATGGAGAAGAGTTTAGACACTAGGATAAGATAAGGAACACACCCATTATAAAGAAATCACATTAGGATTCTCTTTTTAAGCTGTTCCTTAAAACACTAGTGCTTAGGAAATCTATTGGAGGCAGAAGCAGTCAAGGGTAGCCTAGGGTTAGGGTTAGGCTTAGGGTTAGGCTTAGGGTACGGCTTAGGGTACGGGTTCGGGGAGGGCTTCTGGTATGGCGTAGGGTATGGGTTAGGGTTAGGGTTAGGGTTAGTGTTAGGGTTAGGGCTCGGTATAGGGTATTGGTTAGGATTAGGGTACGTGTTAGGGTTAGGGTAGGGTTTAGGGTTAGGCTACGCGTTAGTGTTAGGGTAGTTATTAAACCTAACCCACTCTCTAGATACCCCTTAGCACGTAAAGGAATATTATTTGGGGGTCCAGCCATGGAGAAGAGTTTAGACACTAGGATAAGATAAGGAACACACCCATTATAAAGAAATCACATTAGGATTCTCTTTTTAAGCTGTTCCTTAAAACACTAGTGCTTAGGAAATCTATTGGAGGCAGAAGCAGTCAAGGGTAGCCTAGGGTTAGGGTTAGGCTTAGGGTACGGCTTAGGGTACGGCTTAGGGTACGGGTTCGGGGAGGGCTTCGGGTACGGCGTAGGGTATGGGTTAGGGTTAGGGTTAGGGTTAGTGTTAGGGTTAGGGCTCGGTTTAGGGTATTGGTTAGGATTAGTGTACGTGTTAGGGTTAGGGTAGGGGTTAGGGTTAGGGTACGCGTTAGTGTTAGGGTAGTTATTAAAGCTATCCCACTCTCTAGATACCCCTTAGCACATAAGGAATATTATTTGGAGGTCCAGCCATGGAGAAGAGTTTAGACACTAGGATAAGATAAGGAACACACCCATTATAAAGAAATCACATTAGGATTCTCTTTTTAAGCTGTTCCTTAAAACACTAGTGCTTAGGAAATCTATTGGAGGCAGAAGCAGTCAAGGGTAGCCTAGGGTTAGGGTTAGGCTTAGGGTACGGCTTAGGGTACGGCTTAGGGTACGGGTTCGGGGAGGGCTTCGGGTACGGCGTAGGGTATGGGTTAGGGTTAGGGTTAGTGTTAGGGTTAGGGCTCGGTTTAGGGTATTGGTTAGGATTAGGGTACGTGTTATGGTTAGGGTAGGGGTTAGGGTTAGGGTACGCGTTAGTGTTAGGGTAGTTATTAAAGCTATCCCACTCTCTAGATACCCCTTAGCACATAAAGGAATATTATTTGGAGGTCCAGCCATGGAGAAGAGTTTAGACACTAGGATAAGATAAGGAACACACCCATTATAAAGAAATCACATTAGGATTCTCTTTTTAAGCTGTTCCTTAAAACACTAGTGCTTAGGAAATCTATTGGAGGCAGAAGCATTCAAGGGTAGCCTAGGGTTAGGGTTAGGCTTAGGGTTAGGCTTAGGGTACGGCTTAGGGTACGGGTTCGGGGAGGGCTTCTGGTACGGCGTAGGGTATGGGTTAGGGTTAGGGTTAGGGTTAGTGTTAGGGTTAGGGCTCGGTTTAGGGTATTGGTTAGGATTAGGGTACGTGTTATGGTTAGGGTAGGGGTTAGGGTTAGGGTACGCGTTAGTGTTAGGGTAGTTATTAAAGCTATCCCACTCTCTAGATACCCCTTAGCACATAAAGGAATATTATTTGGAGGTCCAGCCATGGAGAAGAGTTTAGACACTAGGATAAGATAAGGAACACACCCATTATAAAGAAATCACATTAGGATTCTCTTTTTAAGCTGTTCCTTAAAACACTAGTGCTTAGGAAATCTATTGGAGGCAGAAGCAGTCAAGGGTAGCCTAGGGTTAGGGTTAGGCTTAGGGTTAGGCTTAGGGTACGGGTTCGGTGAGGGCTTCGGGTACGGCGTAGGGTATGGGTTAGGGTTAGGGTTAGGGTTAGTGTTAGGGTTAGGGCTCGTTTTAGGGTACGGGTTAGGATTAGGGTACGTGTTAGGGTTAGGGTAGGGGATAGGGTTAGGGTACGCGTTAGGGTTAGGGTAGTTATTAAACCTATCCCACTCTCTAGATACCCCTTAGCACGTAAAGGAATATTATTTCGGGGTCCAGCCATGGAGAAGAGTTTAGACACTAGGATAAGATAAGGAACACACCCATTATAAAGAAATCACAATAGGATTCTCTTTTTAAGCTGTTCCTTAAAACACTACTGCTTAGGAAATCTATTGGAGGCAGAAGCAGTCAAGGGTAGCCTAGGGTTAGGGTTAGGCTTAGGGTACTGCTTAGGGTACGGGTTCGGGGAGGGCTTCGGGTACGGCGTAGGGTATGGGTTAGGGTTAGGGTTAGGGTTAGTGTTAGGGTTAGGGCTCGGTTTAGGGTATTGGTTAGGATTAGGGTACGTGTTATGTTTAGGGTAGGGGTTAGGGTTAGGGTACGCGTTAGTGTTAGGGTAGTTATTAAAGCTATCCCACTCTCTAGATACCCCTTAGCACATAAAGGAATATTATTTGGAGGTCCAGCCATGGAGAAGAGTTTAGACACTAGGATAAGATAAGAAACACACCCATTATAAAGAAATCACATTAGGATTCTCTTTTTAAGATGTTCCTTAAAACACTAGTGCTTAGGAAATCTATTGGAGGCAGAAGCAGTCAAGGGTAGCCTAGGGTTAGGGTTAGGCTTAGGGTTAGGCTTAGGGTACGGCTTAGGGTACGGGTTCGGTGAGGGCTTCGGGTACGGCGTAGGGTATGGGTTAGGGTTAGGGTTAGGGTTAGTGTTAGGGTTAGGGCTCGTTTTAGGGTACGGGTTAGGATTAGGGTACGAGTTAGGGTTAAGGTAGGGGATAGGGTTAGGGTACGTGTTAGGGTTAGGGTAGTTATTAAACCTATCCCACTCTCTAGATACCCCTTAGCACGTAAAGGAATATTATTTGGGGGTCCAGCCATGGAGAAGAGTTTAGACACTAGGATAAGATAAGGAACACACCCATTATAAAGAAATCACATTAGGATTCTCTTTTTAAGCTGTTCCTTAAATCACTAGTGCTTAGGAAATCTATTGGAGGAAGAAGCAGTCAAGGGTAGCCTAGGGTTAGGGTTAGGCTTAGGGTACGGCTTAGTGTACGGTTTAGGGTACGGGTTCGGGGAGGGCTTTGGGTACGGCGTAGGGTATGGGTTAGGGTTAGGGTTAGGGTTAGTGTTAGGGTTAGGGCTCGGTTTAGGGTACGGGTTAGGATTAGGGTACATGTTAGGGTTAGAGTAGGGGTTAGGGTTAGGGTACGCGTTAGGGTTAGGTTAGTTATTAAACCTATCCCACTCTCTAGATACACCTTAGCACGTAAAGGAATATTATTTGGGGGTCCAGCCATGGAGAAGAGTTTAGACACTAGGATAAGATAAGGAACACACCCATTATAAAGAAATCACAATAGGATTCTCTTTTTAAGCTGTTCCTTAAAACACTACTGCTTAGGAAATCTATTGGAGGCAGAAGCAGTCAAGGGTAGCCTAGGGTTAGGGTTAGGCTTAGGGTACGGCTTAGGGTACGGCTTAGGGTACGGGTTCGGGGAGGGCTTCGGGTATGGCGTAGGGTATGGGTTAGGGTTAGGGTTAGGGTTAGTGTTAGGGTTAGGGCTCGGTTTAGGGTACGGGTTAGGATTAGGGTACGTGTTAGGGTTAGGGTAGGGGATAGGGTTAGGGTACGCGTTAGGGTTAGGGTAGTTATTAAACCTATCCCACTCTCTAGATACCCCTTAGCACGTAAAGGAATATTATTTGGGGGTCCAGCCATGGAGAAGAGTTTAGACACTAGGATAAGATAAGGAACACACCCATTATAAAGAAATCACATTAGGATTCTCTTTTTAAGCTGTTCCTTAAAACACTAGTGCTTAGGAAATCTATTGGAGGCAGAAGCAGTCAAGGGTAGCCTAGGGTTAGGGTTAGGCTTAGGGTACGGCTTAGGGTACGGCTTAGGGTACGGGTTTGGGGAGGGCTTCGGGTACGGCTTAGGGTATGGGTTAGGGTTAGGGTTAGGGTTAGTGTTAGGTTTAGGGCTCGGCTTAGGGTATTGGTTAGGATTAGGGTACGTGTTAGGGTTAGGGTAGGGGTTAGGGTTAGGGTACGCGTTAGTGTTAGGGTAGTTATTAAACCTAACCCACTCTCTAGATACCCCTTAGCACGTAAAGGAATATTATTTGGGGGTCCAGCCATGGAGAAGAGTTTAGACACTAGGATAAGATAAGGAACACACCCATTATAAAGAAATCACATTAGGATTCTCTTTTTAAGCTGTTCCTTAAAACACTAGTGCTTAGGAAATCTATTGGAGGCAGAAGCAGTCAAGGGTAGCCTAGGGTTAGGGTTAGGCTTAGGGTACGGCTTAGGGTACGGCTTAGGGTACGGGTTCGGGGAGGGCTTCTGGTACGGCGTAGGGTATGGGTTAGGGTTAGGGTTAGGGTTAGTGTTAGGGTTAGGGCTCTGTTTAGGGTATTGGTTAGGATTAGGGTATGTGTTAGCGATAGGGTAGGGGTTAGGGTTAGGGTACGCGTTAGTGTTAGGGTAGTTATTAAACCTAACCCACTCTCTAGATACCCCTTAGCACGTAAAGGAATATTATTTGGAGGTCCAGCCATGGAGAAGAGTTTAGACACTAGGATAAGATAAGGAACACACCCATTATAAAGAAATCACATTAGGATTCTCTTTTTCAGCTGTTCCTTAAAACACTAGTGCTTAGGAAATCTATTGGAGGCAGAAGCAGTCAAGGGTAGCCTAGGGTTAGGGTTAGGCTTAGGGTTAGGCTTATGGTACGGCTTAGGGTACGGGTTCGGGGAGGGCTTCTGGTATGGCGTAGGGTATGGGTTAGGGTTAGGGTTAGGGTTAGTGTTAGGGTTAGGGCTCGGTATAGGGTATTGGTTAGGATTAGTGTACGTGTTAGGGTTAGGGTTGGGTTTAGGGTTAGGGTACGAGTTAGTGTTAGGGTAGTTATTAAACCTAACCCACTCTCTAGATACCCCTTAGCACGTAAAGGAATATTATTTGGGGGTCCAGCCATGGAGAAGAGTTTAGACACTAGGATAAGATAAGGAACACACCCATTATAAAGAAATCACATTAGGATTCTCTTTTTAAGCTGTTCCTTAAAACACTAGTGCTTAGGAAATCTATTGGAGGAAGAAGCAGTCAAGGGTAGCCTAGGGTTAGGGTTAGGCTTAGGGTACGGCTTAGGGTACGGTTTAGGGTACGGGTTCGGGGAGGGCTTCGGGTACGGCGTAGGTTATGGGTTAGGGTTAGGGTTAGGGTTAGTGTTAGGGTTAGGGCTCGGTTTAGGGTATTGGTTAGGATTAGGGTACGTGTTATGGTTAGGGTAGGGGTTAGGGTTAGGGTACGCGTTAGTGTTAGGGTAGTTATTAAAGCTATCCCACTCTCTAGATACCCCTTAGCACATAAAGGAATATTATTTGGAGGTCCAGCCATGGAGAAGAGTTTAGACACTAGGATAAGATAAGGAACACACCCATTATAAAGAAATCACATTAGGATTCTCTTTTTAAGCTGTTCCTTAAAACACTAGTGCTTAGGAAATCTATTGGAGGCAGAAGCAGTCAAGGGTAGCCTAGGGTTAGGGTTAGGCTTAGGGTACGGCTTAGGGTACGGCTTAGGGTACGGGTTCGGGGAGGGCTTCGGGTATGGCTTAGGGTATGGGTTAGGGTTAGGGTTAGGGTTAGTGTTAGGGTTAGGGCTCGGTTTAGGGTACGGGTTAGGATTAGGGTACGTGTTAGGGTTAGGGTAGGGGATAGGGTTAGGGTACGCGTTAGGGTTAGGGTAGTTATTAAACCTATCCCACTCTCTAGATACCCCTTAGCACGTAAAGGTATATTATTTGGGGGTCCAACCATGGAGAAGAGTTTAGACACTAGGATAAGATAAGGAACACACCCATTATAAAGAAATCACATTAGGATTCTCTTTTTAAGCTGTTCCTTAAAACACTAGTGCTTAGGAAATCTATTGGAGGCAGAAGCAGTCAAGGGTAGCCTAGGGTTAGGGTTAGGCTTAGGGTACGGCTTAGGGTACGGGTTTGGGGAGGGCTTCGGGTACGGCTTAGGGTATGGGTTAGGGTTAGGGTTAAGGTTAGTGTTAGGGTTAGGGCTCGGCTTAGGGTATTGGTTAGGATTAGGGTACGTGTTAGGGTTTTGGTAGGGGTTAGGGTTAGGGTACGCGTTAGTGTTAGGGTAGTTATTAAACCTATCCCAATCTCTAGATACCCCTTAGCACGTAAAGGAATATTATTTGGAGGTCCAGCCATGGAGAAGAGTTTAGACACTAGGATAAGATAAGGAACACACCCATTATAAAGAAATCACATTAGGATTCTCTTTTTAAGCTGTTCCTTAAAACACTAGTGCTTAGGAAATCTATTGGAGGCAGAAGCAGTCAAGGGTAGCCTAGGGTTAGGGTTAGGCTTAGGGTACGGCTTAGGGTACGGCTTAGGGTACGGGTTCGGGGAGGGCTTCTGGTACGGCGTAGGGTATGGGTTAGGGTTAGGGTTAGGGTTAGTGTTAGGGTTAGGGCTCGGTTTAGGGTATTGGTTACGATTAGGGTACGTGTTAGCGATAGGGTAGGGGTTAGGGTTAGGGTACGCGTTAGTGTTAGGGTAGTTATTAAACCTAACCCACTCTCTAGATACCCCTTAGCACGTAAAGGAATATTATTTGGAGGTCCAGCCATGGAGAAGAGTTTAGACACTAGGATAAGATAAGGAACACACCCATTATAAAGAAATCACATTAGGATTCTCTTTTTAAGCTGTTCCTTAAAACACTAGTGCTTAGGAAATCTATTGGAGGCAGAAGCAGTCAAGGGTAGCCTAGGGTTAGGGTTAGGCTTAGGGTTAGGCTTAGGGTACGGCTTAGGGTACGGGTTCGGGGAGGGCTTCTGGTATGGCGTAGGGTATGGGTTAGGGTTAGGGTTAGGGTTAGCGTTAGGGTTAGGGCTCGGTATAGGGTATTGGTTAGGATTAGGGTACGTGTTAGGGTTAGGGTAGGGTTTAGGGTTAGGGTACGCGTTAGTGTTAGGGTAGTTATTAAACCTAACCCACTCTCTAGATACCCCTTAGCACGTAAAGGAATATTATTTGGGGGTCCAGCCATGGAGAAGAGTTTAGACACTAGGATAAGATAAGGAACACACCCATTATAAAGAAATCACATTAGGATTCTCTTTTTAAGCTGTTCCTTAAAACACTAGTGCTTAGGAAATCTATTGGAGGCAGAAGCAGTCAAGGGTAGCCTAGGGTTAGGGTTAGGCTTAGGGTACGGCTTAGGGTACGGCTTAGGGTACGGGTTCGGGGAGGGCTTCGGGTACGGCGTAGGGTATGGGTTAGGGTTAGGGTTAGGGTTAGTGTTAGGGTTAGGGCTCGGTTTAGGGTATTGGTTAGGATTAGTGTACGTGTTAGGGTTAGGGTAGGGGTTAGGGTTAGGGTACGCGTTAGTGTTAGGGTAGTTATTAAAGCTATCCCACTCTCTAGATACCCCTTAGCACATAAGGAATATTATTTGGAGGTCCAGCCATGGAGAAGAGTTTAGACACTAGGATAAGATAAGGAACACACCCATTATAAAGAAATCACATTAGGATTCTCTTTTTAAGCTGTTCCTTAAAACACTAGTGCTTAGGAAATCTATTGGAGGCAGAAGCAGTCAAGGGTAGCCTAGGGTTAGGGTTAGGCTTAGGGTACGGCTTAGGGTACGGCTTAGGGTACGGGTTCGGGGAGGGCTTCGGGTACGGCGTAGGGTATGGGTTAGGGTTAGGGTTAGTGTTAGGGTTAGGGCTCGGTTTAGGGTATTGGTTAGGATTAGGGTACGTGTTATGGTTAGGGTAGGGGTTAGGGTTAGGGTACGCGTTAGTGTTAGGGTAGTTATTAAAGCTATCCCACTCTCTAGATACCCCTTAGCACATAAAGGAATATTATTTGGAGGTCCAGCCATGGAGAAGAGTTTAGACACTAGGATAAGATAAGGAACACACCCATTATAAAGAAATCACATTAGGATTCTCTTTTTAAGCTGTTCCTTAAAACACTAGTGCTTAGGAAATCTATTGGAGGCAGAAGCAGTCAAGGGTAGCCTAGGGTTAGGGTTAGGCTTAGGGTTAGGCTTAGGGTACGGGTTCGGTGAGGGCTTCGGGTACGGCGTAGGGTATGGGTTAGGGTTAGGGTTAGGGTTAGTGTTAGGGTTAGGGCTCGTTTTAGGGTACGGGTTAGGATTAGGGTACGTGTTAGGGTTAGGGTAGGGGATAGGGTTAGGGTACGCGTTAGGGTTAGGGTAGTTATTAAACCTATCCCACTCTCTAGATACCCCTTAGCACGTAAAGGAATATTATTTCGGGGTCCAGCCATGGAGAAGAGTTTAGACACTAGGATAAGATAAGGAACACACCCATTATAAAGAAATCACAATAGGATTCTCTTTTTAAGCTGTTCCTTAAAACACTACTGCTTAGGAAATCTATTGGAGGCAGAAGCAGTCAAGGGTAGCCTAGGGTTAGGGTTAGGCTTAGGGTACTGCTTAGGGTACGGGTTCGGGGAGGGCTTCGGGTACGGCGTAGGGTATGGGTTAGGGTTAGGGTTAGGGTTAGTGTTAGGGTTAGGGCTCGGTTTAGGGTATTGGTTAGGATTAGGGTACGTGTTATGTTTAGGGTAGGGGTTAGGGTTAGGGTACGCGTTAGTGTTAGGGTAGTTATTAAAGCTATCCCACTCTCTAGATACCCCTTAGCACATAAAGGAATATTATTTGGAGGTCCAGCCATGGAGAAGAGTTTAGACACTAGGATAAGATAAGAAACACACCCATTATAAAGAAATCACATTAGGATTCTCTTTTTAAGATGTTCCTTAAAACACTAGTGCTTAGGAAATCTATTGGAGGCAGAAGCAGTCAAGGGTAGCCTAGGGTTAGGGTTAGGCTTAGGGTTAGGCTTAGGGTACGGCTTAGGGTACGGGTTCGGTGAGGGCTTCGGGTACGGCGTAGGGTATGGGTTAGGGTTAGGGTTAGGGTTAGTGTTAGGGTTAGGGCTCGTTTTAGGGTACGGGTTAGGATTAGGGTACGAGTTAGGGTTAAGGTAGGGGATAGGGTTAGGGTACGTGTTAGGGTTAGGGTAGTTATTAAACCTATCCCACTCTCTAGATACCCCTTAGCACGTAAAGGAATATTATTTGGGGGTCCAGCCATGGAGAAGAGTTTAGACACTAGGATAAGATAAGGAACACACCCATTATAAAGAAATCACATTAGGATTCTCTTTTTAAGCTGTTCCTTAAATCACTAGTGCTTAGGAAATCTATTGGAGGAAGAAGCAGTCAAGGGTAGCCTAGTGTTAGGGTTAGGCTTAGGGTACGGCTTAGTGTACGGTTTAGGGTACGGGTTCGGGGAGGGCTTTGGGTACGGCGTAGGGTATGGGTTAGGGTTAGGGTTAGGGTTAGTGTTAGGGTTAGGGCTCGGTTTAGGGTACGGGTTAGGATTAGGGTACATGTTAGGGTTAGAGTAGGGGTTAGGGTTAGGGTACGCGTTAGGGTTAGGTTAGTTATTAAACCTATCCCACTCTCTAGATACACCTTAGCACGTAAAGGAATATTATTTGGGGGTCCAGCCATGGAGAAGAGTTTAGACACTAGGATAAGATAAGGAACACACCCATTATAAAGAAATCACAATAGGATTCTCTTTTTAAGCTGTTCCTTAAAACACTACTGCTTAGGAAATCTATTGGAGGCAGAAGCAGTCAAGGGTAGCCTAGGGTTAGGGTTAGGCTTAGGGTACGGCTTAGGGTACGGCTTAGGGTACGGGTTCGGGGAGGGCTTCGGGTACGGCGTAGGGTATGGGTTAGGGTTAGGGTTAGGGTTAGTGTTAGGGTTAGGGCTCGGTTTAGGGTATTGGTTAGGATTAGGGTACGTGTTATGGTTAGGGTAGGGGTTAGGGTTAGGGTACGCGTTAGTGTTAGGGTAGTTATTAAAGCTATCCCACTCTCTAGATACCCCTTAGCACATAAAGGAATATTATTTGGAGGTCCAGCCATGGAGAAGAGTTTAGACACTAGGATAAGATAAGGAACACACCCATTATAAAGAAATCACATTAGGATTCTCTTTTTAAGCTGTTCCTTAAAACACTAGTGCTTAGGAAATCTATTGGAGGCAGAAGCAGTCAAGGGTAGCCTAGGGTTAGGGTTAGGCTTAGGGTACGGCTTAGGGTACGGCTTAGGGTACGGGTTCGGGGAGGGCTTCGGGTATGGCGTAGGGTATGGGTTAGGGTTAGGGTTAGGGTTAGTGTTAGGGTTAGGGCTCGGTTTAGGGTACGGGTTAGGATTAGGGTACGTGTTAGGGTTAGGGTAGGGGATAGGGTTAGGGTACGCGTTAGGGTTAGGGTAGTTATTAAACCTATCCCACTCTCTAGATACCCCTTAGCACGTAAAGGAATATTATTTGGGGGTCCAGCCATGGAGAAGAGTTTAGACACTAGGATAAGATAAGGAACACACCCATTATAAAGAAATCACATTAGGATTCTCTTTTTAAGCTGTTCCTTAAAACACTAGTGCTTAGGAAATCTATTGGAGGCAGAAGCAGTCAAGGGTAGCCTAGGGTTAGGGTTAGGCTTAGGGTACGGCTTAGGGTACGGCTTAGGGTACGGGTTTGGGGAGGGCTTCGGGTACGGCTTAGGGTATGGGTTAGGGTTAGGGTTAGGGTTAGTGTTAGGTTTAGGGCTCGGCTTAGGGTATTGGTTAGGATTAGGGTACGTGTTAGGGTTAGGGTAGGGGTTAGGGTTAGGGTACGCGTTAGTGTTAGGGTAGTTATTAAACCTAACCCACTCTCTAGATACCCCTTAGCACGTAAAGGAATATTATTTGGGGGTCCAGCCATGGAGAAGAGTTTAGACACTAGGATAAGATAAGGAACACACCCATTATAAAGAAATCACATTAGGATTCTCTTTTTAAGCTGTTCCTTAAAACACTAGTGCTTAGGAAATCTATTGGAGGCAGAAGCAGTCAAGGGTAGCCTAGGGTTAGGGTTAGGCTTAGGGTACGGCTTAGGGTACGGCTTAGGGTACGGGTTCGGGGAGGGCTTCTGGTACGGCGTAGGGTATGGGTTAGGGTTAGGGTTAGGGTTAGTGTTAGGGTTAGGGCTCTGTTTAGGGTATTGGTTAGGATTAGGGTATGTGTTAGCGATAGGGTAGGGGTTAGGGTTAGGGTACGCGTTAGTGTTAGGGTAGTTATTAAACCTAACCCACTCTCTAGATACCCCTTAGCACGTAAAGGAATATTATTTGGAGGTCCAGCCATGGAGAAGAGTTTAGACACTAGGATAAGATAAGGAACACACCCATTATAAAGAAATCACATTAGGATTCTCTTTTTCAGCTGTTCCTTAAAACACTAGTGCTTAGGAAATCTATTGGAGGCAGAAGCAGTCAAGGGTAGCCTAGGGTTAGGGTTAGGCTTAGGGTTAGGCTTATGGTACGGCTTAGGGTACGGGTTCGGGGAGGGCTTCTGGTATGGCGTAGGGTATGGGTTAGGGTTAGGGTTAGGGTTAGTGTTAGGGTTAGGGCTCGGTATAGGGTATTGGTTAGGATTAGTGTACGTGTTAGGGTTAGGGTTGGGTTTAGGGTTAGGGTACGAGTTAGTGTTAGGGTAGTTATTAAACCTAACCCACTCTCTAGATACCCCTTAGCACGTAAAGGAATATTATTTGGGGGTCCAGCCATGGAGAAGAGTTTAGACACTAGGATAAGATAAAGAACACACCCATTATAAAGAAATCACATTAGGATTCTCTTTTTAAGCTGTTCCTTAAAACACTAGTGCTTAGGAAATCTATTGGAGGAAGAAGCAGTCAAGGGTAGCCTAGGGTTAGGGTTAGGCTTAGGGTTAGGCTTAGGGTACGGCTTAGGGTACGGGTTCGGGGAGGGCTTCTGGTACGGCGTAGGGTATGGGTTAGGGTTAGGGTTAGGGTTAGTGTTAGGGTTAGGGCTCGGTTTAGGGTATTGGTTAGGATTAGGGTACGTGTTATGGTTAGGGTAGGGGTTAGGGTTAGGGTACGCGTTAGTGTTAGGGTAGTTATTAAAGCTATCCCACTCTCTAGATACCCCTTAGCACATAAAGGAATATTATTTGGAGGTCCAGCCATGGAGAAGAGTTTAGACACTAGGATAAGATAAGGAACACACCCATTATAAAGAAATCACATTAGGATTCTCTTTTTAAGCTGTTCCTTAAAACACTAGTGCTTAGGAAATCTATTGGAGGCAGAAGCAGTCAAGGGTAGCCTAGGGTTAGGGTTAGGCTTAGGGTTAGGCTTAGGGTACGGGTTCGGTGAGGGCTTCGGGTACGGCGTAGGGTATGGGTTAGGGTTAGGGTTAGGGTTAATGTTAGGGTTAGGGCTCGTTTTAGGGTACGGGTTAGGATTAGGGTACGTGTTAGGGTTAGGGTAGGGGATAGGGTTAGGGTACGCGTTAGGGTTAGGGTAGTTATTAAACCTATCCCACTCTCTAGATACCCCTTAGCACGTAAAGGAATATTATTTCGGGGTCCAGCCATGGAGAAGAGTTTAGACACTAGGATAAGATAAGGAACACACCCATTATAAAGAAATCACATTAGGATTCTCTTTTTAAGCTGTTCCTTAAAACACTAGTGCTTAGGAAATCTATTGGAGGAAGAAGCAGTCAAGGGTAGCCTAGGGTTAGGGTTAGGCTTAGGGTACGGCTTAGGGTACGGTTTAGGGTACGGGTTCGGGGAGGGCTTTGGGTACGGCGTAGGGTATGGGTTAGGGTTAGGGTTAGGGTTAGTGTTAGGGTTAGGGCTCGGTTTAGGGTACGGGTTAGGATTAGGGTACATGTTAGGGTTAGAGTAGGGGTTAGGGTTAGGGTACGCGTTAGGGTTAGGTTAGTTATTAAACCTATCCCACTCTCTAGATACACCTTAGCACGTAAAGGAATATTATTTGGGGGTCCAGCCATGGAGAAGAGTTTAGACACTAGGATAAGATAAGGAACACACCCATTATAAAGAAATCACAATAGGATTCTCTTTTTAAGCTGTTCCTTAAAACACTACTGCTTAGGAAATCTATTGGAGGCAGAAGCAGTCAAGGGTAGCCTAGGGTTAGGGTTAGGCTTAGGGTACGGCTTAGGGTACGGCTTAGGGTACGGGTTCGGGGAGGGCTTCGGGTACGGCGTAGGGTATGGGTTAGGGTTAGGGTTAGGGTTACTGTTAGGGTTAGGGCTCGGTTTAGGGTATTGGTTAGGATTAGGGTACGTGTTATGGTTAGGGTAGGGGTTAGGGTTAGGGTACGCGTTAGTGTTAGGGTAGTTATTAAAGCTATCCCACTCTCTAGATACCCCTTAGCACATAAAGGAATATTATTTGGAGGTCCAGCCATGGAGAAGAGTTTAGAAAGTAGGATAAGATAAGGAACACACCCATTATAAAGAAATCACATTAGGATTCTCTTTTTAAGCTGTTCCTTAAAACACTAGTGCTTAGGAAATCTATTGGAGGCAGAAGCAGTCAAGGGTAGCCTAGGGTTAGGGTTAGGCTTAGGGTACGGCTTAGGGTACGGCTTAGGGTACGGGTTCGGGGAGGGCTTCGGGTATGGCGTAGGGTATGGGTTAGGGTTAGGGTTAGGGTTAGTGTTAGGGTTAGGGCTCGGTTTAGGGTACGGGTTAGGATTAGGGTACGTGTTAGGGTTAGGGTAGGGGATAGGGTTAGGGTACGCGTTAGGGTTAGGGTAGTTATTAAACCTATCCCACTCTCTAGATACCCCTTAGCACGTAAAGGAATATTATTTGGGGGTCCAGCCATGGAGAAGAGTTTAGACACTAGGATAAGATAAGGAACACACCCATTATAAAGAAATCACATTAGGATTCTCTTTTTAAGCTGTTCCTTAAAACACTAGTGCTTAGGAAATCTATTGGAGGCAGAAGCAGTCAAGGGTAGCCTAGGGTTAGGGTTAGGCTTAGGGTACGGCTTAGGGTACGGCTTAGGGTACGGGTTTGGGGAGGGCTTCGGGTACGGCTTAGGGTATGGGTTAGGGTTAGGGTTAGGGTTAGTGTTAGGTTTAGGGCTCGGCTTAGGGTATTGGTTAGGATTAGGGTACGTGTTAGGGTTAGGGTAGGGGTTAGGGTTAGGGTACGCGTTAGTGTTAGGGTAGTTATTAAACCTAACCCACTCTCTAGATACCCCTTAGCACGTAAAGGAATATTATTTGGGGGTCCAGCCATGGAGAAGAGTTTAGACACTAGGATAAGATAAGGAACACACCCATTATAAAGAAATCACATTAGGATTCTCTTTTTAAGCTGTTCCTTAAAACACTAGTGCTTAGGAAATCTATTGGAGGCAGAAGCAGTCAAGGGTAGCCTAGGGTTAGGGTTAGGCTTAGGGTACGGCTTAGGGTACGGCTTAGGGTACGGGTTCGGGGAGGGCTTCTGGTACGGCGTAGGGTATGGGTTAGGTTTAGGGTTAGGGTTAGTGTTAGGGTTAGGGCTCGGTTTAGGGTATTGGTTAGGATTAGGGTACGTGTTAGCGATAGGGTAGGGGTTAGGGTTAGGGTACGCGTTAGTGTTAGGGTAGTTATTAAACCTAACCCACTCTCTAGATACCCCTTAGCACGTAAAGGAATATTATTTGGAGGTCCAGCCATGGAGAAGAGTTTAGACACTAGGATAAGATAAGGAACACACCCATTATAAAGAAATCACATTAGGATTCTCTTTTTAAGCTGTTCCTTAAAACACTAGTGCTTAGGAAATCTATTGGAGGCAGAAGCAGTCAAGGGTAGCCTAGGGTTAGGGTTAGGCTTAGGGTTAGGCTTAGGGTACGGCTTAGGGTACGGGTTCGGGGAGGGCTTCTGGTATGGCGTAGGGTATGGGTTAGGGTTAGGGTTAGGGTTAGTGTTAGGGTTAGGGCTCGGTATAGGGTATTGGTTAGGATTAGTGTACGTGTTAGGGTTAGGGTTGGGTTTAGGGTTAGGGTACGCGTTAGTGTTAGGGTAGTTATTAAACCTAACCCACTCTCTAGATACCCCTTAGCACGTAAAGGAATATTATTTGGGGGTCCAGCCATGGAGAAGAGTTTAGACACTAGGATAAGATAAGGAACACACCCATTATAAAGAAATCACATTAGGATTCTCTTTTTAAGCTGTTCCTTAAAACACTAGTGCTTAGGAAATCTATTGGAGGAAGAAGCAGTCAAGGGTAGCCTAGGGTTAGGGTGAGGCTTAGGGTTAGGCTTAGGGTACGGCTTAGGGTATGGGTTCGGGGAGGGCTTCTGGTACGGCGTAGGGTATGGGTTAGGGTTAGGGTTAGGGTTAGTGTTAGGGTTAGGGCTCGGTTTAGGGTATTGGTTAGGATTAGGGTACGTGTTATGGTTAGGGTAGGGGTTAGGGTTAGGGTACGCGTTAGTGTTAGGGTAGTTATTAAAGCTATCCCACTCTCTAGATACCCCTTAGCACATAAAGGAATATTATTTGGAGGTCCAGCCATGGAGAAGAGTTTAGACACTAGGATAAGATAAGGAACACACCCATTATAAAGAAATCACATTAGGATTCTCTTTTTAAGCTGTTCCTTAAAACACTAGTGCTTAGGAAATCTATTGGAGGCAGAAGCAGTCAAGGGTAGCCTAGGGTTAGGGTTAGGCTTAGGGTACGGCTTAGGGTACGGGTTCGGTGAGGGCTTCGGGTACGGCGTAGGGTATGGGTTAAGGTTAGGGTTAGGGTTAGTGTTAGGGTTAGGGCTCGGTTTAAGGTACGGGTTAGGATTAGGGTACATGTTAGGGTTAGGGTAGGGGTTAGGGTTAGGGTACGCGTTAGGGTTAGGGTAGTTATTAAACCTATCCCACTCTCTAGATACACCTTAGCACGTAAAGAAATATTATTTGGGGGTCCACCCATGGAGAAGAGTTTAGACACTAGGATAAGATAAGGAACACACCCATTATAAAGAAATCACAATAGGATTCTCTTTTTAAGCTGTTCCTTAAAACACTAGTGCTTAGGAAGTCTATTGGAGGCAGAAGCAGTCAAGGGTAGCCTAGGGTTAGGGTTAGGCTTAGGGTACGGCTTAGGGTACGGCTTAGGGTACGGGTTCGGGGAGGGCTTCGGGTACGGCGTAGGTTATGGGTTAGGGTTAGGGTTAGGGTTAGTGTTAGGGTTAGGGCTCGGTTTAGGGTATTGGTTAGGATTAGGGTACGTGTTATGGTTAGGGTAGGGGTTAGGGTTAGGGTACGCGTTAGTGTTAGGGTAGTTATTAAAGCTATCCCACTCTCTAGATACCCCTTAGCACATAAAGGAATATTATTTGGAGGTCCAGCCATGGAGAAGAGTTTAGACACTAGGATAAGATAAGGAACACACCCATTATAAAGAAATCACATTAGGATTCTCTTTTTAAGCTGTTCCTTAAAACACTAGTGCTTAGGAAATCTATTGGAGGCAGAAGCAGTCAAGGGTAGCCTAGTGTTAGGGTTAGGCTTAGGGTACGGCTTAGGGTACGGCTTAGGGTACGGGTTCGGGGAGGGCTTCGGGTATGGCTTAGGGTATGGGTTAGGGTTAGGGTTAGGGTTAGTGTTAGGGTTAGGGCTCGGTTTAGGGTACGGGTTAGGATTAGGGTACGTGTTAGGGTTAGGGTAGGGGATAGGGTTAGGGTACGCGTTAGGGTTAGGGTAGTTATTAAACCTATCCCACTCTCTAGATACCCCTTAGCACGTAAAGGTATATTATTTGGGGGTCCAGCCATGGAGAAGAGTTTAGACACTAGGATAAGATAAGGAACACACCCATTATAAAGAAATCACATTAGGATTCTCTTTTTAAGCTGTTCCTTAAAACACTAGTGCTTAGGAAATCTATTGGAGGCAGAAGCAGTCAAGGGTAGCCTAGGGTTAGGGTTAGGCTTAGGGTACGGCTTAGGGTACGGCTTAGGGTACGGGTTTGGGGAGGGCTTCGGGTACGGCTTAGGGTATGGGTTAGGGTTAGGGTTAGGGTTAGTGTTAGGGTTAGGGCTCGGCTTAGGGTATTGGTTAGGATTAGGGTACGTGTTAGGGTTTTGGTAGGGGTTAGGGTTAGGGTACGCGTTAGTGTTAGGGTAGTTATTAAACCTATCCCAATCTCTAGATACCCCTTAGCACGTAAAGGAATATTATTTGGAGGTCCAGCCATGGAGAAGAGTTTAGACACTAGGATAAGATAAGGAACACACCCATTATAAAGAAATCACATTAGGATTCTCTTTTTAAGCTGTTCCTTAAAACACTAGTGCTTAGGAAATCTATTGGAGGCAGAAGCAGTCAAGGGTAGCCTAGGGTTAGGGTTAGGCTTAGGGTACGGCTTAGGGTACGGCTTAGGGTACGGGTTCGGGGAGGGCTTCTGGTACGGCGTAGGGTATGGGTTAGGGTTAGGGTTAGGGTTAGTGTTAGGGTTAGGGCTCGGTTTAGGGTATTGGTTACGATTAGGGTACGTGTTAGCGATAGGGTAGGGGTTAGGGTTAGGGTACGCGTTAGTGTTAGGGTAGTTATTAAACCTAACCCACTCTCTAGATACCCCTTAGCACGTAAAGGAATATTATTTGGAGGTCCAGCCATGGAGAAGAGTTTAGACACTAGGATAAGATAAGGAACACACCCATTATAAAGAAATCACATTAGGATTCTCTTTTTAAGCTGTTCCTTAAAACACTAGTGCTTAGGAAATCTATTGGAGGCAGAAGCAGTCAAGGGTAGCCTAGGGTTAGGGTTAGGCTTAGGGTTAGGCTTAGGGTACGGCTTAGGGTACGGGTTCGGGGAGGGCTTCTGGTACGGCGTAGGGTATGGGTTAGGTTTAGGGTTAGGGTTAGTGTTAGGGTTAGGGCTCGGTTTAGGGTATTGGTTAGGATTAGGGTACGTGTTAGCGATAGGGTAGGGGTTAGGGTTAGGGTACGCGTTAGTGTTAGGGTAGTTATTAAACCTAACCCACTCTCTAGATACCCCTTAGCACGTAAAGGAATATTATTTGGAGGTCCAGCCATGGAGAAGAGTTTAGACACTAGGATAAGATAAGGAACACACCCATTATAAAGAAATCACATTAGGATTCTCTTTTTAAGCTGTTCCTTAAAACACTAGTGCTTAGGAAATCTATTGGAGGCAGAAGCAGTCAAGGGTAGCCTAGGGTTAGGGTTAGGCTTAGGGTTAGGCTTAGGGTACGGCTTAGGGTACGGGTTCGGGGAGGGCTTCTGGTATGGCGTAGGGTATGGGTTAGGGTTAGGGTTAGGGTTAGTGTTAGGGTTAGGGCTCGGTATAGGGTATTGGTTAGGATTAGTGTACGTGTTAGGGTTAGGGTTGGGTTTAGGGTTAGGGTACGCGTTAGTGTTAGGGTAGTTATTAAACCTAACCCACTCTCTAGATACCCCTTAGCACGTAAAGGAATATTATTTGGGGGTCCAGCCATGGAGAAGAGTTTAGACACTAGGATAAGATAAGGAACACACCCATTATAAAGAAATCACATTAGGATTCTCTTTTTAAGCTGTTCCTTAAAACACTAGTGCTTAGGAAATCTATTGGAGGAAGAAGCAGTCAAGGGTAGCCTAGGGTTAGGGTGAGGCTTAGGGTTAGGCTTAGGGTACGGCTTAGGGTATGGGTTCGGGGAGGGCTTCTGGTACGGCGTAGGGTATGGGTTAGGGTTAGGGTTAGGGTTAGTGTTAGGGTTAGGGCTCGGTTTAGGGTATTGGTTAGGATTAGGGTACGTGTTATGGTTAGGGTAGGGGTTAGGGTTAGGGTACGCGTTAGTGTTAGGGTAGTTATTAAAGCTATCCCACTCTCTAGATACCCCTTAGCACATAAAGGAATATTATTTGGAGGTCCAGCCATGGAGAAGAGTTTAGACACTAGGATAAGATAAGGAACACACCCATTATAAAGAAATCACATTAGGATTCTCTTTTTAAGCTGTTCCTTAAAACACTAGTGCTTAGGAAATCTATTGGAGGCAGAAGCAGTCAAGGGTAGCCTAGGGTTAGGGTTAGGCTTAGGGTACGGCTTAGGGTACGGGTTCGGTGAGGGCTTCGGGTACGGCGTAGGGTATGGGTTAGGGTTAGGGTTAGGGTTAGTGTTAGGGTTAGGGCTCGGTTTAAGGTACGGGTTAGGATTAGGGTACATGTTAGGGTTAGGGTAGGGGTTAGGGTTAGGGTACGCGTTAGGGTTAGGGTAGTTATTAAACCTATCCCACTCTCTAGATACACCTTAGCACGTAAAGAAATATTATTTGGGGGTCCACCCATGGAGAAGAGTTTAGACACTAGGATAAGATAAGGAACACACCCATTATAAAGAAATCACAATAGGATTCTCTTTTTAAGCTGTTCCTTAAAACACTAGTGCTTAGGAAGTCTATTGGAGGCAGAAGCAGTCAAGGGTAGCCTAGGGTTAGGGTTAGGCTTAGGGTACGGCTTAGGGTACGGCTTAGGGTACGGGTTCGGGGAGGGCTTCGGGTACGGCGTAGGTTATGGGTTAGGGTTAGGGTTAGGGTTAGTGTTAGGGTTAGGGCTCGGTTTAGGGTATTGGTTAGGATTAGGGTACGTGTTATGGTTAGGGTAGGGGTTAGGGTTAGGGTACGCGTTAGTGTTAGGGTAGTTATTAAAGCTATCCCACTCTCTAGATACCCCTTAGCACATAAAGGAATATTATTTGGAGGTCCAGCCATGGAGAAGAGTTTAGACACTAGGATAAGATAAGGAACACACCCATTATAAAGAAATCACATTAGGATTCTCTTTTTAAGCTGTTCCTTAAAACACTAGTGCTTAGGAAATCTATTGGAGGCAGAAGCAGTCAAGGGTAGCCTAGGGTTAGGGTTAGGCTTAGGGTACGGCTTAGGGTACGGCTTAGGGTACGGGTTCGGGGAGGGCTTCGGGTATGGCTTAGGGTATGGGTTAGGGTTAGGGTTAGGGTTAGTGTTAGGGTTAGGGCTCGGTTTAGGGTACGGGTTAGGATTAGGGTACGTGTTAGGGTTAGGGTAGGGGATAGGGTTAGGGTACGCGTTAGGGTTAGGGTAGTTATTAAACCTATCCCACTCTCTAGATACCCCTTAGCACGTAAAGGTATATTATTTGGGGGTCCAGCCATGGAGAAGAGTTTAGACACTAGGATAAGATAAGGAACACACCCATTATAAAGAAATCACATTAGGATTCTCTTTTTAAGCTGTTCCTTAAAACACTAGTGCTTAGGAAATCTATTGGAGGCAGAAGCAGTCAAGGGTAGCCTAGGGTTAGGGTTAGGCTTAGGGTACGGCTTAGGGTACGGCTTAGGGTACGGGTTTGGGGAGGGCTTCGGGTACGGCTTAGGGTATGGGTTAGGGTTAGGGTTAGGGTTAGTGTTAGGGTTAGGGCTCGGCTTAGGGTATTGGTTAGGATTAGGGTACGTGTTAGGGTTTTGGTAGGGGTTAGGGTTAGGGTACGCGTTAGTGTTAGGGTAGTTATTAAACCTATCCCAATCTCTAGATACCCCTTAGCACGTAAAGGAATATTATTTGGGGGTCCAGCCATGGAGAAGAGTTTAGACACTAGGATAAGATAAGGAACACACCCATTATAAAGAAATCACATTAGGATTCTCTTTTTAAGCTGTTCCTTAAAACACTAGTGCTTAGGAAATCTATTGGAGGCAGAAGCAGTCAAGGGTAGCCTAGGGTTAGGGTTAGGCTTAGGGTACGGCTTAGGGTACGGCTTAGGGTACGGGTTCGGGGAGGGCTTCTGGTACGGCGTAGGGTATGGGTTAGGGTTAGGGTTAGGGTTAGTGTTAGGGTTAGGGCTCGGTTTAGGGTATTGGTTACGATTAGGGTACGTGTTAGCGATAGGGTAGGGGTTAGGGTTAGGGTACGCGTTAGTGTTAGGGTAGTTATTAAACCTAACCCACTCTCTAGATACCCCTTAGCACGTAAAGGAATATTATTTGGAGGTCCAGCCATGGAGAAGAGTTTAGACACTAGGATAAGATAAGGAACACACCCATTATAAAGAAATCACATTAGGATTCTCTTTTTAAGCTGTTCCTTAAAACACTAGTGCTTAGGAAATCTATTGGAGGCAGAAGCAGTCAAGGGTAGCCTAGGGTTAGGGTTAGGCTTAGGGTACGGCTCAGGGTACGGCTTAGGGTACGGGTTCGGGGAGGGCTTCTGGTACGGCGTAGGGTATGGGTTAGGTTTAGGGTTAGGGTTAGTGTTAGGGTTAGGGCTCGGTTTAGGGTATTGGTTAGGATTAGGGTACGTGTTAGCGATAGGGTAGGGGTTAGGGTTAGGGTACGCGTTAGTGTTAGGGTAGTTATTAAACCTAACCCACTCTCTAGATACCCCTTAGCACGTAAAGGAATATTATTTGGAGGTCCAGCCATGGAGAAGAGTTTAGACACTAGGATAAGATAAGGAACACACCCATTATAAAGAAATCACATTAGGATTCTCTTTTTAAGCTGTTCCTTAAAACACTAGTGCTTAGGAAATCTATTGGAGGCAGAAGCAGTCAAGGGTAGCCTAGGGTTAGGGTTAGGCTTAGGGTTAGGCTTAGGGTACGGCTTAGGGTACGGGTTCGGGGAGGGCTTCTGGTATGGCGTAGGGAATGGGTTAGGGTTAGGGTTAGGGTTAGTGTTAGGGTTAGGGCTCGGTATAGGGTATTGGTTAGGATTAGTGTACGTGTTAGGGTTAGGGTTGGGTTTAGGGTTAGGGTACGCGTTAGTGTTAGGGTAGTTATTAAACCTAACCCACTCTCTAGATACCCCTTAGCACGTAAAGGAATATTATTTGGGGGTCCAGCCATGGAGAAGAGTTTAGACACTAGGATAAGATAAGGAACACACCCATTATAAAGAAATCACATTAGGATTCTCTTTTTAAGCTGTTCCTTAAAACACTAGTGCTTAGGAAATCTATTGGAGGAAGAAGCAGTCAAGTGTAGCCTAGGGTTAGGGTTAGGCTTAGGGTTAGGCTTAGGGTACGGCTTAGGGTATGGGTTCGGGGAGGGCTTCTGGTACGGCGTAGGGTATGGGTTAGGGTTAGGGTTAGGGTTAGTGTTAGGGTTAGGGCTCGGTTTAGGGTATTGGTTAGGATTAGGGTACGTGTTATGGTTAGGGTAGGGGTTAGGGTTAGGGTACGCGTTAGTGTTAGGGTAGTTATTAAAGCTATCCCACTCTCTAGATACCCCTTAGCACATAAAGGAATATTATTTGGAGGTCCAGCCATGGAGAAGAGTTTAGACACTAGGATAAGATAAGGAACACACCCATTATAAAGAAATCACATTAGGATTCTCTTTTTAAGCTGTTCCTTAAAACACTAGTGCTTAGGAAATCTATTGGAGGCAGAAGCAGTCAAGGGTAGCCTAGGGTTAGGGTTAGGCTTAGGGTACGGCTTAGGGTACGGGTTCGGTGAGGGCTTCGGGTACGGCGTAGGGTATGGGTTAGGGTTAGGGTTAGGGTTAGTGTTAGGGTTAGGGCTCGGTTTAAGGTACGGGTTAGGATTAGGGTACATGTTAGGGTTAGGGTAGGGGTTAGGGTTAGGGTACGCGTTAGGGTTAGGGTAGTTATTAAACCTATCCCACTCTCTAGATACACCTTAGCACGTAAAGAAATATTATTTGGGGGTCCACCCATGGAGAAGAGTTTAGACACTAGGATAAGATAAGGAACACACCCATTATAAAGAAATCACAATAGGATTCTCTTTTTAAGCTGTTCCTTAAAACACTAGTGCTTAGGAAGTCTATTGGAGGCAGAAGCAGTCAAGGGTAGCCTAGGGTTAGGGTTAGGCTTAGGGTACGGCTTAGGGTACGGCTTAGGGTACGGGTTCGGGGAGGGCTTCGGGTACGGCGTAGGTTATGGGTTAGGGTTAGGGTTAGGGTTAGTGTTAGGGTTAGGGCTCGGTTTAGGGTATTGGTTAGGATTAGGGTACGTGTTATGGTTAGGGTAGGGGTTAGGGTTAGGGTACGCGTTAGTGTTAGGGTAGTTATTAAAGCTATCCCACTCTCTAGATACCCCTTAGCACATAAAGGAATATTATTTGGAGGTCCAGCCATGGAGAAGAGTTTAGACACTAGGATAAGATAAGGAACACACCCATTATAAAGAAATCACATTAGGATTCTCTTTTTAAGCTGTTCCTTAAAACACTAGTGCTTAGGAAATCTATTGGAGGCAGAAGCAGTCAAGGGTAGCCTAGGGTTAGGGTTAGGCTTAGGGTACGGCTTAGGGTACGGCTTAGGGTACGGGTTCGGGGAGGGCTTCGGGTATGGCTTAGGGTATGGGTTAGGGTTAGGGTTAGGGTTAGTGTTAGGGTTAGGGCTCGGTTTAGGGTACGGGTTAGGATTAGGGTACGTGTTAGGGTTAGGGTAGGGGATAGGGTTAGGGTACGCGTTAGGGTTAGGGTAGTTATTAAACCTATCCCACTCTCTAGATACCCCTTAGCACGTAAAGGTATATTATTTGGGGGTCCAGCCATGGAGAAGAGTTTAGACACTAGGATAAGATAAGGAACACACCCATTATAAAGAAATCACATTAGGATTCTCTTTTTAAGCTGTTCCTTAAAACACTAGTGCTTAGGAAATCTATTGGAGGCAGAAGCAGTCAAGGGTAGCCTAGGGTTAGGGTTAGGCTTAGGGTACGGCTTAGGGTACGGCTTAGGGTACGGGTTTGGGGAGGGCTTCGGGTACGGCTTAGGGTATGGGTTAGGGTTAGGGTTAGGGTTAGTGTTAGGGTTAGGGCTCGGCTTAGGGTATTGGTTAGGATTAGGGTACGTGTTAGGGTTTTGGTAGGGGTTAGGGTTAGGGTACGCGTTAGTGTTAGGGTAGTTATTAAACCTATCCCAATCTCTAGATACCCCTTAGCACGTAAAGGAATATTATTTGGGGGTCCAGCCATGGAGAAGAGTTTAGACACTAGGATAAGATAAGGAACACACCCATTATAAAGAAATCACAATAGGATTCTCTTTTTAAGCTGTTCCTTAAAACACTAGTGCTTAGGAAATCTATTGGAGGCAGAAGCAGTCAAGGGTAGCCTAGGGTTAGGGTTAGGCTTAGGGTACGGCTTAGGGTACGGCTTAGGGTACGGGTTCGGGGAGGGCTTCTGGTACGGCGTAGGGTATGGGTTAGGGTTAGGGTTAGGGTTAGTGTTAGGGTTAGGGCTCTGTTTAGGGTATTGGTTACGATTAGGGTACGTGTTAGCGATAGGGTAGGGGTTAGGGTTAGGGTACGCGTTAGTGTTAGGGTAGTTATTAAACCTAACCCACTCTCTAGATACCCCTTAGCACGTAAAGGAATATTATTTGGAGGTCCAGCCATGGAGAAGAGTTTAGACACTAGGATAAGATAAGGAACACACCCATTATAAAGAAATCACATTAGGATTCTCTTTTTAAGCTGTTCCTTAAAACACTAGTGCTTAGGAAATCTATTGGAGGCAGAAGCAGTCAAGGGTAGCCTAGGGTTAGGGTTAGGCTTAGGGTTAGGCTTAGGGTACGGCTTAGGGTACGGGTTCGGGGAGGGCTTCTGGTATGGCGTAGGGTATGGGTTAGGGTTAGGGTTAGGGTTAGTGTTAGGGTTAGGGCTCGGTATAGGGTATTGGTTAGGATTAGTGTACGTGTTAGGGTTAGGGTTGGGTTTAGGGTTAGGGTACGCGTTAGTGTTAGGGTAGTTATTAAACCTAACCCACTCTCTAGATACCCCTTAGCACGTAAAGGAATATTATTTGGGGGTCCAGCCATGGAGAAGAGTTTAGACACTAGGATAAGATAAGGAACACACCCATTATAAAGAAATCACATTAGGATTCTCTTTTTAAGCTGTTCCTTAAAACACTAGTGCTTAGGAAATCTATTGGAGGAAGAAGCAGTCAAGGGTAGCCTAGGGTTAGGGTTAGGCTTAGGGTTAGGCTTAGGGTACGGCTTAGGGTATGGGTTCGGGGAGGGCTTCTGGTACGGCGTAGGGTATGGGTTAGGGTTAGGGTTAGGGTTAGTGTTAGGGTTAGGGCTCGGTTTAGGGTATTGGTTAGGATTAGGGTACGTGTTATGGTTAGGGTAGGGGTTAGGGTTAGGGTACGCGTTAGTGTTAGGGTAGTTATTAAAGCTATCCCACTCTCTAGATACCCCTTAGCACATAAAGGAATATTATTTGGAGGTCCAGCCATGGAGAAGAGTTTAGACACTAGGATAAGATAAGGAACACACCCATTATAAAGAAATCACATTAGGATTCTCTTTTTAAGCTGTTCCTTAAAACACTAGTGCTTAGGAAATCTATTGGAGGCAGAAGCAGTCAAGGGTAGCCTAGGGTTAGGGTTAGGCTTAGGGTTAGGCTTAGGGTACGGGTTCGGTGAGGGCTTCGGGTACGGCGTAGGGTATGGGTTAGGGTTAGGGTTAGGGTTAGTGTTAGGGTTAGGGCTCGTTTTAGGGTACGGGTTAGGATTAGGGTACGTGTTAGGGTTAGGGTAGGGGATAGGGTTAGGGTACGCGTTAGGGTTAGGGTAGTTATTAAACCTATCCCACTCTCTAGATACCCCTTAGCACGTAAAGGAATATTATTTCGGGGTCCAGCCATGGAGAAGAGTTTAGACACTAGGATAAGATAAGGAACACACCCATTATAAAGAAATCACAATAGGATTCTCTTTTTAAGCTGTTCCTTAAAACACTACTGCTTAGGAAATCTATTGGAGGCAGAAGCAGTCAAGGGTAGCCTAGGGTTAGGGTTAGGCTTAGGGTACGGCTTAGGGTACGGTTTAGGGTACGGGTTCGGGGAGGGCTTTGGGTACGGCGTAGGGTATGGGTTAGGGTTAGGGTTAGGGTTAGTGTTAGGGTTAGGGCTCGGTTTAGGGTACGGGTTAGGATTAGGGTACATGTTAGGGTTAGAGTAGGGGTTAGGGTTAGGGTACGCGTTAGGGTTAGGTTAGTTATTAAACCTATCCCACTCTCTAGATACACCTTAGCACGTAAAGGAATATTATTTGGGGGTCCAGCCATGGAGAAGAGTTTAGACACTAGGATAAGATAAGGAACACACCCATTATAAAGAAATCACAATAGGATTCTCTTTTTAAGCTGTTCCTTAAAACACTACTGCTTAGGAAATCTATTGGAGGCAGAAGCAGTCAAGGGTAGCCTAGGGTTAGGGTTAGGCTTAGGGTACGGCTTAGGGTACGGCTTAGGGTACGGGTTCGGGGAGGGCTTCGGGTACGGCGTAGGGTATGGGTTAGGGTTAGGGTTAGGGTTAGTGTTAGGGTTAGGGCTCGGTTTAGGGTATTGGTTAGGATTAGGGTACGTGTTATGGTTAGGGTAGGGGTTAGGGTTAGGGTACGCGTTAGTGTTAGGGTAGTTATTAAAGCTATCCCACTCTCTAGATACCCCTTAGCACATAAAGGAATATTATTTGGAGGTCCAGCCATGGAGAAGAGTTTAGACACTAGGATAAGATAAGGAACACACCCATTATAAAGAAATCACATTAGGATTCTCTTTTTAAGCTGTTCCTTAAAACACTAGTGCTTAGGAAATCTATTGGAGGCAGAAGCAGTCAAGGGTAGCCTAGGGTTAGGGTTAGGCTTAGGGTACGGCTTAGGGTACGGCTTAGGGTATGGGTTCGGGGAGGGCTTCGGGTATGGCGTAGGGTATGGGTTAGGGTTAGGGTTAGGGTTAGTGTTAGGGTTAGGGCTCGGTTTAGGGTACGGGTTAGGATTAGGGTACGTGTTAGGGTTAGGGTAGGGGATAGGGTTAGGGTACGCGTTAGGGTTAGGGTAGTTATTAAACCTATCCCACTCTCTAGATACCCCTTAGCACGTAAAGGAATATTATTTGGGGGTCCAGCCATGGAGAAGAGTTTAGACACTAGGATAAGATAAGGAACACACCCATTATAAAGAAATCACATTAGGATTCTCTTTTTAAGCTGTTCCTTAAAACACTAGTGCTTAGGAAATCTATTGGAGGCAGAAGCAGTCAAGGGTAGCCTAGGGTTAGGGTTAGGCTTAGGGTACGGCTTAGGGTACGGCTTAGGGTACGGGTTTGGGGAGGGCTTCGGGTACGGCTTAGGTTATGGGTTAGGGTTAGGGTTAGGGTTAGTGTTAGGTTTAGGGCTCGGCTTAGGGTATTGGTTAGGATTAGGGTACGTGTTAGGGTTAGGGTAGGGGTTAGGGTTAGGGTACGCGTTAGTGTTAGGGTAGTTATTAAACCTAACCCACTCTCTAGATACCCCTTAGCACGTAAAGGAATATTATTTGGGGGTCCAGCCATGGAGAAGAGTTTAGACACTAGGATAAGATAAGGAACACACCCATTATAAAGAAATCACATTAGGATTCTCTTTTTAAGCTGTTCCTTAAAACACTAGTGCTTAGGAAATCTATTGGAGGCAGAAGCAGTCAAGGGTAGCCTAGGGTTAGGGTTAGGCTTAGGGTACGGCTTAGGGTACGGCTTAGGGTACGGGTTCGGGGAGGGCTTCTGGTACGGCGTAGGGTATGGGTTAGGGTTAGGGTTAGGGTTAGTGTTAGGGTTAGGGCTCGGTTTAGGGTATTGGTTAGGATTAGGGTATGTGTTAGCGATAGGGTAGGGGTTAGGGTTAGGGTACGCGTTAGTGTTAGGGTAGTTATTAAACCTAACCCACTCTCTAGATACCCCTTAGCACGTAAAGGAATATTATTTGGAGGTCCAGCCATGGAGAAGAGTTTAGACACTAGGATAAGATAAGGAACACACCCATTATAAAGAAATCACATTAGGATTCTCTTTTTAAGCTGTTCCTTAAAACACTAGTGCTTAGGAAATCTATTGGAGGCAGAAGCAGTCAAGGGTAGCCTAGGGTTAGGGTTAGGCTTAGGGTTAGGCTTATGGTACGGCTTAGGGTACGGGTTCGGGGAGGGCTTCTGGTATGGCGTAGGGTATGGGTTAGGGTTAGGGTTAGGGTTAGTGTTAGGGTTAGGGCTCGGTTTAGGGTATTGGTTAGGATTAGTGTACGTGTTAGGGTTAGGGTTGGGTTTAGGGTTAGGGTACGAGTTAGTGTTAGGGTAGTTATTAAACCTAACCCACTCTCTAGATACCCCTTAGCACGTAAAGGAATATTATTTGGGGGTCCAGCCATGGAGAAGAGTTTAGACACTAGGATAAGATAAGGAACACACCCATTATAAAGAAATCACATTAGGATTCTCTTTTTAAGCTGTTCCTTAAAACACTAGTGCTTAGGAAATCTATTGGAGGAAGAAGCAGTCAAGGGTAGCCTAGGGTTAGGGTTAGGCTTAGGGTACGGCTTAGGGTACGGGTTCGGGGAGGGCTTCTGGTACGGCGTAGGGTATGGGTTAGGGTTAGGGTTAGGGTTAGTGTTAGGGTTAGGGCTCGGTTTAGGGTATTGGTTAGGATTAGGGTACGTGTTATGGTTAGGGTAGGGGTTAGGGTTAGGGTACGCGTTAGTGTTAGGGTAGTTATTAAAGCTATCCCACTCTCTAGATACCCCTTAGCACATAAAGGAATATTATTTGGAGGTCCAGCCATGGAGAAGAGTTTAGACACTAGGATAAGATAAGGAACACACCCATTATAAAGAAATCACATTAGGATTCTCTTTTTAAGCTGTTCCTTAAAACACTAGTGCTTAGGAAATCTATTGGAGGCAGAAGCAGTCAAGGGTAGCCTAGGGTTAGGGTTAGGCTTAGGGTTAGGCTTAGGGTACGGGTTCGGTGAGGGCTTCGGGTACGGCGTAGGGTATGGGTTAGGGTTAGGGTTAGGGTTAGTGTTAGGGTTAGGGCTCGTTTTAGGGTACGGGTTAGGATTAGGGTACGTGTTAGGGTTAGGGTAGGGGATAGGGTTAGGGTACGCGTTAGGGTTAGGGTAGTTATTAAACCTATCCCACTCTCTAGATACCCCTTAGCACGTAAAGGAATATTATTTCGGGGTCCAGCCATGGAGAAGAGTTTAGACACTAGGATAAGATAAGGAACACACCCATTATAAAGAAATCACAATAGGATTCTCTTTTTAAGCTGTTCCTTAAAACACTACTGCTTAGGAAATCTATTGGAGGCAGAAGCAGTCAAGGGTAGCCTAGGGTTAGGGTTAGGCTTAGGGTACGGCTTAGGGTACGGGTTCGGGGAGGGCTTCGGGTACGGCGTAGGGTATGGGTTAGGGTTAGGGTTAGGGTTAGTGTTAGGGTTAGGGCTCGGTTTAGGGTATTGGTTAGGATTAGGGTACGTGTTATGGTTAGGGTAGGGGTTAGGGTTAGGGTACGCGTTAGTGTTAGGGTAGTTATTAAAGCTATCCCACTCTCTAGATACCCCTTAGCACATAAAGGAATATTATTTGGAGGTCCAGCCATGGAGAAGAGTTTAGACACTAGGATAAGATAAGGAACACACCCATTATAAAGAAATCACATTAGGATTCTCTTTTTAAGCTGTTCCTTAAAACACTAGTGCTTAGGAAATCTATTGGAGGCAGAAGCAGTCAAGGGTAGCCTAGGGTTAGGGTTAGGCTTAGGGTACGGCTTAGGGTACGGCTTAGGGTACGGGTTCGGGGAGGGCTTCGGGTATGGCGTAGGGTATGGGTTAGGGTTAGGGTTAGGGTTAGTGTTAGGGTTAGGGCTCGGTTTAGGGTACGGGTTAGGATTAGGGTACGTGTTAGGGTTAGGGTAGGGGATAGGGTTAGGGTACGCGTTAGGGTTAGGGTAGTTATTAAACCTATCCCACTCTCTAGATACCCCTTAGCACGTAAAGGAATATTATTTGGGGGTCCAGCCATGGAGAAGAGTTTAGACACTAGGATAAGATAAGGAACACACCCATTATAAAGAAATCACATTAGGATTCTCTTTTTAAGCTGTTCCTTAAAACACTAGTGCTTAGGAAATCTATTGGAGGCAGAAGCAGTCAAGGGTAGCCTAGGGTTAGGGTTAGGCTTAGGGTACGGCTTAGGGTACGGCTTAGGGTACGGGTTTGGGGAGGGCTTCGGGTACGGCTTAGGGTATGGGTTAGGGTTAGGGTTAGGGTTAGTGTTAGGTTTAGGGCTCGGCTTAGGGTATTGGTTAGGATTAGGGTACGTGTTAGGGTTAGGGTAGGGGTTAGGGTTAGGGTACGCGTTAGTGTTAGGGTAGTTATTAAACCTAACCCACTCTCTAGATACCCCTTAGCACGTAAAGGAATATTATTTGGGGGTCCAGCCATGGAGAAGAGTTTAGACACTAGGATAAGATAAGGAACACACCCATTATAAAGAAATCACATTAGGATTCTCTTTTTAAGCTGTTCCTTAAAACACTAGTGCTTAGGAAATCTATTGGAGGCAGAAGCAGTCAAGGGTAGCCTAGGGTTAGGGTTAGGCTTAGGGTTAGGCTTAGGGTACGGCTTAGGGTACGGGTTCGGGGAGGGCTTCTGGTATGGCGTAGGGTATGGGTTAGGGTTAGGGTTAGGGTTAGTGTTAGGGTTAGGGCTCGGTATAGGGTATTGGTTAGGATTAGTGTACGTGTTAGGGTTAGGGTTGGGTTTAGGGTTAGGGTACGCGTTAGTGTTAGGGTAGTTATTAAACCTAACCCACTCTCTAGATACCCCTTAGCACGTAAAGGAATATTATTTGGGGGTCCAGCCATGGAGAAGAGTTTAGACACTAGGATAAGATAAGGAACACACCCATTATAAAGAAATCACATTAGGATTCTCTTTTTAAGCTGTTCCTTAAAACACTAGTGCTTAGGAAATCTATTGGAGGAAGAAGCAGTCAAGGGTAGCCTAGGGTTAGGGTTAGGCTTAGGGTTAGGCTTAGGGTACGGCTTAGGGTATGGGTTCGGGGAGGGCTTCTGGTACGGTGTAGGGTATGGGTTAGGGTTAGGGTTAGGGTTAGTGTTAGGGTTAGGGCTCGGTTTAGGGTATTGGTTAGGATTAGGGTACGTGTTATGGTTAGGGTAGGGGTTAGGGTTAGGGTACGCGTTAGTGTTAGGGTAGTTATTAAAGCTATCCCACTCTCTAGATACCCCTTAGCACATAAAGGAATATTATTTGGAGGTCCAGCCATGGAGAAGAGTTTAGACACTAGGATAAGATAAGGAACACACCCATTATAAAGAAATCACATTAGGATTCTCTTTTTAAGCTGTTCCTTAAAACACTAGTGCTTAGGAAATCTATTGGAGGCAGAAGCAGTCAAGGGTAGCCTAGGGTTAGGGTTAGGCTTAGGGTTAGGCTTAGGGTACGGGTTCGGTGAGGGCTTCGGGTACGGCGTAGGGTATGGGTTAGGGTTAGGGTTAGGGTTAGTGTTAGGGTTAGGGCTCGTTTTAGGGTACGGGTTAGGATTAGGGTACGTGTTAGGGTTAGGGTAGGGGATAGGGTTAGGGTACGCGTTAGGGTTAGGGTAGTTATTAAACCTATCCCACTCTCTAGATACCCCTTAGCACGTAAAGGAATATTATTTCGGGGTCCAGCCATGGAGAAGAGTTTAGACACTAGGATAAGATAAGGAACACACCCATTATAAAGAAATCACAATAGGATTCTCTTTTTAAGCTGTTCCTTAAAACACTACTGCTTAGGAAATCTATTGGAGGCAGAAGCAGTCAAGGGTAGCCTAGGGTTAGGGTTAGGCTTAGGGTACGGCTTAGGGTACGGGTTCGGGGAGGGCTTCGGGTACGGCGTAGGGTATGGGTTAGGGTTAGGGTTAGGGTTAGTGTTAGGGTTAGGGCTCGGTTTAGGGTATTGGTTAGGATTAGGGTACGTCTTATGTTTAGGGTAGGGGTTAGGGTTAGGGTACGCGTTAGTGTTAGGGTAGTTATTAAAGCTTTCCCACTCTCTAGATACCCCTTAGCACATAAAGGAATATTATTTGGAGGTCCAGCCATGGAGAAGAGTTTAGACACTAGGATAAGATAAGGAACACACCCATTATAAAGAAATCACATTAGGATTCTCTTTTTAAGATGTTCCTTAAAACACTAGTGCTTAGGAAATCTATTGGAGGCAGAAGCAGTCAAGGGTAGCCTAGGGTTAGGGTTAGGCTTAGGGTTAGGCTTAGGGTACGACTTAGGGTACGGGTTCGGTGAGGGCTTCGGGTACGGCGTAGGGTATGGGTTAGGGTTAGGGTTAGGGTTAGTGTTAGGGTTAGGGCTCGTTTTAGGGTACCGGTTAGGATTAGGGTACGAGTTAGGGTTAAGGTAGGGGATAGGGTTAGGGTACGTGTTAGGGTTAGGGTAGTTATTAAACCTATCCCACTCTCTAGATACCCCTTAGCACGTAAAGGAATATTATTTGGGGGTCCAGCCATGGAGAAGAGTTTAGACACTAGGATAAGATAAGGAACACACCCATTATAAAGAAATCACATTAGGATTCTCTTTTTAAGCTGTTCCTTAAAACACTAGTGCTTAGGAAATCTATTGGAGGAAGAAGCAGTCAAGGGTAGCCTAGGGTTAGGGTTAGGCTTAGGGTACGGCTTAGGGTACGGGTTCGGGGAGGGCTTCTGGTACGGCGTAGGGTATGGGTTAGGGTTAGGGTTAGGGTTAGTGTTAGGGTTAGGGCTCGGTTTAGGGTATTGGTTAGGATTAGGGTACGTGTTATGGTTAGGGTAGGGGTTAGGGTTAGGGTACGCGTTAGTGTTAGGGTAGTTATTAAAGCTATCCCACTCTCTAGATACCCCTTAGCACATAAAGGAATATTATTTGGAGGTCCAGCCATGGAGAAGAGTTTAGACACTAGGATAAGATAAGGAACACACCCATTATAAAGAAATCACATTAGGATTCTCTTTTTAAGCTGTTCCTTAAAACACTAGTGCTTAGGAAATCTATTGGAGGCAGAAGCAGTCAAGGGTAGCCTAGGGTTAGGGTTAGGCTTAGGGTTAGGCTTAGGGTACGGGTTCGGTGAGGGCTTCGGGTACGGCGTAGGGTATGGGTTAGGGTTAGGGTTAGGGTTAGTGTTAGGGTTAGGGCTCGTTTTAGGGTACGGGTTAGGATTAGGGTACGTGTTAGGGTTAGGGTAGGGGATAGGGTTAGGGTACGCGTTAGGGTTAGGGTAGTTATTAAACCTATCCCACTCTCTAGATACCCCTTAGCACGTAAAGGAATATTATTTCGGGGTCCAGCCATGGAGAAGAGTTTAGACACTAGGATAAGATAAGGAACACACCCATTATAAAGAAATCACAATAGGATTCTCTTTTTAAGCTGTTCCTTAAAACACTACTGCTTAGGAAATCTATTGGAGGCAGAAGCAGTCAAGGGTAGCCTAGGGTTAGGGTTAGGCTTAGGGTACGGCTTAGGGTACGGGTTCGGGGAGGGCTTCGGGTACGGCGTAGGGTATGGGTTAGGGTTAGGGTTAGGGTTAGTGTTAGGGTTAGGGCTCGGTTTAGGGTATTGGTTAGGATTAGGGTACGTGTTATGGTTAGGGTAGGGGTTAGGGTTAGGGTACGCGTTAGTGTTAGGGTAGTTATTAAAGCTATCCCACTCTCTAGATACCCCTTAGCACATAAAGGAATATTATTTGGAGGTCCAGCCATGGAGAAGAGTTTAGACACTAGGATAAGATAAGGAACACACCCATTATAAAGAAATCACATTAGGATTCTCTTTTTAAGCTGTTCCTTAAAACACTAGTGCTTAGGAAATCTATTGGAGGCAGAAGCAGTCAAGGGTAGCCTAGGGTTAGGGTTAGGCTTAGGGTACGGCTTAGGGTACGGCTTAGGGTACGGGTTCGGGGAGGGCTTCGGGTATGGCGTAGGGTATGGGTTAGGGTTAGGGTTAGGGTTAGTGTTAGGGTTAGGGCTCGGTTTAGGGTACGGGTTAGGATTAGGGTACGTGTTAGGGTTAGGGTAGGGGATAGGGTTAGGGTACGCGTTAGGGTTAGGGTAGTTATTAAACCTATCCCACTCTCTAGATACCCCTTAGCACGTAAAGGAATATTATTTGGGGGTCCAGCCATGGAGAAGAGTTTAGACACTAGGATAAGATAAGGAACACACCCATTATAAAGAAATCACATTAGGATTCTCTTTTTAAGCTGTTCCTTAAAACACTAGTGCTTAGGAAATCTATTGGAGGCAGAAGCAGTCAAGGGTAGCCTAGGGTTAGGGTTAGGCTTAGGGTACGGCTTAGGGTACGGCTTAGGGTACGGGTTTGGGGAGGGCTTCGGGTACGGCTTAGGGTATGGGTTAGGGTTAGGGTTAGGGTTAGTGTTAGGTTTAGGGCTCGGCTTAGGGTATTGGTTAGGATTAGGGTACGTGTTAGGGTTAGGGTAGGGGTTAGGGTTAGGGTACGCGTTAGTGTTAGGGTAGTTATTAAACCTAACCCACTCTCTAGATACCCCTTAGCACGTAAAGGAATATTATTTGGGGGTCCAGCCATGGAGAAGAGTTTAGACACTAGGATAAGATAAGGAACACACCCATTATAAAGAAATCACATTAGGATTCTCTTTTTAAGCTGTTCCTTAAAACACTAGTGCTTAGGAAATCTATTGGAGGCAGAAGCAGTCAAGGGTAGCCTAGGGTTAGGGTTAGGCTTAGGGTTAGGCTTAGGGTACGGCTTAGGGTACGGGTTCGGGGAGGGCTTCTGGTATGGCGTAGGGTATGGGTTAGGGTTAGGGTTAGGGTTAGTGTTAGGGTTAGGGCTCGGTATAGGGTATTGGTTAGGATTAGTGTACGTGTTAGGGTTAGGGTTGGGTTTAGGGTTAGGGTACGCGTTAGTGTTAGGGTAGTTATTAAACCTAACCCACTCTCTAGATACCCCTTAGCACGTAAAGGAATATTATTTGGGGGTCCAGCCATGGAGAAGAGTTTAGACACTAGGATAAGATAAGGAACACACCCATTATAAAGAAATCACATTAGGATTCTCTTTTTAAGCTGTTCCTTAAAACACTAGTGCTTAGGAAATCTATTGGAGGAAGAAGCAGTCAAGGGTAGCCTAGGGTTAGGGTTAGGCTTAGGGTTAGGCTTAGGGTACGGCTTAGGGTATGGGTTCGGGGAGGGCTTCTGGTACGGTGTAGGGTATGGGTTAGGGTTAGGGTTAGGGTTAGTGTTAGGGTTAGGGCTCGGTTTAGGGTATTGGTTAGGATTAGGGTACGTGTTATGGTTAGGGTAGGGGTTAGGGTTAGGGTACGCGTTAGTGTTAGGGTAGTTATTAAAGCTATCCCACTCTCTAGATACCCCTTAGCACATAAAGGAATATTATTTGGAGGTCCAGCCATGGAGAAGAGTTTAGACACTAGGATAAGATAAGGAACACACCCATTATAAAGAAATCACATTAGGATTCTCTTTTTAAGCTGTTCCTTAAAACACTAGTGCTTAGGAAATCTATTGGAGGCAGAAGCAGTCAAGGGTAGCCTAGGGTTAGGGTTAGGCTTAGGGTTAGGCTTAGGGTACGGGTTCGGTGAGGGCTTCGGGTACGGCGTAGGGTATGGGTTAGGGTTAGGGTTAGGGTTAGTGTTAGGGTTAGGGCTCGTTTTAGGGTACGGGTTAGGATTAGGGTACGTGTTAGGGTTAGGGTAGGGGATAGGGTTAGGGTACGCGTTAGGGTTAGGGTAGTTATTAAACCTATCCCACTCTCTAGATACCCCTTAGCACGTAAAGGAATATTATTTCGGGGTCCAGCCATGGAGAAGAGTTTAGACACTAGGATAAGATAAGGAACACACCCATTATAAAGAAATCACAATAGGATTCTCTTTTTAAGCTGTTCCTTAAAACACTACTGCTTAGGAAATCTATTGGAGGCAGAAGCAGTCAAGGGTAGCCTAGGGTTAGGGTTAGGCTTAGGGTACGGCTTAGGGTACGGGTTCGGGGAGGGCTTCGGGTACGGCGTAGGGTATGGGTTAGGGTTAGGGTTAGGGTTAGTGTTAGGGTTAGGGCTCGGTTTAGGGTATTGGTTAGGATTAGGGTACGTCTTATGTTTAGGGTAGGGGTTAGGGTTAGGGTACGCGTTAGTGTTAGGGTAGTTATTAAAGCTTTCCCACTCTCTAGATACCCCTTAGCACATAAAGGAATATTATTTGGAGGTCCAGCCATGGAGAAGAGTTTAGACACTAGGATAAGATAAGGAACACACCCATTATAAAGAAATCACATTAGGATTCTCTTTTTAAGATGTTCCTTAAAACACTAGTGCTTAGGAAATCTATTGGAGGCAGAAGCAGTCAAGGGTAGCCTAGGGTTAGGGTTAGGCTTAGGGTTAGGCTTAGGGTACGACTTAGGGTACGGGTTCGGTGAGGGCTTCGGGTACGGCGTAGGGTATGGGTTAGGGTTAGGGTTAGGGTTAGTGTTAGGGTTAGGGCTCGTTTTAGGGTACCGGTTAGGATTAGGGTACGAGTTAGGGTTAAGGTAGGGGATAGGGTTAGGGTACGTGTTAGGGTTAGGGTAGTTATTAAACCTATCCCACTCTCTAGATACCCCTTAGCACGTAAAGGAATATTATTTGGGGGTCCAGCCATGGAGAAGAGTTTAGACACTAGGATAAGATAAGGAACACACCCATTATAAAGAAATCACATTAGGATTCTCTTTTTAAGCTGTTCCTTAAAACACTAGTGCTTAGGAAATCTATTGGAGGAAGAAGCAGTCAAGGGTAGCCTAGGGTTAGGGTTAGGCTTAGGGTACGGCTTAGGGTACGGTTTAGGGTACGGGTTCGGGGAGGGCTTTGGGTACGGCGTAGGGTATGGGTTAGGGTTAGGGTTAGGGTTAGTGTTAGGGTTAGGGCTCGGTTTAGGGTACGGGTTAGGATTAGGGTACATGTTAGGGTTAGAGTAGGGGTTAGGGTTAGGGTACGCGTTAGGGTTAGGTTAGTTATTAAACCTATCCCACTCTCTAGATACACCTTAGCACGTAAAGGAATATTATTTGGGGGTCCAGCCATGGAGAAGAGTTTAGACACTAGGATAAGATAAGGAACACACCCATTATAAAGAAATCACGATAGGATTCTCTTTTTAAGCTGTTCCTTAAAACACTACTGCTTAGGAAATCTATTGGAGGCAGAAGCAGTCAAGGGTAGCTTAGGGTTAGGGTTAGGCTTAGGGTACGGCTTAGGGTACGGCTTAGGGTACGGGTTCGGGGAGGGCTTCGGGTACGGCGTAGGGTATGGGTTAGGGTTAGGGTTAGGGTTAGTGTTAGGGTTAGGGCTCGGTTTAGGGTATTGGTTAGGATTAGGGTACGTGTTATGGTTAGGGTAGGGGTTAGGGTTAGGGTACGCGTTAGTGTTAGGGTAGTTATTAAAGCTATCCCACTCTCTAGATACCCCTTAGCACATAAAGGAATATTATTTGGAGGTCCAGCCATGGAGAAGAGTTTAGACACTAGGATAAGATAAGGAACACACCCATTATAAAGAAATCACATTAGGATTCTCTTTTTAAGCTGTTCCTTAAAACACTAGTGCTTAGGAAATCTATTGGAGGCAGAAGCAGTCAAGGGTAGCCTAGGGTTAGGTTTAGGCTTAGGGTACGGCTTAGGGTACGGCTTAGGGTACGGGTTCGGGGAGGGCTTCGGGTATGGCATAGGGTATGGGTTAGGGTTAGGGTTAGGGTTAGTGTTAGGGTTAGGGCTCGGTTTAGGGTACGGGTTAGGATTAGGGTACGTGTTAGGGTTAGGGTAGGGGATAGGGTTAGGGTACGCGTTAGGGTTAGGGTAGTTATTAAACCTATCCCACTCTCTAGATACCCCTTAGCACGTAAAGGAATATTATTTGGGGGTCCAGCCATGGAGAAGAGTTTAGACACTAGGATAAGATAAGGAACACACCCATTATAAAGAAATCACATTAGGATTCTCTTTTTAAGCTGTTCCTTAAAACACTAGTGCTTAGGAAATCTATTGGAGGCAGAAGCAGTCAAGGGTAGCCTAGGTTTAGGGTTAGGCTTAGGGTACGGCTTAGGGTACGGCTTAGGGTACGGGTTTGGGGAGGGCTTCGGGTACGGCTTAGGGTATGGGTTAGGGTTAGGGTTAGGGTTAGTGTTAGGTTTAGGGCTCGGCTTAGGGTATTGGTTAGGATTAGGGTACGTGTTAGGGTTAGGGTAGGGGTTAGGGTTAGGGTACGCGTTAGTGTTAGGGTAGTTATTAAACCTAACCCACTCTCTAGATACCCCTTAGCACGTAAAGGAATATTATTTGGGGGTCCAGCCATGGAGAAGAGTTTAGACACTAGGATAAGATAAGGAACACACCCATTATAAAGAAATCACATTAGGATTCTCTTTTTAAGCTGTTCCTTAAAACACTAGTGCTTAGGAAATCTATTGGAGGCAGAAGCAGTCAAGGGTAGCCTAGGGTTAGGGTTAGGCTTAGGGTTAGGCTTAGGGTACGGCTTAGGGTACGGGTTCGGGGAGGGCTTCTGGTATGGCGTAGGGTATGGGTTAGGGTTAGGGTTAGGGTTAGTGTTAGGGTTAGGGCTCGGTTTAGGGTACGGGTTAGGATTAGGGTACGTGTTAGGGTTAGGGTAGGGGATAGGGTTAGGGTACGCGTTAGGGTTAGGGTAGTTATTAAACCTATCCCACTCTCTAGATACCCCTTAGCACGTAAAGGTATATTATTTGGGGGTCCAACCATGGAGAAGAGTTTAGACACTAGGATAAGATAAGGAACACACCCATTATAAAGAAATCACATTAGGATTCTCTTTTTAAGCTGTTCCTTAAAACACTAGTGCTTAGGAAATCTATTGGAGGCAGAAGCAGTCAAGGGTAGCCTAGGGTTAGGGTTAGGCTTAGGGTACGGCTTAGGGTACGGCTTAGGGTACGGGTTTGGGGAGGGCTTCGGGTACGGCTTAGGGTATGGGTTAGGGTTAGGGTTAAGGTTAGTGTTAGGGTTAGGGCTCGGCTTAGGGTATTGGTTAGGATTAGGGTACGTGTTAGGGTTTTGGTAGGGGTTAGGGTTAGGGTACGCGTTAGTGTTAGGGTAGTTATTAAACCTATCCCAATCTCTAGATACCCCTTAGCACGTAAAGGAATATTATTTGGAGGTCCAGCCATGGAGAAGAGTTTAGACACTAGGATAAGATAAGGAACACACCCATTATAAAGAAATCACATTAGGATTCTCTTTTTAAGCTGTTCCTTAAAACACTAGTGCTTAGGAAATCTATTGGAGGCAGAAGCAGTCAAGGGTAGCCTAGGGTTAGGGTTAGGCTTAGGGTACGGCTTAGGGTACGGCTTAGGGTACGGGTTCGGGGAGGGCTTCTGGTACGGCGTAGGGTATGGGTTAGGGTTAGGGTTAGGGTTAGTGTTAGGGTTAGGGCTCGGTTTAGGGTATTGGTTACGATTAGGGTACGTGTTAGCGATAGGGTAGGGGTTAGGGTTAGGGTACGCGTTAGTGTTAGGGTAGTTATTAAACCTAACCCACTCTCTAGATACCCCTTAGCACGTAAAGGAATATTATTTGGAGGTCCAGCCATGGAGAAGAGTTTAGACACTAGGATAAGATAAGGAACACACCCATTATAAAGAAATCACATTAGGATTCTCTTTTTAAGCTGTTCCTTAAAACACTAGTGCTTAGGAAATCTATTGGAGGCAGAAGCAGTCAAGGGTAGCCTAGGGTTAGGGTTAGGCTTAGGGTTAGGCTTAGGGTACGGCTTAGGGTACGGGTTCGGGGAGGGCTTCTGGTATGGCGTAGGGTATGGGTTAGGGTTAGGGTTAGGGTTAGTGTTAGGGTTAGGGCTCGGTATAGGGTATTGGTTAGGATTAGGGTACGTGTTAGGGTTAGGGTAGGGTTTAGGGTTAGGGTACGCGTTAGTGTTAGGGTAGTTATTAAACCTAACCCACTCTCTAGATACCCCTTAGCACGTAAAGGAATATTATTTGGGGGTCCAGCCATGGAGAAGAGTTTAGACACTAGGATAAGATAAGGAACACACCCATTATAAAGAAATCACATTAGGATTCTCTTTTTAAGCTGTTCCTTAAAACACTAGTGCTTAGGAAATCTATTGGAGGCAGAAGCAGTCAAGGGTAGCCTAGGGTTAGGGTTAGGCTTAGGGTACGGCTTAGGGTACGGCTTAGGGTACGGGTTCGGGGAGGGCTTCGGGTACGGCGTAGGGTATGGGTTAGGGTTAGGGTTAGGGTTAGTGTTAGGGTTAGGGCTCGGTTTAGGGTATTGGTTAGGATTAGTGTACGTGTTAGGGTTAGGGTAGGGGTTAGGGTTAGGGTACGCGTTAGTGTTAGGGTAGTTATTAAAGCTATCCCACTCTCTAGATACCCCTTAGCACATAAGGAATATTATTTGGAGGTCCAGCCATGGAGAAGAGTTTAGACACTAGGATAAGATAAGGAACACACCCATTATAAAGAAATCACATTAGGATTCTCTTTTTAAGCTGTTCCTTAAAACACTAGTGCTTAGGAAATCTATTGGAGGCAGAAGCAGTCAAGGGTAGCCTAGGGTTAGGGTTAGGCTTAGGGTACGGCTTAGGGTACGGCTTAGGGTACGGGTTCGGGGAGGGCTTCGGGTACGGCGTAGGGTATGGGTTAGGGTTAGGGTTAGTGTTAGGGTTAGGGCTCGGTTTAGGGTATTGGTTAGGATTAGGGTACGTGTTATGGTTAGGGTAGGGGTTAGGGTTAGGGTACGCGTTAGTGTTAGGGTAGTTATTAAAGCTATCCCACTCTCTAGATACCCCTTAGCACATAAAGGAATATTATTTGGAGGTCCAGCCATGGAGAAGAGTTTAGACACTAGGATAAGATAAGGAACACACCCATTATAAAGAAATCACATTAGGATTCTCTTTTTAAGCTGTTCCTTAAAACACTAGTGCTTAGGAAATCTATTGGAGGCAGAAGCATTCAAGGGTAGCCTAGGGTTAGGGTTAGGCTTAGGGTACGGCTTAGGGTACGGCTTAGGGTACGGGTTCGGGGAGGGCTTCTGGTACGGCGTAGGGTATGGGTTAGGGTTAGGGTTAGGGTTAGTGTTAGGGTTAGGGCTCGGTTTAGGGTATTGGTTAGGATTAGGGTACGTGTTATGGTTAGGGTAGGGGTTAGGGTTAGGGTACGCGTTAGTGTTAGGGTAGTTATTAAAGCTATCCCACTCTCTAGATACCCCTTAGCACATAAAGGAATATTATTTGGAGGTCCAGCCATGGAGAAGAGTTTAGACACTAGGATAAGATAAGGAACACACCCATTATAAAGAAATCACATTAGGATTCTCTTTTTAAGCTGTTCCTTAAAACACTAGTGCTTAGGAAATCTATTGGAGGCAGAAGCAGTCAAGGGTAGCCTAGGGTTAGGGTTAGGCTTAGGGTTAGGCTTAGGGTACGGGTTCGGTGAGGGCTTCGGGTACGGCGTAGGGTATGGGTTAGGGTTAGGGTTAGGGTTAGTGTTAGGGTTAGGGCTCGTTTTAGGGTACGGGTTAGGATTAGGGTACGTGTTAGGGTTAGGGTAGGGGATAGGGTTAGGGTACGCGTTAGGGTTAGGGTAGTTATTAAACCTATCCCACTCTCTAGATACCCCTTAGCACGTAAAGGAATATTATTTCGGGGTCCAGCCATGGAGAAGAGTTTAGACACTAGGATAAGATAAGGAACACACCCATTATAAAGAAATCACAATAGGATTCTCTTTTTAAGCTGTTCCTTAAAACACTACTGCTTAGGAAATCTATTGGAGGCAGAAGCAGTCAAGGGTAGCCTAGGGTTAGGGTTAGGCTTAGGGTACGGCTTAGGGTACGGGTTCGGGGAGGGCTTCGGGTACGGCGTAGGGTATGGGTTAGGGTTAGGGTTAGGGTTAGTGTTAGGGTTAGGGCTCGGTTTAGGGTATTGGTTAGGATTAGGGTACGTCTTATGTTTAGGGTAGGGGTTAGGGTTAGGGTACGCGTTAGTGTTAGGGTAGTTATTAAAGCTTTCCCACTCTCTAGATACCCCTTAGCACATAAAGGAATATTATTTGGAGGTCCAGCCATGGAGAAGAGTTTAGACACTAGGATAAGATAAGGAACACACCCATTATAAAGAAATCACATTAGGATTCTCTTTTTAAGATGTTCCTTAAAACACTAGTGCTTAGGAAATCTATTGGAGGCAGAAGCAGTCAAGGGTAGCCTAGGGTTAGGGTTAGGCTTAGGGTTAGGCTTAGGGTACGACTTAGGGTACGGGTTCGGTGAGGGCTTCGGGTACGGCGTAGGGTATGGGTTAGGGTTAGGGTTAGGGTTAGTGTTAGGGTTAGGGCTCGTTTTAGGGTACCGGTTAGGATTAGGGTACGAGTTAGGGTTAAGGTAGGGGATAGGGTTAGGGTACGTGTTAGGGTTAGGGTAGTTATTAAACCTATCCCACTCTCTAGATACCCCTTAGCACGTAAAGGAATATTATTTGGGGGTCCAGCCATGGAGAAGAGTTTAGACACTAGGATAAGATAAGGAACACACCCATTATAAAGAAATCACATTAGGATTCTCTTTTTAAGCTGTTCCTTAAAACACTAGTGCTTAGGAAATCTATTGGAGGAAGAAGCAGTCAAGGGTAGCCTAGGGTTAGGGTTAGGCTTAGGGTACGGCTTAGGGTACGGTTTAGGGTACGGGTTCGGGGAGGGCTTTGGGTACGGCGTAGGGTATGGGTTAGGGTTAGGGTTAGGGTTAGTGTTAGGGTTAGGGCTCGGTTTAGGGTACGGGTTAGGATTAGGGTACATGTTAGGGTTAGAGTAGGGGTTAGGGTTAGGGTACGCGTTAGGGTTAGGTTAGTTATTAAACCTATCCCACTCTCTAGATACACCTTAGCACGTAAAGGAATATTATTTGGGGGTCCAGCCATGGAGAAGAGTTTAGACACTAGGATAAGATAAGGAACACACCCATTATAAAGAAATCACAATAGGATTCTCTTTTTAAGCTGTTCCTTAAAACACTACTGCTTAGGAAATCTATTGGAGGCAGAAGCAGTCAAGGGTAGCCTAGGGTTAGGGTTAGGCTTATGGTACGGCTTAGGGTACGGCTTAGGGTACGGGTTCGGGGAGGGCTTCGGGTACGGCGTAGGTTATGGGTTAGGGTTAGGGTTAGGGTTAGTGTTAGGGTTAGGGCTCGGTTTAGGGTATTGGTTAGGATTAGGGTACGTGTTATGGTTAGGGTAGGGGTTAGGGTTAGGGTACGCGTTAGTGTTAGGGTAGTTATTAAAGCTATCCCACTCTCTAGATACCCCTTAGCACATAAAGGAATATTATTTGGAGGTCCAGCCATGGAGAAGAGTTTAGACACTAGGATAAGATAAGGAACACACCCATTATAAAGAAATCACATTAGGATTCTCTTTTTAAGCTGTTCCTTAAAACACTAGTGCTTAGGAAATCTATTGGAGGCAGAAGCAGTCAAGGGTAGCCTAGGGTTAGGGTTAGGCTTAGGGTACGGCTTAGGGTACGGCTTAGGGTACGGGTTCGGGGAGGGCTTCGGGTATGGCATAGGGTATGGGTTAGGGTTAGGGTTAGGGTTAGTGTTAGGGTTAGGGCTCGGTTTAGGGTACGGGTTAGGATTAGGGTACGTGTTAGGGTTAGGGTAGGGGATAGGGTTAGGGTACGCGTTAGGGTTAGGGTAGTTATTAAACCTATCCCACTCTCTAGATACCCCTTAGCACGTAAAGGAATATTATTTGGGGGTCCAGCCATGGAGAAGAGTTTAGACACTAGGATAAGATAAGGAACACACCCATTATAAAGAAATCACATTAGGATTCTCTTTTTAAGCTGTTCCTTAAAACACTAGTGCTTAGGAAATCTATTGGAGGCAGAAGCAGTCAAGGGTAGCCTAGGGTTAGGGTTAGGCTTAGGGTACGGCTTAGGGTACGGCTTAGGGTACGGGTTCGGGGAGGGCTTCTGGTACGGCGTAGGGTATGGGTTAGGGTTAGGGTTAGGGTTAGTGTTAGGGTTAGGGCTCGGTTTAGGGTATTGGTTAGGATTAGGGTACGTGTTAGCGATAGGGTAGGGGTTAGGGTTAGGGTACGCGTTAGTGTTAGGGTAGTTATTAAACCTAACCCACTCTCTAGATACCCCTTAGCACGTAAAGGAATATTATTTGGAGGTCCAGCCATGGAGAAGAGTTTAGACACTAGGATAAGATAAGGAACACACCCATTATAAAGAAATCACATTAGGATTCTCTTTTTAAGCTGTTCCTTAAAACACTAGTGCTTAGGAAATCTATTGGAGGCAGAAGCAGTCAAGGGTAGCCTAGGATTAGGGTTAGGCTTAGGGTTAGGCTTAGGGTACGGCTTAGGGTACGGGTTCGGGGAGGGCTTCTGGTATGGCGTAGGGTATGGGTTAGGGTTAGGGTTAGGGTTAGTGTTAGGGTTAGGGCTCGGTATAGGGTATTGGTTAGGATTAGGGTACGTGTTAGGGTTAGGGTAGGGTTTAGGGTTAGGGTACGCGTTAGTGTTAGGGTAGTTATTAAACCTAACCCACTCTCTAGATACCCCTTAGCACGTAAAGGAATATTATTTGGGGGTCCAGCCATGGAGAAGAGTTTAGACACTAGGATAAGATAAGGAACACACCCATTATAAAGAAATCACATTAGGATTCTCTTTTTAAGCTGTTCCTTAAAACACTAGTGCTTAGGAAATCTATTGGAGGCAGAAGCAGTCAAGGGTAGCCTAGGGTTAGGGTTAGGCTTAGGGTACGGCTTAGGGTACGGCTTAGGGTACGGGTTCGGGGAGGCCTTCGGGTACGGCGTAGGGTATGGGTTAGGGTTAGGGTTAGGGTTAGTGTTAGGGTTAGGGCTCGGTTTAGGGTATTGGTTAGGATTAGGGTACGTGTTATGGTTAGGGTAGGGGTTAGGGTTAGGGTACGCGTTAGTGTTAGGGTAGTTATTAAAGCTATCCCACTATCTAGATACCCCTTAGCACATAAAGGAATATTATTTGGAGGTCCAGCCATGGAGAAGAGTTTAGACACTAGGATAAGATAAGGAACACACCCATTATAAAGAAATCACATTAGGATTCCCTTTTTAAGCTGTTCCTTAAAACACTAGTGCTTAGGAAATCTATTGGAGGCAGAAGCAGTCAAGGGTAGCCTAGGGTTAGGGTTAGGCTTAGGGTACGGCTTAGGGTACGGGTTCGGTGAGGGCTTCGGGTACGGCATAGGGTAAGGGTTAGGGTTAGGGTTAGGGTTAGTTTTAGGGTTAGGGCTCGGTTTAGGGTACGGGTTAGGATTAGGGTACGTGTTAGGGTTAGGGTAGGGGATAGGGTTAGGGTACGCGTTAGGGTTAGGGTAGTTATTAAATATATCCCACTCTCTAGATACCCCTTAGCACGTAAAGGAATATTATTTCGGGGTCCAGCCATGGAGAAGGGTTTAGACACTAGGATAAGATAAGGAACACACCCATTATAAAGAAATCACATTAGGATTCTCTTTTTAAGCTGTTCCTTAAAACACTAGTGCTTAGGAAATCTATTGGAGGCAGAAGCAGTCAAGGGTAGCCTAGGGTTAGGGTTAGGCTTAGGGTTAGGCTTAGGGTACGGGTTCGGGGAGGGCTTCGGGTACGGCGTAGGGTATGGGTTAGGGTTAGGGTTAGGGTTAGTGTTAGGGTTAGGGCTCGGTTTAGGGTATTGGTTAGGATTAGGGTACGTGTTATGGTTAGGGTAGGGGTTAGGGTTAGGGTACGCGTTAGTGTTAGGGTAGTTATTAAAGCTATCCCACTATCTAGATACCCCTTAGCACATAAAGGAATATTATTTGGAGGTCCAGCCATGGAGAAGAGTTTAGACACTAGGATAAGATAAGGAACACACCCATTATAAAGAAATCACATTAGGATTCCCTTTTTAAGCTGTTCCTTAAAACACTAGTGCTTAGGAAATCTATTGGAGGCAGAAGCAGTCAAGGGTAGCCTAGGGTTAGGGTTAGGCTTAGGGTACGGCTTAGGGTACGGGTTCGGGGAGGGCTTCGGGTACGGCGTAGGGTATGGGTTAGGGTTAGGGTTAGGGTTAGTGTTAGGGTTAGGGCTCGGTTTAGGGTATTGGTTAGGATTAGGGTACGTCTTATGTTTAGGGTAGGGGTTAGGGTTAGGGTACGCGTTAGTGTTAGGGTAGTTATTAAAGCTTTCCCACTCTCTAGATACCCCTTAGCACATAAAGGAATATTATTTGGAGGTCCAGCCATGGAGAAGAGTTTAGACACTAGGATAAGATAAGGAACACACCCATTATAAAGAAATCACATTAGGATTCTCTTTTTAAGATGTTCCTTAAAACACTAGTGCTTAGGAAATCTATTGGAGGCAGAAGCAGTCAAGGGTAGCCTAGGGTTAGGGTTAGGCTTAGGGTTAGGCTTAGGGTACGACTTAGGGTACGGGTTCGGTGAGGGCTTCGGGTACGGCGTAGGGTATGGGTTAGGGTTAGGGTTAGGGTTAGTGTTAGGGTTAGGGCTCGTTTTAGGGTACCGGTTAGTATTAGGGTACGAGTTAGGGTTAAGGTAGGGGATAGGGTTAGGGTACGTGTTAGGGTTAGGGTAGTTATTAAACCTATCCCACTCTCTAGATACCCCTTAGCACGTAAAGGAATATTATTTGGGGGTCCAGCCATGGAGAAGAGTTTAGACACTAGGATAAGATAAGGAACACACCCATTATAAAGAAATCACATTAGGATTCTCTTTTTAAGCTGTTCCTTAAAACACTAGTGCTTAGGAAATCTATTGGAGGAAGAAGCAGTCAAGGGTAGCCTAGGGTTAGGGTTAGGCTTAGGGTACGGCTTAGGGTACGGTTTAGGGTACGGGTTCGGGGAGGGCTTTGGGTACGGCGTAGGGTATGGGTTAGGGTTAGGGTTAGGGTTAGTGTTAGGGTTAGGGCTCGGTTTAGGGTACGGGTTAGGATTAGGGTACATGTTAGGGTTAGAGTAGGGGTTAGGGTTAGGGTACGCGTTAGGGTTAGGTTAGTTATTAAACCTATCCCACTCTCTAGATACACCTTAGCACGTAAAGGAATATTATTTGGGGGTCCAGCCATGGAGAAGAGTTTAGACACTAGGATAAGATAAGGAACACACCCATTATAAAGAAATCACGATAGGATTCTCTTTTTAAGCTGTTCCTTAAAACACTACTGCTTAGGAAATCTATTGGAGGCAGAAGCAGTCAAGGGTAGCTTAGGGTTAGGGTTAGGCTTAGGGTACGGCTTAGGGTACGGCTTAGGGTACGGGTTCGGGGAGGGCTTCGGGTACGGCGTAGGGTATGGGTTAGGGTTAGGGTTAGGGTTAGTGTTAGGGTTAGGGCTCGGTTTAGGGTATTGGTTAGGATTAGGGTACGTGTTATGGTTAGGGTAGGGGTTAGGGTTAGGGTACGCGTTAGTGTTAGGGTAGTTATTAAAGCTATCCCACTCTCTAGATACCCCTTAGCACATAAAGGAATATTATTTGGAGGTCCAGCCATGGAGAAGAGTTTAGACACTAGGATAAGATAAGGAACACACCCATTATAAAGAAATCACATTAGGATTCTCTTTTTAAGCTGTTCCTTAAAACACTAGTGCTTAGGAAATCTATTGGAGGCAGAAGCAGTCAAGCGTAGCCTAGGGTTAGGTTTAGGCTTAGGGTACGGCTTAGGGTACGGCTTAGGGTACGGGTTCGGGGAGGGCTTCGGGTATGGCATAGGATATGGGTTAGGGTTAGGGTTAGGGTTAGTGTTAGGGTTAGGGCTCGGTTTAGGGTACGGGTTAGGATTAGGGTACGTGTTAGGGTTAGGGTAGGGGATAGGGTTAGGGTACGCGTTAGGGTTAGGGTAGTTATTAAACCTATCCCACTCTCTAGATACCCCTTAGCACGTAAAGGAATATTATTTGGGGGTCCAGCCATGGAGAAGAGTTTAGACACTAGGATAAGATAAGGAACACACCCATTATAAAGAAATCACATTAGGATTCTCTTTTTAAGCTGTTCCTTAAAACACTAGTGCTTAGGAAATCTATTGGAGGCAGAAGCAGTCAAGGGTAGCCTAGGGTTAGGGTTAGGCTTAGGGTACGGCTTAGGGTACGGCTTAGGGTACGGGTTTGGGGAGGGCTTCGGGTACGGCTTAGGGTATGGGTTAGGGTTAGGGTTAGGGTTAGTGTTAGGTTTAGGGCTCGGCTTAGGGTATTGGTTAGGATTAGGGTACGTGTTAGGGTTAGGGTAGGGGTTAGGGTTAGGGTACGCGTTAGTGTTAGGGTAGTTATTAAACCTAACCCACTCTCTAGATACCCCTTAGCACGTAAAGGAATATTATTTGGGGGTCCAGCCATGGAGAAGAGTTTAGACACTAGGATAAGATAAGGAACACACCCATTATAAAGAAATCACATTAGGATTCTCTTTTTAAGCTGTTCCTTAAAACACTAGTGCTTAGGAAATCTATTGGAGGCAGAAGCAGTCAAGGGTAGCCTAGGGTTAGGGTTAGGCTTAGGGTTAGGCTTAGGGTACGGCTTAGGGTACGGGTTCGGGGAGGGCTTCTGGTATGGCGTAGGGTATGGGTTAGGGTTAGGTTTAGGGTTAGTGTTAGGGTTAGGGCTCGGTTTAGGGTACGGGTTAGGATTAGGGTACGTGTTAGGGTTAGGGTAGGGGATAGGGTTAGGGTACGCGTTAGGGTTAGGGTAGTTATTAAACCTATCCCACTCTCTAGATACCCCTTAGCACGTAAAGGTATATTATTTGGGGGTCCAACCATGGAGAAGAGTTTAGACACTAGGATAAGATAAGGAACACACCCATTATAAAGAAATCACATTAGGATTCTCTTTTTAAGCTGTTCCTTAAAACACTAGTGCTTAGGAAATCTATTGGAGGCAGAAGCAGTCAAGGGTAGCCTAGGGTTAGGGTTAGGCTTAGGGTACGGCTTAGGGTACGGCTTAGGGTACGGGTTTGGGGAGGGCTTCGGGTACGGCTTAGGGTATGGGTTAGGGTTAGGGTTAAGGTTAGTGTTAGGGTTAGGGCTCGGCTTAGGGTATTGGTTAGGATTAGGGTACGTGTTAGGGTTTTGGTAGGGGTTAGGGTTAGGGTACGCGTTAGTGTTAGGGTAGTTATTAAACCTATCCCAATCTCTAGATACCCCTTAGCACGTAAAGGAATATTATTTGGAGGTCCAGCCATGGAGAAGAGTTTAGACACTAGGATAAGATAAGGAACACACCCATTATAAAGAAATCACATTAGGATTCTCTTTTTAAGCTGTTCCTTAAAACACTAGTGCTTAGGAAATCTATTGGAGGCAGAAGCAGTCAAGGGTAGCCTAGGGTTAGGGTTAGGCTTAGGGTACGGCTTAGGGTACGGCTTAGGGTACGGGTTCGGGGAGGGCTTCTGGTACGGCGTAGGGTATGGGTTAGGGTTAGGGTTAGGGTTAGTGTTAGGGTTAGGGCTCGGTTTAGGGTATTGGTTACGATTAGGGTACGTGTTAGCGATAGGGTAGGGGTTAGGGTTAGGGTACGCGTTAGTGTTAGGGTAGTTATTAAACCTAACCCACTCTCTAGATACCCCTTAGCACGTAAAGGAATATTATTTGGAGGTCCAGCCATGGAGAAGAGTTTAGACACTAGGATAAGATAAGGAACACACCCATTATAAAGAAATCACATTAGGATTCTCTTTTTAAGCTGTTCCTTAAAACACTAGTGCTTAGGAAATCTATTGGAGGCAGAAGCAGTCAAGGGTAGCCTAGGGTTAGGGTTAGGCTTAGGGTTAGGCTTAGGGTACGGCTTAGGGTACGGGTTCGGGGAGGGCTTCTGGTATGGCGTAGGGTATGGGTTAGGGTTAGGGTTAGGGTTAGTGTTAGGGTTAGGGCTCGGTATAGGGTATTGGTTAGGATTAGGGTACGTGTTAGGGTTAGGGTAGGGTTTAGGGTTAGGGTACGCGTTAGTGTTAGGGTAGTTATTAAACCTAACCCACTCTCTAGATACCCCTTAGCACGTAAAGGAATATTATTTGGGGGTCCAGCCATGGAGAAGAGTTTAGACACTAGGATAAGATAAGGAACACACCCATTATAAAGAAATCACATTAGGATTCTCTTTTTAAGCTGTTCCTTAAAACACTAGTGCTTAGGAAATCTATTGGAGGCAGAAGCAGTCAAGGGTAGCCTAGGGTTAGGGTTAGGCTTAGGGTACGGCTTAGGGTACGGCTTAGGGTACGGGTTCGGGGAGGGCTTCGGGTACGGCGTAGGGTATGGGTTAGGGTTAGGGTTAGGGTTAGTGTTAGGGTTAGGGCTCGGTTTAGGGTATTGGTTAGGATTAGTGTACGTGTTAGGGTTAGGGTAGGGGTTAGGGTTAGGGTACGCGTTAGTGTTAGGGTAGTTATTAAAGCTATCCCACTCTCTAGATACCCCTTAGCACATAAGGAATATTATTTGGAGGTCCAGCCATGGAGAAGAGTTTAGACACTAGGATAAGATAAGGAACACACCCATTATAAAGAAATCACATTAGGATTCTCTTTTTAAGCTGTTCCTTAAAACACTAGTGCTTAGGAAATCTATTGGAGGCAGAAGCAGTCAAGGGTAGCCTAGGGTTAGGGTTAGGCTTAGGGTACGGCTTAGGGTACGGCTTAGGGTACGGGTTCGGGGAGGGCTTCGGGTACGGCGTAGGGTATGGGTTAGGGTTAGGGTTAGTGTTAGGGTTAGGGCTCGGTTTAGGGTATTGGTTAGGATTAGGGTACGTGTTATGGTTAGGGTAGGGGTTAGGGTTAGGGTACGCGTTAGTGTTAGGGTAGTTATTAAAGCTATCCCACTCTCTAGATACCCCTTAGCACATAAAGGAATATTATTTGGAGGTCCAGCCATGGAGAAGAGTTTAGACACTAGGATAAGATAAGGAACACACCCATTATAAAGAAATCACATTAGGATTCTCTTTTTAAGCTGTTCCTTAAAACACTAGTGCTTAGGAAATCTATTGGAGGCAGAAGCATTCAAGGGTAGCCTAGGGTTAGGGTTAGGCTTAGGGTTAGGCTTAGGGTACGGCTTAGGGTACGGGTTCGGGGAGGGCTTCTGGTACGGCGTAGGGTATGGGTTAGGGTTAGGGTTAGGGTTAGTGTTAGGGTTAGGGCTCGGTTTAGGGTATTGGTTAGGATTAGGGTACGTGTTATGGTTAGGGTAGGGGTTAGGGTTAGGGTACGCGTTAGTGTTAGGGTAGTTATTAAAGCTATCCCACTCTCTAGATACCCCTTAGCACATAAAGGAATATTATTTGGAGGTCCAGCCATGGAGAAGAGTTTAGACACTAGGATAAGATAAGGAACACACCCATTATAAAGAAATCACATTAGGATTCTCTTTTTAAGCTGTTCCTTAAAACACTAGTGCTTAGGAAATCTATTGGAGGCAGAAGCAGTCAAGGGTAGCCTAGGGTTAGGGTTAGGCTTAGGGTTAGGCTTAGGGTACGGGTTCGGTGAGGGCTTCGGGTACGGCGTAGGGTATGGGTTAGGGTTAGGGTTAGGGTTAGTGTTAGGGTTAGGGCTCGTTTTAGGGTACGGGTTAGGATTAGGGTACGTGTTAGGGTTAGGGTAGGGGATAGGGTTAGGGTACGCGTTAGGGTTAGGGTAGTTATTAAACCTATCCCACTCTCTAGATACCCCTTAGCACGTAAAGGAATATTATTTCGGGGTCCAGCCATGGAGAAGAGTTTAGACACTAGGATAAGATAAGGAACACACCCATTATAAAGAAATCACAATAGGATTCTCTTTTTAAGCTGTTCCTTAAAACACTAGTGCTTAGGAAATCTATTGGAGGCAGAAGCAGTCAAGGGTAGCCTAGGGTTAGGGTTAGGCTTAGGGTTAGGCTTAGGGTACGGCTTAGGGTACGGGTTCGGTGAGGGCTTCGGGTACGGCGTAGGGTATAGGTTAGGGTTAGGGTTAGGGTTAGTGTTAGGGTTAGGGCTCGTTTTAGGGTACGGGTTAGGATTAGGGTACGAGTTAGGGTTAAGGTAGGGGATAGGGTTAGGGTACGTGTTAGGGTTAGGGTAGTTATTAAACCTATCCCACTCTCTAGATACCCCTTAGCACGTAAAGGAATATTATTTGGGGGTCCAGCCATGGAGAAGAGTTTAGACACTAGGATAAGATAAGGAACACACCCATTATAAAGAAATCACATTAGGATTCTCTTTTTAAGCTGTTCCTTAAATCACTAGTGCTTAGGAAATCTATTGGAGGAAGAAGCAGTCAAGGGTAGCCTAGGGTTAGGGTTAGGCTTAGGGTACGGCTTAGTGTACGGTTTAGGGTACGGGTTCGGGGAGGGCTTTGGGTACGGCGTAGGGTATGGGTTAGGGTTAGGTTTAGGGTTAGTGTTAGGGTTAGGGCTCGGTTTAGGGTACGGGTTAGGATTAGGGTACATGTTAGGGTTAGAGTAGGGGTTAGGGTTAGGGTACGCGTTAGGGTTAGGTTAGTTATTAAACCTATCCCACTCTCTAGATACACCTTAGCACGTAAAGGAATATTATTTGGGGGTCCAGCCATGGAGAAGAGTTTAGACACTAGGATAAGATAAGGAACACACCCATTATAAAGAAATCACAATAGGATTCTCTTTTTAAGCTGTTCCTTAAAACACTACTGCTTAGGAAATCTATTGGAGGCAGAAGCAGTCAAGGGTAGCCTAGGGTTAGGGTTAGGCTTAGGGTACGGCTTAGGGTACGGCTTAGGGTACGGGTTCGGGGAGGGCTTCGGGTACGGCGTAGGGTATGGGTTAGGGTTAGGGTTAGGGTTAGTGTTAGGGTTAGGGCTCGGTTTAGGGTATTGGTTAGGATTAGGGTACGTGTTATGGTTAGGGTAGGGGTTAGGGTTAGGGTACGCGTTAGTGTTAGGGTAGTTATTAAAGCTATCCCACTCTCTAGATACCCCTTAGCACATAAAGGAATATTATTTGGAGGTCCAGCCATGGAGAAGAGTTTAGACACTAGGATAAGATAAGGAACACACCCATTATAAAGAAATCACATTAGGATTCTCTTTTTAAGCTGTTCCTTAAAACACTAGTGCTTAGGAAATCTATTGGAGGCAGAAGCAGTCAAGGGTAGCCTAGGGTTAGGGTTAGGCTTAGGGTACGGCTTAGGGTACGGCTTAGGGTACGGGTTCGGGGAGGGCTTCGGGTATGGCGTAGGGTATGGGTTAGGGTTAGGGTTAGGGTTAGTGTTAGGGTTAGGGCTCGGTTTAGGGTACGGGTTAGGATTAGGGTACGTGTTAGGGTTAGGGTAGGGGATAGGGTTAGGGTACGCGTTAGGGTTAGGGTAGTTATTAAACCTATCCCACTCTCTAGATACCCCTTAGCACGTAAAGGAATATTATTTGGGGGTCCAGCCATGGAGAAGAGTTTAGACACTAGGATAAGATAAGGAACACACCCATTATAAAGAAATCACATTAGGATTCTCTTTTTAAGCTGTTCCTTAAAACACTAGTGCTTAGGAAATCTATTGGAGGCAGAAGCAGTCAAGGGTAGCCTAGGGTTAGGGTTAGGCTTAGGGTACGGCTTAGGGTACGGCTTAGGGTACGGGTTTGGGGAGGGCTTCGGGTACGGCTTAGGGTATGGGTTAGGGTTAGGGTTAGGGTTAGTGTTAGGTTTAGGGCTCGGCTTAGGGTATTGGTTAGGATTAGGGTACGTGTTAGGGTTAGGGTAGGGGTTAGGGTTAGGGTACGCGTTAGTGTTAGGGTAGTTATTAAACCTAACCCACTCTCTAGATACCCCTTAGCACGTAAAGGAATATTATTTGGGGGTCCAGCCATGGAGAAGAGTTTAGACACTAGGATAAGATAAGGAACACACCCATTATAAAGAAATCACATTAGGATTCTCTTTTTAAGCTGTTCCTTAAAACACTAGTGCTTAGGAAATCTATTGGAGGCAGAAGCAGTCAAGGGTAGCCTAGGGTTAGGGTTAGGCTTAGGGTACGGCTTAGGGTACGGCTTAGGGTACGGGTTCGGGGAGGGCTTCTGGTACGGCGTAGGGTATGGGTTAGGGTTAGGGTTAGGGTTAGTGTTAGGGTTAGGGCTCGGTTTAGGGTATTGGTTAGGATTAGGGTATGTGTTAGCGATAGGGTAGGGGTTAGGGTTAGGGTACGCGTTAGTGTTAGGGTAGTTATTAAACCTAACCCACTCTCTAGATACCCCTTAGCACGTAAAGGAATATTATTTGGAGGTCCAGCCATGGAGAAGAGTTTAGACACTAGGATAAGATAAGGAACACACCCATTATAAAGAAATCACATTAGGATTCTCTTTTTAAGCTGTTCCTTAAAACACTAGTGCTTAGGAAATCTATTGGAGGCAGAAGCAGTCAAGGGTAGCCTAGGGTTAGGGTTAGGCTTAGGGTTAGGCTTATGGTACGGCTTAGGGTACGGGTTCGGGGAGGGCTTCTGGTATGGCGTAGGGTATGGGTTAGGGTTAGGGTTAGGGTTAGTGTTAGGGTTAGGGCTCGGTATAGGGTATTGGTTAGGATTAGTGTACGTGTTAGGGTTAGGGTTGGGTTTAGGGTTAGGGTACGAGTTAGTGTTAGGGTAGTTATTAAACCTAACCCACTCTCTAGATACCCCTTAGCACGTAAAGGAATATTATTTGGGGGTCCAGCCATGGAGAAGAGTTTAGACACTAGGATAAGATAAAGAACACACCCATTATAAAGAAATCACATTAGGATTCTCTTTTTAAGCTGTTCCTTAAAACACTAGTGCTTAGGAAATCTATTGGAGGAAGAAGCAGTCAAGGGTAGCCTAGGGTTAGGGTTAGGCTTAGGGTTAGGCTTAGGGTACGGCTTAGGGTACGGGTTCGGGGAGGGCTTCTGGTACGGCGTAGGGTATGGGTTAGGGTTAGGGTTAGGGTTAGTGTTAGGGTTAGGGCTCGGTTTAGGGTATTGGTTAGGATTAGGGTACGTGTTATGGTTAGGGTAGGGGTTAGGGTTAGGGTACGCGTTAGTGTTAAGGTAGTTATTAAAGCTATCCCACTCTCTAGATACCCCTTAGCACATAAAGGAATATTATTTGGAGGTCCAGCCATGGAGAAGAGTTTAGACACTAGGATAAGATAAGGAACACACCCATTATAAAGAAATCACATTAGGATTCTCTTTTTAAGCTGTTCCTTAAAACACTAGTGCTTAGGAAATCTATTGGAGGCAGAAGCAGTCAAGGGTAGCCTAGGGTTAGGGTTAGGCTTAGGGTTAGGCTTAGGGTACGGGTTCGGTGAGGGCTTCGGGTACGGCGTAGGGTATGGGTTAGGGTTAGGGTTAGGGTTAATGTTAGGGTTAGGGCTCGTTTTAGGGTACGGGTTAGGATTAGGGTACGTGTTAGGGTTAGGGTAGGGGATAGGGTTAGGGTACGCGTTAGGGTTAGGGTAGTTATTAAACCTATCCCACTCTCTAGATACCCCTTAGCACGTAAAGGAATATTATTTCGGGGTCCAGCCATGGAGAAGAGTTTAGACACTAGGATAAGATAAGGAACACACCCATTATAAAGAAATCACAATGGGATTCTCTTTTTAAGCTGTTCCTTAAAACACTACTGCTTAGGAAATCTATTGGAGGCAGAAGCAGTCAAGGGTAGCCTAGGGTTAGGGTTAGGCTTAGGGTACGGCTTAGGGTACGGGTTCGGGGAGGGCTTCGGGTACGGCGTAGGGTATGGGTTAGGGTTAGGGTTAGGGTTAGTGTTAGGGTTAGGGCTCGGTTTAGGGTATTGGTTAGGATTAGGGTACGTCTTATGTTTAGGGTAGGGGTTAGGGTTAGGGTACGCGTTAGTGTTAGGGTAGTTATTAAAGCTTTCCCACTCTCTAGATACCCCTTAGCACATAAAGGAATATTATTTGGAGGTCCAGCCATGGAGAAGAGTTTAGACACTAGGATAAGATAAGGAACACACCCATTATAAAGAAATCACATTAGGATTCTCTTTTTAAGATGTTCCTTAAAACACTAGTGCTTAGGAAATCTATTGGAGGCAGAAGCAGTCAAGGGTAGCCTAGGGTTAGGGTTAGGCTTAGGGTTAGGCTTAGGGTACGGCTTAGGGTACGGGTTCGGTGAGGGCTTCGGGTACGGCGTAGGGTATGGGTTAGGGTTAGGGTTAGGGTTAGTGTTAGGGTTAGGGCTCGTTTTAGGGTACGGGTTAGGATTAGGGTACGAGTTAGGGTTAAGGTAGGGGATAGGGTTAGGGTACGTGTTAGGGTTAGGGTAGTTATTAAACCTATCCCACTCTCTAGATACCCCTTAGCACGTAAAGGAATATTATTTGGGGGTCCAGCCATGGAGAAGAGTTTAGACACTAGGATAAGATAAGGAACACACCCATTATAAAGAAATCACATTAGGATTCTCTTTTTAAGCTGTTCCTTAAAACACTAGTGCTTAGGAAATCTATTGGAGGAAGAAGCAGTCAAGGGTAGCCTAGGGTTAGGGTTAGGCTTAGGGTACGGCTTAGGGTACGGTTTAGGGTACGGGTTCGGGGAGGGCTTTGGGTACGGCGTAGGGTATGGGTTAGGGTTAGGGTTAGGGTTAGTGTTAGGGTTAGGGCTCGGTTTAGGGTACGGGTTAGGATTAGGGTACATGTTAGGGTTAGAGTAGGGGTTAGGGTTAGGGTACGCGTTAGGGTTAGGTTAGTTATTAAACCTATCCCACTCTCTAGATACACCTTAGCACGTAAAGGAATATTATTTGGGGGTCCAGCCATGGAGAAGAGTTTAGACACTAGGATAAGATAAGGAACACACCCATTATAAAGAAATCACAATAGGATTCTCTTTTTAAGCTGTTCCTTAAAACACTACTGCTTAGGAAATCTATTGGAGGCAGAAGCAGTCAAGGGTAGCCTAGGGTTAGGGTTAGGCTTAGGGTACGGCTTAGGGTACGGCTTAGGGTACGGGTTCGGGGAGGGCTTCGGGTACGGCGTAGGGTATGGGTTAGGGTTAGGGTTAGGGTTACTGTTAGGGTTAGGGCTCGGTTTAGGGTATTGGTTAGGATTAGGGTACGTGTTATGGTTAGGGTAGGGGTTAGGGTTAGGGTACGCGTTAGTGTTAGGGTAGTTATTAAAGCTATCCCACTCTCTAGATACCCCTTAGCACATAAAGGAATATTATTTGGAGGTCCAGCCATGGAGAAGAGTTTAGAAAGTAGGATAAGATAAGGAACACACCCATTATAAAGAAATCACATTAGGATTCTCTTTTTAAGCTGTTCCTTAAAACACTAGTGCTTAGGAAATCTATTGGAGGCAGAAGCAGTCAAGGGTAGCCTAGGGTTAGGGTTAGGCTTAGGGTACGGCTTAGGGTACGGCTTAGGGTACGGGTTCGGGGAGGGCTTCGGGTATGGCGTAGGGTATGGGTTAGGGTTAGGGTTAGGGTTAGTGTTAGGGTTAGGGCTCGGTTTAGGGTACGGGTTAGGATTAGGGTACGTGTTAGGGTTAGGGTAGGGGATAGGGTTAGGGTACGCGTTAGGGTTAGGGTAGTTATTAAACCTATCCCACTCTCTAGATACCCCTTAGCACGTAAAGGAATATTATTTGGGGGTCCAGCCATGGAGAAGAGTTTAGACACTAGGATAAGATAAGGAACACACCCATTATAAAGAAATCACATTAGGATTCTCTTTTTAAGCTGTTCCTTAAAACACTAGTGCTTAGGAAATCTATTGGAGGCAGAAGCAGTCAAGGGTAGCCTAGGGTTAGGGTTAGGCTTAGGGTACGGCTTAGGGTACGGCTTAGGGTACGGGTTTGGGGAGGGCTTCGGGTACGGCTTAGGGTATGGGTTAGGGTTAGGGTTAGGGTTAGTGTTAGGTTTAGGGCTCGGCTTAGGGTATTGGTTAGGATTAGGGTACGTGTTAGGGTTAGGGTAGGGGTTAGGGTTAGGGTACGCGTTAGTGTTAGGGTAGTTATTCAACCTAACCCACTCTCTAGATACCCCTTAGCACGTAAAGGAATATTATTTGGGGGTCCAGCCATGGAGAAGAGTTTAGACACTAGGATAAGATAAGGAACACACCCATTATAAAGAAATCACATTAGGATTCTCTTTTTAAGCTGTTCCTTAAAACACTAGTGCTTAGGAAATCTATTGGAGGCAGAAGCAGTCAAGGGTAGCCTAGGGTTAGGGTTAGGCTTAGGGTACGGCTTAGGGTACGGCTTAGGGTACGGGTTCGGGGAGGGCTTCTGGTACGGCGTAGGGTATGGGTTAGGTTTAGGGTTAGGGTTAGTGTTAGGGTTAGGGCTCGGTTTAGGGTATTGGTTAGGATTAGGGTACGTGTTAGCGATAGGGTAGGGGTTAGGGTTAGGGTACGCGTTAGTGTTAGGGTAGTTATTAAACCTAACCCACTCTCTAGATACCCCTTAGCACGTAAAGGAATATTATTTGGAGGTCCAGCCATGGAGAAGAGTTTAGACACTAGGATAAGATAAGGAACACACCCATTATAAAGAAATCACATTAGGATTCTCTTTTTAAGCTGTTCCTTAAAACACTAGTGCTTAGGAAATCTATTGGAGGCAGAAGCAGTCAAGGGTAGCCTAGGGTTAGGGTTAGGCTTAGGGTTAGGCTTAGGGTACGGCTTAGGGTACGGGTTCGGGGAGGGCTTCTGGTATGGCGTAGGGTATGGGTTAGGGTTAGGGTTAGGGTTAGTGTTAGGGTTAGGGCTCGGTATAGGGTATTGGTTAGGATTAGTGTACGTGTTAGGGTTAGGGTTGGGTTTAGGGTTAGGGTACGCGTTAGTGTTAGGGTAGTTATTAAACCTAACCCACTCTCTAGATACCCCTTAGCACGTAAAGGAATATTATTTGGGGGTCCAGCCATGGAGAAGAGTTTAGACACTAGGATAAGATAAGGAACACACCCATTATAAAGAAATCACATTAGGATTCTCTTTTTAAGCTGTTCCTTAAAACACTAGTGCTTAGGAAATCTATTGGAGGAAGAAGCAGTCAAGGGTAGCCTAGGGTTAGGGTGAGGCTTAGGGTTAGGCTTAGGGTACGGCTTAGGGTATGGGTTCGGGGAGGGCTTCTGGTACGGCGTAGGGTATGGGTTAGGGTTAGGGTTAGGGTTAGTGTTAGGGTTAGGGCTCGGTTTAGGGTATTGGTTAGGATTAGGGTACGTGTTATGGTTAGGGTAGGGGTTAGGGTTAGGGTACGCGTTAGTGTTAGGGTAGTTATTAAAGCTATCCCACTCTCTAGATACCCCTTAGCACATAAAGGAATATTATTTGGAGGTCCAGCCATGGAGAAGAGTTTAGACACTAGGATAAGATAAGGAACACACCCATTATAAAGAAATCACATTAGGATTCTCTTTTTAAGCTGTTCCTTAAAACACTAGTGCTTAGGAAATCTATTGGAGGCAGAAGCAGTCAAGGGTAGCCTAGGGTTAGGGTTAGGCTTAGGGTACGGCTTAGGGTACGGGTTCGGTGAGGGCTTCGGGTACGGCGTAGGGTATGGGTTAGGGTTAGGGTTAGGGTTAGTGTTAGGGTTAGGGCTCGGTTTAAGGTACGGGTTAGGATTAGGGTACATGTTAGGGTTAGGGTAGGGGTTAGGGTTAGGGTACGCGTTAGGGTTAGGGTAGTTATTAAACCTATCCCACTCTCTAGATACACCTTAGCACGTAAAGAAATATTATTTGGGGGTCCACCCATGGAGAAGAGTTTAGACACTAGGATAAGATAAGGAACACACCCATTATAAAGAAATCACAATAGGATTCTCTTTTTAAGCTGTTCCTTAAAACACTAGTGCTTAGGAAGTCTATTGGAGGCAGAAGCAGTCAAGGGTAGCCTAGGGTTAGGGTTAGGCTTAGGGTACGGCTTAGGGTACGGCTTAGGGTACGGGTTCGGGGAGGGCTTCGGGTACGGCGTAGGTTATGGGTTAGGGTTAGGGTTAGGGTTAGTGTTAGGGTTAGGGCTCGGTTTAGGGTATTGGTTAGGATTAGGGTACGTGTTATGGTTAGGGTAGGGGTTAGGGTTAGGGTACGCGTTAGTGTTAGGGTAGTTATTAAAGCTATCCCACTCTCTAGATACCCCTTAGCACATAAAGGAATATTATTTGGAGGTCCAGCCATGGAGAAGAGTTTAGACACTAGGATAAGATAAGGAACACACCCATTATAAAGAAATCACATTAGGATTCTCTTTTTAAGCTGTTCCTTAAAACACTAGTGCTTAGGAAATCTATTGGAGGCAGAAGCAGTCAAGGGTAGCCTAGTGTTAGGGTTAGGCTTAGGGTACGGCTTAGGGTACGGCTTAGGGTACGGGTTCGGGGAGGGCTTCGGGTATGGCTTAGGGTATGGGTTAGGGTTAGGGTTAGGGTTAGTGTTAGGGTTAGGGCTCGGTTTAGGGTACGGGTTAGGATTAGGGTACGTGTTAGGGTTAGGGTAGGGGATAGGGTTAGGGTACGCGTTAGGGTTAGGGTAGTTATTAAACCTATCCCACTCTCTAGATACCCCTTAGCACGTAAAGGTATATTATTTGGGGGTCCAGCCATGGAGAAGAGTTTAGACACTAGGATAAGATAAGGAACACACCCATTATAAAGAAATCACATTAGGATTCTCTTTTTAAGCTGTTCCTTAAAACACTAGTGCTTAGGAAATCTATTGGAGGCAGAAGCAGTCAAGGGTAGCCTAGGGTTAGGGTTAGGCTTAGGGTACGGCTTAGGGTACGGCTTAGGGTACGGGTTTGGGGAGGGCTTCGGGTACGGCTTAGGGTATGGGTTAGGGTTAGGGTTAGGGTTAGTGTTAGGGTTAGGGCTCGGCTTAGGGTATTGGTTAGGATTAGGGTACGTGTTAGGGTTTTGGTAGGGGTTAGGGTTAGGGTACGCGTTAGTGTTAGGGTAGTTATTAAACCTATCCCAATCTCTAGATACCCCTTAGCACGTAAAGGAATATTATTTGGAGGTCCAGCCATGGAGAAGAGTTTAGACACTAGGATAAGATAAGGAACACACCCATTATAAAGAAATCACATTAGGATTCTCTTTTTAAGCTGTTCCTTAAAACACTAGTGCTTAGGAAATCTATTGGAGGCAGAAGCAGTCAAGGGTAGCCTAGGGTTAGGGTTAGGCTTAGGGTACGGCTTAGGGTACGGCTTAGGGTACGGGTTCGGGGAGGGCTTCTGGTACGGCGTAGGGTATGGGTTAGGGTTAGGGTTAGGGTTAGTGTTAGGGTTAGGGCTCGGTTTAGGGTATTGGTTACGATTAGGGTACGTGTTAGCGATAGGGTAGGGGTTAGGGTTAGGGTACGCGTTAGTGTTAGGGTAGTTATTAAACCTAACCCACTCTCTAGATACCCCTTAGCACGTAAAGGAATATTATTTGGAGGTCCAGCCATGGAGAAGAGTTTAGACACTAGGATAAGATAAGGAACACACCCATTATAAAGAAATCACATTAGGATTCTCTTTTTAAGCTGTTCCTTAAAACACTAGTGCTTAGGAAATCTATTGGAGGCAGAAGCAGTCAAGGGTAGCCTAGGGTTAGGGTTAGGCTTAGGGTTAGGCTTAGGGTACGGCTTAGGGTACGGGTTCGGGGAGGGCTTCTGGTACGGCGTAGGGTATGGGTTAGGTTTAGGGTTAGGGTTAGTGTTAGGGTTAGGGCTCGGTTTAGGGTATTGGTTAGGATTAGGGTACGTGTTAGCGATAGGGTAGGGGTTAGGGTTAGGGTACGCGTTAGTGTTAGGGTAGTTATTAAACCTAACCCACTCTCTAGATACCCCTTAGCACGTAAAGGAATATTATTTGGAGGTCCAGCCATGGAGAAGAGTTTAGACACTAGGATAAGATAAGGAACACACCCATTATAAAGAAATCACATTAGGATTCTCTTTTTAAGCTGTTCCTTAAAACACTAGTGCTTAGGAAATCTATTGGAGGCAGAAGCAGTCAAGGGTAGCCTAGGGTTAGGGTTAGGCTTAGGGTTAGGCTTAGGGTACGGCTTAGGGTACGGGTTCGGGGAGGGCTTCTGGTATGGCGTAGGGTATGGGTTAGGGTTAGGGTTAGGGTTAGTGTTAGGGTTAGGGCTCGGTATAGGGTATTGGTTAGGATTAGTGTACGTGTTAGGGTTAGGGTTGGGTTTAGGGTTAGGGTACGCGTTAGTGTTAGGGTAGTTATTAAACCTAACCCACTCTCTAGATACCCCTTAGCACGTAAAGGAATATTATTTGGGGGTCCAGCCATGGAGAAGAGTTTAGACACTAGGATAAGATAAGGAACACACCCATTATAAAGAAATCACATTAGGATTCTCTTTTTAAGCTGTTCCTTAAAACACTAGTGCTTAGGAAATCTATTGGAGGAAGAAGCAGTCAAGGGTAGCCTAGGGTTAGGGTTAGGCTTAGGGTTAGGCTTAGGGTACGGCTTAGGGTATGGGTTCGGGGAGGGCTTCTGGTACGGCGTAGGGTATGGGTTAGGGTTAGGGTTAGGGTTAGTGTTAGGGTTAGGGCTCGGTTTAGGGTATTGGTTAGGATTAGGGTACGTGTTATGGTTAGGGTAGGGGTTAGGGTTAGGGTACGCGTTAGTGTTAGGGTAGTTATTAAAGCTATCCCACTCTCTAGATACCCCTTAGCACATAAAGGAATATTATTTGGAGGTCCAGCCATGGAGAAGAGTTTAGACACTAGGATAAGATAAGGAACACACCCATTATAAAGAAATCACATTAGGATTCTCTTTTTAAGCTGTTCCTTAAAACACTAGTGCTTAGGAAATCTATTGGAGGCAGAAGCAGTCAAGGGTAGCCTAGGGTTAGGGTTAGGCTTAGGGTACGGCTTAGGGTACGGGTTCGGTGAGGGCTTCGGGTACGGCGTAGGGTATGGGTTAGGGTTAGGGTTAGGGTTAGTGTTAGGGTTAGGGCTCGGTTTAAGGTACGGGTTAGGATTAGGGTACATGTTAGGGTTAGGGTAGGGGTTAGGGTTAGGGTACGCGTTAGGGTTAGGGTAGTTATTAAACCTATCCCACTCTCTAGATACACCTTAGCACGTAAAGAAATATTATTTGGGGGTCCACCCATGGAGAAGAGTTTAGACACTAGGATAAGATAAGGAACACACCCATTATAAAGAAATCACAATAGGATTCTCTTTTTAAGCTGTTCCTTAAAACACTAGTGCTTAGGAAGTCTATTGGAGGCAGAAGCAGTCAAGGGTAGCCTAGGGTTAGGGTTAGGCTTAGGGTACGGCTTAGGGTACGGCTTAGGGTACGGGTTCGGGGAGGGCTTCGGGTACGGCGTAGGTTATGGGTTAGGGTTAGGGTTAGGGTTAGTGTTAGGGTTAGGGCTCGGTTTAGGGTATTGGTTAGGATTAGGGTACGTGTTATGGTTAGGGTAGGGGTTAGGGTTAGGGTACGCGTTAGTGTTAGGGTAGTTATTAAAGCTATCCCACTCTCTAGATACCCCTTAGCACATAAAGGAATATTATTTGGAGGTCCAGCCATGGAGAAGAGTTTAGACACTAGGATAAGATAAGGAACACACCCATTATAAAGAAATCACATTAGGATTCTCTTTTTAAGCTGTTCCTTAAAACACTAGTGCTTAGGAAATCTATTGGAGGCAGAAGCAGTCAAGGGTAGCCTAGGGTTAGGGTTAGGCTTAGGGTACGGCTTAGGGTACGGCTTAGGGTACGGGTTCGGGGAGGGCTTCGGGTATGGCTTAGGGTATGGGTTAGGGTTAGGGTTAGGGTTAGTGTTAGGGTTAGGGCTCGGTTTAGGGTACGGGTTAGGATTAGGGTACGTGTTAGGGTTAGGGTAGGGGATAGGGTTAGGGTACGCGTTAGGGTTAGGGTAGTTATTAAACCTATCCCACTCTCTAGATACCCCTTAGCACGTAAAGGTATATTATTTGGGGGTCCAGCCATGGAGAAGAGTTTAGACACTAGGATAAGATAAGGAACACACCCATTATAAAGAAATCACATTAGGATTCTCTTTTTAAGCTGTTCCTTAAAACACTAGTGCTTAGGAAATCTATTGGAGGCAGAAGCAGTCAAGGGTAGCCTAGGGTTAGGGTTAGGCTTAGGGTACGGCTTAGGGTACGGCTTAGGGTACGGGTTTGGGGAGGGCTTCGGGTACGGCTTAGGGTATGGGTTAGGGTTAGGGTTAGGGTTAGTGTTAGGGTTAGGGCTCGGCTTAGGGTATTGGTTAGGATTAGGGTACGTGTTAGGGTTTTGGTAGGGGTTAGGGTTAGGGTACGCGTTAGTGTTAGGGTAGTTATTAAACCTATCCCAATCTCTAGATACCCCTTAGCACGTAAAGGAATATTATTTGGAGGTCCAGCCATGGAGAAGAGTTTAGACACTAGGATAAGATAAGGAACACACCCATTATAAAGAAATCACATTAGGATTCTCTTTTTAAGCTGTTCCTTAAAACACTAGTGCTTAGGAAATCTATTGGAGGCAGAAGCAGTCAAGGGTAGCCTAGGGTTAGGGTTAGGCTTAGGGTACGGCTTAGGGTACGGCTTAGGGTACGGGTTCGGGGAGGGCTTCTGGTACGGCGTAGGGTATGGGTTAGGGTTAGGGTTAGGGTTAGTGTTAGGGTTAGGGCTCGGTTTAGGGTATTGGTTACGATTAGGGTACGTGTTAGCGATAGGGTAGGGGTTAGGGTTAGGGTACGCGTTAGTGTTAGGGTAGTTATTAAACCTAACCCACTCTCTAGATACCCCTTAGCACGTAAAGGAATATTATTTGGAGGTCCAGCCATGGAGAAGAGTTTAGACACTAGGATAAGATAAGGAACACACCCATTATAAAGAAATCACATTAGGATTCTCTTTTTAAGCTGTTCCTTAAAACACTAGTGCTTAGGAAATCTATTGGAGGCAGAAGCAGTCAAGGGTAGCCTAGGGTTAGGGTTAGGCTTAGGGTACGGCTCAGGGTACGGCTTAGGGTACGGGTTCGGGGAGGGCTTCTGGTACGGCGTAGGGTATGGGTTAGGTTTAGGGTTAGGGTTAGTGTTAGGGTTAGGGCTCGGTTTAGGGTATTGGTTAGGATTAGGGTACGTGTTAGCGATAGGGTAGGGGTTAGGGTTAGGGTACGCGTTAGTGTTAGGGTAGTTATTAAACCTAACCCACTCTCTAGATACCCCTTAGCACGTAAAGGAATATTATTTGGAGGTCCAGCCATGGAGAAGAGTTTAGACACTAGGATAAGATAAGGAACACACCCATTATAAAGAAATCACATTAGGATTCTCTTTTTAAGCTGTTCCTTAAAACACTAGTGCTTAGGAAATCTATTGGAGGCAGAAGCAGTCAAGGGTAGCCTAGGGTTAGGGTTAGGCTTAGGGTTAGGCTTAGGGTACGGCTTAGGGTACGGGTTCGGGGAGGGCTTCTGGTATGGCGTAGGGAATGGGTTAGGGTTAGGGTTAGGGTTAGTGTTAGGGTTAGGGCTCGGTATAGGGTATTGGTTAGGATTAGTGTACGTGTTAGGGTTAGGGTTGGGTTTAGGGTTAGGGTACGCGTTAGTGTTAGGGTAGTTATTAAACCTAACCCACTCTCTAGATACCCCTTAGCACGTAAAGGAATATTATTTGGGGGTCCAGCCATGGAGAAGAGTTTAGACACTAGGATAAGATAAGGAACACACCCATTATAAAGAAATCACATTAGGATTCTCTTTTTAAGCTGTTCCTTAAAACACTAGTGCTTAGGAAATCTATTGGAGGAAGAAGCAGTCAAGTGTAGCCTAGGGTTAGGGTTAGGCTTAGGGTTAGGCTTAGGGTACGGCTTAGGGTATGGGTTCGGGGAGGGCTTCTGGTACGGCGTAGGGTATGGGTTAGGGTTAGGGTTAGGGTTAGTGTTAGGGTTAGGGCTCGGTTTAGGGTATTGGTTAGGATTAGGGTACGTGTTATGGTTAGGGTAGGGGTTAGGGTTAGGGTACGCGTTAGTGTTAGGGTAGTTATTAAAGCTATCCCACTCTCTAGATACCCCTTAGCACATAAAGGAATATTATTTGGAGGTCCAGCCATGGAGAAGAGTTTAGACACTAGGATAAGATAAGGAACACACCCATTATAAAGAAATCACATTAGGATTCTCTTTTTAAGCTGTTCCTTAAAACACTAGTGCTTAGGAAATCTATTGGAGGCAGAAGCAGTCAAGGGTAGCCTAGGGTTAGGGTTAGGCTTAGGGTACGGCTTAGGGTACGGGTTCGGTGAGGGCTTCGGGTACGGCGTAGGGTATGGGTTAGGGTTAGGGTTAGGGTTAGTGTTAGGGTTAGGGCTCGGTTTAAGGTACGGGTTAGGATTAGGGTACATGTTAGGGTTAGGGTAGGGGTTAGGGTTAGGGTACGCGTTAGGGTTAGGGTAGTTATTAAACCTATCCCACTCTCTAGATACACCTTAGCACGTAAAGAAATATTATTTGGGGGTCCACCCATGGAGAAGAGTTTAGACACTAGGATAAGATAAGGAACACACCCATTATAAAGAAATCACAATAGGATTCTCTTTTTAAGCTGTTCCTTAAAACACTAGTGCTTAGGAAGTCTATTGGAGGCAGAAGCAGTCAAGGGTAGCCTAGGGTTAGGGTTAGGCTTAGGGTACGGCTTAGGGTACGGCTTAGGGTACGGGTTCGGGGAGGGCTTCGGGTACGGCGTAGGTTATGGGTTAGGGTTAGGGTTAGGGTTAGTGTTAGGGTTAGGGCTCGGTTTAGGGTATTGGTTAGGATTAGGGTACGTGTTATGGTTAGGGTAGGGGTTAGGGTTAGGGTACGCGTTAGTGTTAGGGTAGTTATTAAAGCTATCCCACTCTCTAGATACCCCTTAGCACATAAAGGAATATTATTTGGAGGTCCAGCCATGGAGAAGAGTTTAGACACTAGGATAAGATAAGGAACACACCCATTATAAAGAAATCACATTAGGATTCTCTTTTTAAGCTGTTCCTTAAAACACTAGTGCTTAGGAAATCTATTGGAGGCAGAAGCAGTCAAGGGTAGCCTAGGGTTAGGGTTAGGCTTAGGGTACGGCTTAGGGTACGGCTTAGGGTACGGGTTCGGGGAGGGCTTCGGGTATGGCTTAGGGTATGGGTTAGGGTTAGGGTTAGGGTTAGTGTTAGGGTTAGGGCTCGGTTTAGGGTACGGGTTAGGATTAGGGTACGTGTTAGGGTTAGGGTAGGGGATAGGGTTAGGGTACGCGTTAGGGTTAGGGTAGTTATTAAACCTATCCCACTCTCTAGATACCCCTTAGCACGTAAAGGTATATTATTTGGGGGTCCAGCCATGGAGAAGAGTTTAGACACTAGGATAAGATAAGGAACACACCCATTATAAAGAAATCACATTAGGATTCTCTTTTTAAGATGTTCCTTAAAACACTAGTGCTTAGGAAATCTATTGGAGGCAGAAGCAGTCAAGGGTAGCCTAGGGTTAGGGTTAGGCTTAGGGTACGGCTTAGGGTACGGCTTAGGGTACGGGTTTGGGGAGGGCTTCGGGTACGGCTTAGGGTATGGGTTAGGGTTAGGGTTAGGGTTAGTGTTAGGGTTAGGGCTCGGCTTAGGGTATTGGTTAGGATTAGGGTACGTGTTAGGGTTTTGGTAGGGGTTAGGGTTAGGGTACGCGTTAGTGTTAGGGTAGTTATTAAACCTATCCCAATCTCTAGATACCCCTTAGCACGTAAAGGAATATTATTTGGGGGTCCAGCCATGGAGAAGAGTTTAGACACTAGGATAAGATAAGGAACACACCCATTATAAAGAAATCACAATAGGATTCTCTTTTTAAGCTGTTCCTTAAAACACTAGTGCTTAGGAAATCTATTGGAGGCAGAAGCAGTCAAGGGTAGCCTAGGGTTAGGGTTAGGCTTAGGGTACGGCTTAGGGTACGGCTTAGGGTACGGGTTCGGGGAGGGCTTCTGGTACGGCGTAGGGTATGGGTTAGGGTTAGGGTTAGGGTTAGTGTTAGGGTTAGGGCTCTGTTTAGGGTATTGGTTACGATTAGGGTACGTGTTAGCGATAGGGTAGGGGTTAGGGTTAGGGTACGCGTTAGTGTTAGGGTAGTTATTAAACCTAACCCACTCTCTAGATACCCCTTAGCACGTAAAGGAATATTATTTGGAGGTCCAGCCATGGAGAAGAGTTTAGACACTAGGATAAGATAAGGAACACACCCATTATAAAGAAATCACATTAGGATTCTCTTTTTAAGCTGTTCCTTAAAACACTAGTGCTTAGGAAATCTATTGGAGGCAGAAGCAGTCAAGGGTAGCCTAGGGTTAGGGTTAGGCTTAGGGTTAGGCTTAGGGTACGGCTTAGGGTACGGGTTCGGGGAGGGCTTCTGGTATGGCGTAGGGTATGGGTTAGGGTTAGGGTTAGGGTTAGTGTTAGGGTTAGGGCTCGGTATAGGGTATTGGTTAGGATTAGTGTACGTGTTAGGGTTAGGGTTGGGTTTAGGGTTAGGGTACGCGTTAGTGTTAGGGTAGTTATTAAACCTAACCCACTCTCTAGATACCCCTTAGCACGTAAAGGAATATTATTTGGGGGTCCAGCCATGGAGAAGAGTTTAGACACTAGGATAAGATAAGGAACACACCCATTATAAAGAAATCACATTAGGATTCTCTTTTTAAGCTGTTCCTTAAAACACTAGTGCTTAGGAAATCTATTGGAGGAAGAAGCAGTCAAGGGTAGCCTAGGGTTAGGGTGAGGCTTAGGGTTAGGCTTAGGGTACGGCTTAGGGTATGGGTTCGGGGAGGGCTTCTGGTACGGCGTAGGGTATGGGTTAGGGTTAGGGTTAGGGTTAGTGTTAGGGTTAGGGCTCGGTTTAGGGTATTGGTTAGGATTAGGGTACGTGTTATGGTTAGGGTAGGGGTTAGGGTTAGGGTACGCGTTAGTGTTAGGGTAGTTATTAAAGCTATCCCACTCTCTAGATACCCCTTAGCACATAAAGGAATATTATTTGGAGGTCCAGCCATGGAGAAGAGTTTAGACACTAGGATAAGATAAGGAACACACCCATTATAAAGAAATCACATTAGGATTCTCTTTTTAAGCTGTTCCTTAAAACACTAGTGCTTAGGAAATCTATTGGAGGCAGAAGCAGTCAAGGGTAGCCTAGGGTTAGGGTTAGGCTTAGGGTACGGCTTAGGGTACGGGTTCGGTGAGGGCTTCGGGTACGGCGTAGGGTATGGGTTAGGGTTAGGGTTAGGGTTAGTGTTAGGGTTAGGGCTCGGTTTAAGGTACGGGTTAGGATTAGGGTACATGTTAGGGTTAGGGTAGGGGTTAGGGTTAGGGTACGCGTTAGGGTTAGGGTAGTTATTAAACCTATCCCACTCTCTAGATACACCTTAGCACGTAAAGAAATATTATTTGGGGGTCCACCCATGGAGAAGAGTTTAGACACTAGGATAAGATAAGGAACACACCCATTATAAAGAAATCACAATAGGATTCTCTTTTTAAGCTGTTCCTTAAAACACTAGTGCTTAGGAAGTCTATTGGAGGCAGAAGCAGTCAAGGGTAGCCTAGGGTTAGGGTTAGGCTTAGGGTACGGCTTAGGGTACGGCTTAGGGTACGGGTTCGGGGAGGGCTTCGGGTACGGCGTAGGTTATGGGTTAGGGTTAGGGTTAGGGTTAGTGTTAGGGTTAGGGCTCGGTTTAGGGTATTGGTTAGGATTAGGGTACGTGTTATGGTTAGGGTAGGGGTTAGGGTTAGGGTACGCGTTAGTGTTAGGGTAGTTATTAAAGCTATCCCACTCTCTAGATACCCCTTAGCACATAAAGGAATATTATTTGGAGGTCCAGCCATGGAGAAGAGTTTAGACACTAGGATAAGATAAGGAACACACCCATTATAAAGAAATCACATTAGGATTCTCTTTTTAAGCTGTTCCTTAAAACACTAGTGCTTAGGAAATCTATTGGAGGCAGAAGCAGTCAAGGGTAGCCTAGTGTTAGGGTTAGGCTTAGGGTACGGCTTAGGGTACGGCTTAGGGTACGGGTTCGGGGAGGGCTTCGGGTATGGCTTAGGGTATGGGTTAGGGTTAGGGTTAGGGTTAGTGTTAGGGTTAGGGCTCGGTTTAGGGTACGGGTTAGGATTAGGGTACGTGTTAGGGTTAGGGTAGGGGATAGGGTTAGGGTACGCGTTAGGGTTAGGGTAGTTATTAAACCTATCCCACTCTCTAGATACCCCTTAGCACGTAAAGGTATATTATTTGGGGGTCCAGCCATGGAGAAGAGTTTAGACACTAGGATAAGATAAGGAACACACCCATTATAAAGAAATCACATTAGGATTCTCTTTTTAAGCTGTTCCTTAAAACACTAGTGCTTAGGAAATCTATTGGAGGCAGAAGCAGTCAAGGGTAGCCTAGGGTTAGGGTTAGGCTTAGGGTACGGCTTAGGGTACGGCTTAGGGTACGGGTTTGGGGAGGGCTTCGGGTACGGCTTAGGGTATGGGTTAGGGTTAGGGTTAGGGTTAGTGTTAGGGTTAGGGCTCGGCTTAGGGTATTGGTTAGGATTAGGGTACGTGTTAGGGTTTTGGTAGGGGTTAGGGTTAGGGTACGCGTTAGTGTTAGGGTAGTTATTAAACCTATCCCAATCTCTAGATACCCCTTAGCACGTAAAGGAATATTATTTGGAGGTCCAGCCATGGAGAAGAGTTTAGACACTAGGATAAGATAAGGAACACACCCATTATAAAGAAATCACATTAGGATTCTCTTTTTAAGCTGTTCCTTAAAACACTAGTGCTTAGGAAATCTATTGGAGGCAGAAGCAGTCAAGGGTAGCCTAGGGTTAGGGTTAGGCTTAGGGTACGGCTTAGGGTACGGCTTAGGGTACGGGTTCGGGGAGGGCTTCTGGTACGGCGTAGGGTATGGGTTAGGGTTAGGGTTAGGGTTAGTGTTAGGGTTAGGGCTCGGTTTAGGGTATTGGTTACGATTAGGGTACGTGTTAGCGATAGGGTAGGGGTTAGGGTTAGGGTACGCGTTAGTGTTAGGGTAGTTATTAAACCTAACCCACTCTCTAGATACCCCTTAGCACGTAAAGGAATATTATTTGGAGGTCCAGCCATGGAGAAGAGTTTAGACACTAGGATAAGATAAGGAACACACCCATTATAAAGAAATCACATTAGGATTCTCTTTTTAAGCTGTTCCTTAAAACACTAGTGCTTAGGAAATCTATTGGAGGCAGAAGCAGTCAAGGGTAGCCTAGGGTTAGGGTTAGGCTTAGGGTTAGGCTTAGGGTACGGCTTAGGGTACGGGTTCGGGGAGGGCTTCTGGTACGGCGTAGGGTATGGGTTAGGTTTAGGGTTAGGGTTAGTGTTAGGGTTAGGGCTCGGTTTAGGGTATTGGTTAGGATTAGGGTACGTGTTAGCGATAGGGTAGGGGTTAGGGTTAGGGTACGCGTTAGTGTTAGGGTAGTTATTAAACCTAACCCACTCTCTAGATACCCCTTAGCACGTAAAGGAATATTATTTGGAGGTCCAGCCATGGAGAAGAGTTTAGACACTAGGATAAGATAAGGAACACACCCATTATAAAGAAATCACATTAGGATTCTCTTTTTAAGCTGTTCCTTAAAACACTAGTGCTTAGGAAATCTATTGGAGGCAGAAGCAGTCAAGGGTAGCCTAGGGTTAGGGTTAGGCTTAGGGTTAGGCTTAGGGTACGGCTTAGGGTACGGGTTCGGGGAGGGCTTCTGGTATGGCGTAGGGTATGGGTTAGGGTTAGGGTTAGGGTTAGTGTTAGGGTTAGGGCTCGGTATAGGGTATTGGTTAGGATTAGTGTACGTGTTAGGGTTAGGGTTGGGTTTAGGGTTAGGGTACGCGTTAGTGTTAGGGTAGTTATTAAACCTAACCCACTCTCTAGATACCCCTTAGCACGTAAAGGAATATTATTTGGGGGTCCAGCCATGGAGAAGAGTTTAGACACTAGGATAAGATAAGGAACACACCCATTATAAAGAAATCACATTAGGATTCTCTTTTTAAGCTGTTCCTTAAAACACTAGTGCTTAGGAAATCTATTGGAGGAAGAAGCAGTCAAGGGTAGCCTAGGGTTAGGGTTAGGCTTAGGGTTAGGCTTAGGGTACGGCTTAGGGTATGGGTTCGGGGAGGGCTTCTGGTACGGCGTAGGGTATGGGTTAGGGTTAGGGTTAGGGTTAGTGTTAGGGTTAGGGCTCGGTTTAGGGTATTGGTTAGGATTAGGGTACGTGTTATGGTTAGGGTAGGGGTTAGGGTTAGGGTACGCGTTAGTGTTAGGGTAGTTATTAAAGCTATCCCACTCTCTAGATACCCCTTAGCACATAAAGGAATATTATTTGGAGGTCCAGCCATGGAGAAGAGTTTAGACACTAGGATAAGATAAGGAACACACCCATTATAAAGAAATCACATTAGGATTCTCTTTTTAAGCTGTTCCTTAAAACACTAGTGCTTAGGAAATCTATTGGAGGCAGAAGCAGTCAAGGGTAGCCTAGGGTTAGGGTTAGGCTTAGGGTACGGCTTAGGGTACGGGTTCGGTGAGGGCTTCGGGTACGGCGTAGGGTATGGGTTAGGGTTAGGGTTAGGGTTAGTGTTAGGGTTAGGGCTCGGTTTAAGGTACGGGTTAGGATTAGGGTACATGTTAGGGTTAGGGTAGGGGTTAGGGTTAGGGTACGCGTTAGGGTTAGGGTAGTTATTAAACCTATCCCACTCTCTAGATACACCTTAGCACGTAAAGAAATATTATTTGGGGGTCCACCCATGGAGAAGAGTTTAGACACTAGGATAAGATAAGGAACACACCCATTATAAAGAAATCACAATAGGATTCTCTTTTTAAGCTGTTCCTTAAAACACTAGTGCTTAGGAAGTCTATTGGAGGCAGAAGCAGTCAAGGGTAGCCTAGGGTTAGGGTTAGGCTTAGGGTACGGCTTAGGGTACGGCTTAGGGTACGGGTTCGGGGAGGGCTTCGGGTACGGCGTAGGTTATGGGTTAGGGTTAGGGTTAGGGTTAGTGTTAGGGTTAGGGCTCGGTTTAGGGTATTGGTTAGGATTAGGGTACGTGTTATGGTTAGGGTAGGGGTTAGGGTTAGGGTACGCGTTAGTGTTAGGGTAGTTATTAAAGCTATCCCACTCTCTAGATACCCCTTAGCACATAAAGGAATATTATTTGGAGGTCCAGCCATGGAGAAGAGTTTAGACACTAGGATAAGATAAGGAACACACCCATTATAAAGAAATCACATTAGGATTCTCTTTTTAAGCTGTTCCTTAAAACACTAGTGCTTAGGAAATCTATTGGAGGCAGAAGCAGTCAAGGGTAGCCTAGGGTTAGGGTTAGGCTTAGGGTACGGCTTAGGGTACGGCTTAGGGTACGGGTTCGGGGAGGGCTTCGGGTATGGCTTAGGGTATGGGTTAGGGTTAGGGTTAGGGTTAGTGTTAGGGTTAGGGCTCGGTTTAGGGTACGGGTTAGGATTAGGGTACGTGTTAGGGTTAGGGTAGGGGATAGGGTTAGGGTACGCGTTAGGGTTAGGGTAGTTATTAAACCTATCCCACTCTCTAGATACCCCTTAGCACGTAAAGGTATATTATTTGGGGGTCCAGCCATGGAGAAGAGTTTAGACACTAGGATAAGATAAGGAACACACCCATTATAAAGAAATCACATTAGGATTCTCTTTTTAAGCTGTTCCTTAAAACACTAGTGCTTAGGAAATCTATTGGAGGCAGAAGCAGTCAAGGGTAGCCTAGGGTTAGGGTTAGGCTTAGGGTACGGCTTAGGGTACGGCTTAGGGTACGGGTTTGGGGAGGGCTTCGGGTACGGCTTAGGGTATGGGTTAGGGTTAGGGTTAGGGTTAGTGTTAGGGTTAGGGCTCGGCTTAGGGTATTGGTTAGGATTAGGGTACGTGTTAGGGTTTTGGTAGGGGTTAGGGTTAGGGTACGCGTTAGTGTTAGGGTAGTTATTAAACCTATCCCAATCTCTAGATACCCCTTAGCACGTAAAGGAATATTATTTGGAGGTCCAGCCATGGAGAAGAGTTTAGACACTAGGATAAGATAAGGAACACACCCATTATAAAGAAATCACATTAGGATTCTCTTTTTAAGCTGTTCCTTAAAACACTAGTGCTTAGGAAATCTATTGGAGGCAGAAGCAGTCAAGGGTAGCCTAGGGTTAGGGTTAGGCTTAGGGTACGGCTTAGGGTACGGCTTAGGGTACGGGTTCGGGGAGGGCTTCTGGTACGGCGTAGGGTATGGGTTAGGGTTAGGGTTAGGGTTAGTGTTAGGGTTAGGGCTCGGTTTAGGGTATTGGTTACGATTAGGGTACGTGTTAGCGATAGGGTAGGGGTTAGGGTTAGGGTACGCGTTAGTGTTAGGGTAGTTATTAAACCTAACCCACTCTCTAGATACCCCTTAGCACGTAAAGGAATATTATTTGGAGGTCCAGCCATGGAGAAGAGTTTAGACACTAGGATAAGATAAGGAACACACCCATTATAAAGAAATCACATTAGGATTCTCTTTTTAAGCTGTTCCTTAAAACACTAGTGCTTAGGAAATCTATTGGAGGCAGAAGCAGTCAAGGGTAGCCTAGGGTTAGGGTTAGGCTTAGGGTACGGCTCAGGGTACGGCTTAGGGTACGGGTTCGGGGAGGGCTTCTGGTACGGCGTAGGGTATGGGTTAGGTTTAGGGTTAGGGTTAGTGTTAGGGTTAGGGCTCGGTTTAGGGTATTGGTTAGGATTAGGGTACGTGTTAGCGATAGGGTAGGGGTTAGGGTTAGGGTACGCGTTAGTGTTAGGGTAGTTATTAAACCTAACCCACTCTCTAGATACCCCTTAGCACGTAAAGGAATATTATTTGGAGGTCCAGCCATGGAGAAGAGTTTAGACACTAGGATAAGATAAGGAACACACCCATTATAAAGAAATCACATTAGGATTCTCTTTTTAAGCTGTTCCTTAAAACACTAGTGCTTAGGAAATCTATTGGAGGCAGAAGCAGTCAAGGGTAGCCTAGGGTTAGGGTTAGGCTTAGGGTTAGGCTTAGGGTACGGCTTAGGGTACGGGTTCGGGGAGGGCTTCTGGTATGGCGTAGGGAATGGGTTAGGGTTAGGGTTAGGGTTAGTGTTAGGGTTAGGGCTCGGTATAGGGTATTGGTTAGGATTAGTGTACGTGTTAGGGTTAGGGTTGGGTTTAGGGTTAGGGTACGCGTTAGTGTTAGGGTAGTTATTAAACCTAACCCACTCTCTAGATACCCCTTAGCACGTAAAGGAATATTATTTGGGGGTCCAGCCATGGAGAAGAGTTTAGACACTAGGATAAGATAAGGAACACACCCATTATAAAGAAATCACATTAGGATTCTCTTTTTAAGCTGTTCCTTAAAACACTAGTGCTTAGGAAATCTATTGGAGGAAGAAGCAGTCAAGTGTAGCCTAGGGTTAGGGTTAGGCTTAGGGTTAGGCTTAGGGTACGGCTTAGGGTATGGGTTCGGGGAGGGCTTCTGGTACGGCGTAGGGTATGGGTTAGGGTTAGGGTTAGGGTTAGTGTTAGGGTTAGGGCTCGGTTTAGGGTATTGGTTAGGATTAGGGTACGTGTTATGGTTAGGGTAGGGGTTAGGGTTAGGGTACGCGTTAGTGTTAGGGTAGTTATTAAAGCTATCCCACTCTCTAGATACCCCTTAGCACATAAAGGAATATTATTTGGAGGTCCAGCCATGGAGAAGAGTTTAGACACTAGGATAAGATAAGGAACACACCCATTATAAAGAAATCACATTAGGATTCTCTTTTTAAGCTGTTCCTTAAAACACTAGTGCTTAGGAAATCTATTGGAGGCAGAAGCAGTCAAGGGTAGCCTAGGGTTAGGGTTAGGCTTAGGGTACGGCTTAGGGTACGGGTTCGGTGAGGGCTTCGGGTACGGCGTAGGGTATGGGTTAGGGTTAGGGTTAGGGTTAGTGTTAGGGTTAGGGCTCGGTTTAAGGTACGGGTTAGGATTAGGGTACATGTTAGGGTTAGGGTAGGGGTTAGGGTTAGGGTACGCGTTAGGGTTAGGGTAGTTATTAAACCTATCCCACTCTCTAGATACACCTTAGCACGTAAAGAAATATTATTTGGGGGTCCACCCATGGAGAAGAGTTTAGACACTAGGATAAGATAAGGAACACACCCATTATAAAGAAATCACAATAGGATTCTCTTTTTAAGCTGTTCCTTAAAACACTAGTGCTTAGGAAGTCTATTGGAGGCAGAAGCAGTCAAGGGTAGCCTAGGGTTAGGGTTAGGCTTAGGGTACGGCTTAGGGTACGGCTTAGGGTACGGGTTCGGGGAGGGCTTCGGGTACGGCGTAGGTTATGGGTTAGGGTTAGGGTTAGGGTTAGTGTTAGGGTTAGGGCTCGGTTTAGGGTATTGGTTAGGATTAGGGTACGTGTTATGGTTAGGGTAGGGGTTAGGGTTAGGGTACGCGTTAGTGTTAGGGTAGTTATTAAAGCTATCCCACTCTCTAGATACCCCTTAGCACATAAAGGAATATTATTTGGAGGTCCAGCCATGGAGAAGAGTTTAGACACTAGGATAAGATAAGGAACACACCCATTATAAAGAAATCACATTAGGATTCTCTTTTTAAGCTGTTCCTTAAAACACTAGTGCTTAGGAAATCTATTGGAGGCAGAAGCAGTCAAGGGTAGCCTAGGGTTAGGGTTAGGCTTAGGGTACGGCTTAGGGTACGGCTTAGGGTACGGGTTCGGGGAGGGCTTCGGGTATGGCTTAGGGTATGGGTTAGGGTTAGGGTTAGGGTTAGTGTTAGGGTTAGGGCTCGGTTTAGGGTACGGGTTAGGATTAGGGTACGTGTTAGGGTTAGGGTAGGGGATAGGGTTAGGGTACGCGTTAGGGTTAGGGTAGTTATTAAACCTATCCCACTCTCTAGATACCCCTTAGCACGTAAAGGTATATTATTTGGGGGTCCAGCCATGGAGAAGAGTTTAGACACTAGGATAAGATAAGGAACACACCCATTATAAAGAAATCACATTAGGATTCTCTTTTTAAGATGTTCCTTAAAACACTAGTGCTTAGGAAATCTATTGGAGGCAGAAGCAGTCAAGGGTAGCCTAGGGTTAGGGTTAGGCTTAGGGTACGGCTTAGGGTACGGCTTAGGGTACGGGTTTGGGGAGGGCTTCGGGTACGGCTTAGGGTATGGGTTAGGGTTAGGGTTAGGGTTAGTGTTAGGGTTAGGGCTCGGCTTAGGGTATTGGTTAGGATTAGGGTACGTGTTAGGGTTTTGGTAGGGGTTAGGGTTAGGGTACGCGTTAGTGTTAGGGTAGTTATTAAACCTATCCCAATCTCTAGATACCCCTTAGCACGTAAAGGAATATTATTTGGGGGTCCAGCCATGGAGAAGAGTTTAGACACTAGGATAAGATAAGGAACACACCCATTATAAAGAAATCACAATAGGATTCTCTTTTTAAGCTGTTCCTTAAAACACTAGTGCTTAGGAAATCTATTGGAGGCAGAAGCAGTCAAGGGTAGCCTAGGGTTAGGGTTAGGCTTAGGGTACGGCTTAGGGTACGGCTTAGGGTACGGGTTCGGGGAGGGCTTCTGGTACGGCGTAGGGTATGGGTTAGGGTTAGGGTTAGGGTTAGTGTTAGGGTTAGGGCTCTGTTTAGGGTATTGGTTACGATTAGGGTACGTGTTAGCGATAGGGTAGGGGTTAGGGTTAGGGTACGCGTTAGTGTTAGGGTAGTTATTAAACCTAACCCACTCTCTAGATACCCCTTAGCACGTAAAGGAATATTATTTGGAGGTCCAGCCATGGAGAAGAGTTTAGACACTAGGATAAGATAAGGAACACACCCATTATAAAGAAATCACATTAGGATTCTCTTTTTAAGCTGTTCCTTAAAACACTAGTGCTTAGGAAATCTATTGGAGGCAGAAGCAGTCAAGGGTAGCCTAGGGTTAGGGTTAGGCTTAGGGTTAGGCTTAGGGTACGGCTTAGGGTACGGGTTCGGGGAGGGCTTCTGGTATGGCGTAGGGTATGGGTTAGGGTTAGGGTTAGGGTTAGTGTTAGGGTTAGGGCTCGGTATAGGGTATTGGTTAGGATTAGTGTACGTGTTAGGGTTAGGGTTGGGTTTAGGGTTAGGGTACGCGTTAGTGTTAGGGTAGTTATTAAACCTAACCCACTCTCTAGATACCCCTTAGCACGTAAAGGAATATTATTTGGGGGTCCAGCCATGGAGAAGAGTTTAGACACTAGGATAAGATAAGGAACACACCCATTATAAAGAAATCACATTAGGATTCTCTTTTTAAGCTGTTCCTTAAAACACTAGTGCTTAGGAAATCTATTGGAGGAAGAAGCAGTCAAGGGTAGCCTAGGGTTAGGGTTAGGCTTAGGGTTAGGCTTAGGGTACGGCTTAGGGTATGGGTTCGGGGAGGGCTTCTGGTACGGCGTAGGGTATGGGTTAGGGTTAGGGTTAGGGTTAGTGTTAGGGTTAGGGCTCGGTTTAGGGTATTGGTTAGGATTAGGGTACGTGTTATGGTTAGGGTAGGGGTTAGGGTTAGGGTACGCGTTAGTGTTAGGGTAGTTATTAAAGCTATCCCACTCTCTAGATACCCCTTAGCACATAAAGGAATATTATTTGGAGGTCCAGCCATGGAGAAGAGTTTAGACACTAGGATAAGATAAGGAACACACCCATTATAAAGAAATCACATTAGGATTCTCTTTTTAAGCTGTTCCTTAAAACACTAGTGCTTAGGAAATCTATTGGAGGCAGAAGCAGTCAAGGGTAGCCTAGGGTTAGGGTTAGGCTTAGGGTTAGGCTTAGGGTACGGGTTCGGTGAGGGCTTCGGGTACGGCGTAGGGTATGGGTTAGGGTTAGGGTTAGGGTTAGTGTTAGGGTTAGGGCTCGTTTTAGGGTACGGGTTAGGATTAGGGTACGTGTTAGGGTTAGGGTAGGGGATAGGGTTAGGGTACGCGTTAGGGTTAGGGTAGTTATTAAACCTATCCCACTCTCTAGATACCCCTTAGCACGTAAAGGAATATTATTTCGGGGTCCAGCCATGGAGAAGAGTTTAGACACTAGGATAAGATAAGGAACACACCCATTATAAAGAAATCACAATAGGATTCTCTTTTTAAGCTGTTCCTTAAAACACTACTGCTTAGGAAATCTATTGGAGGCAGAAGCAGTCAAGGGTAGCCTAGGGTTAGGGTTAGGCTTAGGGTACGGCTTAGGGTACGGTTTAGGGTACGGGTTCGGGGAGGGCTTTGGGTACGGCGTAGGGTATGGGTTAGGGTTAGGGTTAGGGTTAGTGTTAGGGTTAGGGCTCGGTTTAGGGTACGGGTTAGGATTAGGGTACATGTTAGGGTTAGAGTAGGGGTTAGGGTTAGGGTACGCGTTAGGGTTAGGTTAGTTATTAAACCTATCCCACTCTCTAGATACACCTTAGCACGTAAAGGAATATTATTTGGGGGTCCAGCCATGGAGAAGAGTTTAGACACTAGGATAAGATAAGGAACACACCCATTATAAAGAAATCACAATAGGATTCTCTTTTTAAGCTGTTCCTTAAAACACTACTGCTTAGGAAATCTATTGGAGGCAGAAGCAGTCAAGGGTAGCCTAGGGTTAGGGTTAGGCTTAGGGTACGGCTTAGGGTACGGCTTAGGGTACGGGTTCGGGGAGGGCTTCGGGTACGGCGTAGGGTATGGGTTAGGGTTAGGGTTAGGGTTAGTGTTAGGGTTAGGGCTCGGTTTAGGGTATTGGTTAGGATTAGGGTACGTGTTATGGTTAGGGTAGGGGTTAGGGTTAGGGTACGCGTTAGTGTTAGGGTAGTTATTAAAGCTATCCCACTCTCTAGATACCCCTTAGCACATAAAGGAATATTATTTGGAGGTCCAGCCATGGAGAAGAGTTTAGACACTAGGATAAGATAAGGAACACACCCATTATAAAGAAATCACATTAGGATTCTCTTTTTAAGCTGTTCCTTAAAACACTAGTGCTTAGGAAATCTATTGGAGGCAGAAGCAGTCAAGGGTAGCCTAGGGTTAGGGTTAGGCTTAGGGTACGGCTTAGGGTACGGCTTAGGTTATGGGTTCGGGGAGGGCTTCGGGTATGGCGTAGGGTATGGGTTAGGGTTAGGGTTAGGGTTAGTGTTAGGGTTAGGGCTCGGTTTAGGGTACGGGTTAGGATTAGGGTACGTGTTAGGGTTAGGGTAGGGGATAGGGTTAGGGTACGCGTTAGGGTTAGGGTAGTTATTAAACCTATCCCACTCTCTAGATACCCCTTAGCATGTAAAGGAATATTATTTGGGGGTCCAGCCATGGAGAAGAGTTTAGACACTAGGATAAGATAAGGAACACACCCATTATAAAGAAATCACATTAGGATTCTCTTTTTAAGCTGTTCCTTAAAACACTAGTGCTTAGGAAATCTATTGGAGGCAGAAGCAGTCAAGGGTAGCCTAGGGTTAGGGTTAGGCTTAGGGTACGGCTTAGGGTACGGCTTAGGGTACGGGTTTGGGGAGGGCTTCGGGTACGGCTTAGGTTATGGGTTAGGGTTAGGGTTAGGGTTAGTGTTAGGTTTAGGGCTCGGCTTAGGGTATTGGTTAGGATTAGGGTACGTGTTAGGGTTAGGGTAGGGGTTAGGGTTAGGGTACGCGTTAGTGTTAGGGTAGTTATTAAACCTAACCCACTCTCTAGATACCCCTTAGCACGTAAAGGAATATTATTTGGGGGTCCAGCCATGGAGAAGAGTTTAGACACTAGGATAAGATAAGGAACACACCCATTATAAAGAAATCACATTAGGATTCTCTTTTTAAGCTGTTCCTTAAAACACTAGTGCTTAGGAAATCTATTGGAGGCAGAAGCAGTCAAGGGTAGCCTAGGGTTAGGGTTAGGCTTAGGGTACGGCTTAGGGTACGGCTTAGGGTACGGGTTCGGGGAGGGCTTCTGGTACGGCGTAGGGTATGGGTTAGGGTTAGGGTTAGGGTTAGTGTTAGGGTTAGGGCTCGGTTTAGGGTATTGGTTAGGATTAGGGTATGTGTTAGCGATAGGGTAGGGGTTAGGGTTAGGGTACGCGTTAGTGTTAGGGTAGTTATTAAACCTAACCCACTCTCTAGATACCCCTTAGCACGTAAAGGAATATTATTTGGAGGTCCAGCCATGGAGAAGAGTTTAGACACTAGGATAAGATAAGGAACACACCCATTATAAAGAAATCACATTAGGATTCTCTTTTTAAGCTGTTCCTTAAAACACTAGTGCTTAGGAAATCTATTGGAGGCAGAAGCAGTCAAGGGTAGCCTAGGGTTAGGGTTAGGCTTAGGGTTAGGCTTATGGTACGGCTTAGGGTACGGGTTCGGGGAGGGCTTCTGGTATGGCGTAGGGTATGGGTTAGGGTTAGGGTTAGGGTTAGTGTTAGGGTTAGGGCTCGGTATAGGGTATTGGTTAGGATTAGTGTACGTGTTAGGGTTAGGGTTGGGTTTAGGGTTAGGGTACGAGTTAGTGTTAGGGTAGTTATTAAACCTAACCCACTCTCTAGATACCCCTTAGCACGTAAAGGAATATTATTTGGGGGTCCAGCCATGGAGAAGAGTTTAGACACTAGGATAAGATAAGGAACACACCCATTATAAAGAAATCACATTAGGATTCTCTTTTTAAGCTGTTCCTTAAAACACTAGTGCTTAGGAAATCTATTGGAGGAAGAAGCAGTCAAGGGTAGCCTAGGGTTAGGGTTAGGCTTAGGGTACGGCTTAGGGTACGGGTTCGGGGAGGGCTTCTGGTACGGCGTAGGGTATGGGTTAGGGTTAGGGTTAGGGTTAGTGTTAGGGTTAGGGCTCGGTTTAGGGTATTGGTTAGGATTAGGGTACGTGTTACGGTTAGGGTAGGGGTTAGGGTTAGGGTACGCGTTAGTGTTAGGGTAGTTATTAAAGCTATCCCACTCTCTAGATACCCCTTAGCACATAAAGGAATATTATTTGGAGGTCCAGCCATGGAGAAGAGTTTAGACACTAGGATAAGATAAGGAACACACCCATTATAAAGAAATCACATTAGGATTCTCTTTTTAAGCTGTTCCTTAAAACACTAGTGCTTAGGAAATCTATTGGAGGCAGAAGCAGTCAAGGGTAGCCTAGGGTTAGGGTTAGGCTTAGGGTTAGGCTTAGGGTACGGGTTCGGTGAGGGCTTCGGGTACGGCGTAGGGTATGGGTTAGGGTTAGGGTTAGGGTTAGTGTTAGGGTTAGGGCTCGTTTTAGGGTACGGGTTAGGATTAGGGTACGTGTTAGGGTTAGGGTAGGGGATAGGGTTAGGGTACGCGTTAGGGTTAGGGTAGTTATTAAACCTATCCCACTCTCTAGATACCCCTTAGCACGTAAAGGAATATTATTTCGGGGTCCAGCCATGGAGAAGAGTTTAGACACTAGGATAAGATAAGGAACACACCCATTATAAAGAAATCACAATAGGATTCTCTTTTTAAGCTGTTCCTTAAAACACTACTGCTTAGGAAATCTATTGGAGGCAGAAGCAGTCAAGGGTAGCCTAGGGTTAGGGTTAGGCTTAGGGTACGGCTTAGGGTACGGGTTCGGGGAGGGCTTCGGGTACGGCGTAGGGTATGGGTTAGGGTTAGGGTTAGGGTTAGTGTTAGGGTTAGGGCTCGGTTTAGGGTATTGGTTAGGATTAGGGTACGTCTTATGTTTAGGGTAGGGGTTAGGGTTAGGGTACGCGTTAGTGTTAGGGTAGTTATTAAAGCTTTCCCACTCTCTAGATACCCCTTAGCACATAAAGGAATATTATTTGGAGGTCCAGCCATGGAGAAGAGTTTAGACACTAGGATAAGATAAGGAACACACCCATTATAAAGAAATCACATTAGGATTCTCTTTTTAAGATGTTCCTTAAAACACTAGTGCTTAGGAAATCTATTGGAGGCAGAAGCAGTCAAGGGTAGCCTAGGGTTAGGGTTAGGCTTAGGGTTAGGCTTAGGGTACGACTTAGGGTACGGGTTCGGTGAGGGCTTCGGGTACGGCGTAGGGTATGGGTTAGGGTTAGGGTTAGGGTTAGTGTTAGGGTTAGGGCTCGTTTTAGGGTACCGGTTAGGATTAGGGTACGAGTTAGGGTTAAGGTAGGGGATAGGGTTAGGGTACGTGTTAGGGTTAGGGTAGTTATTAAACCTATCCCACTCTCTAGATACCCCTTAGCACGTAAAGGAATATTATTTGGGGGTCCAGCCATGGAGAAGAGTTTAGACACTAGGATAAGATAAGGAACACACCCATTATAAAGAAATCACATTAGGATTCTCTTTTTAAGCTGTTCCTTAAAACACTAGTGCTTAGGAAATCTATTGGAGGAAGAAGCAGTCAAGGGTAGCCTAGGGTTAGGGTTAGGCTTAGGGTACGGCTTAGGGTACGGTTTAGGGTACGGGTTCGGGGAGGGCTTTGGGTACGGCGTAGGGTATGGGTTAGGGTTAGGGTTAGGGTTAGTGTTAGGGTTAGGGCTCGGTTTAGGGTACGGGTTAGGATTAGGGTACATGTTAGGGTTAGAGTAGGGGTTAGGGTTAGGGTACGCGTTAGGGTTAGGTTAGTTATTAAACCTATCCCACTCTCTAGATACACCTTAGCACGTAAAGGAATATTATTTGGGGGTCCAGCCATGGAGAAGAGTTTAGACACTAGGATAAGATAAGGAACACACCCATTATAAAGAAATCACAATAGGATTCTCTTTTTAAGCTGTTCCTTAAAACACTACTGCTTAGGAAATCTATTGGAGGCAGAAGCAGTCAAGGGTAGCCTAGGGTTAGGGTTAGGCTTAGGGTACGGCTTAGGGTACGGCTTAGGGTACGGGTTCGGGGAGGGCTTCGGGTACGGCGTAGGTTATGGGTTAGGGTTAGGGTTAGGGTTAGTGTTAGGGTTAGGGCTCGGTTTAGGGTATTGGTTAGGATTAGGGTACGTGTTATGGTTAGGGTAGGGGTTAGGGTTAGGGTACGCGTTAGTGTTAGGGTAGTTATTAAAGCTATCCCACTCTCTAGATACCCCTTAGCACATAAAGGAATATTATTTGGAGGTCCAGCCATGGAGAAGAGTTTAGACACTAGGATAAGATAAGGAACACACCCATTATAAAGAAATCACATTAGGATTCTCTTTTTAAGCTGTTCCTTAAAACACTAGTGCTTAGGAAATCTATTGGAGGCAGAAGCAGTCAAGGGTAGCCTAGGGTTAGGGTTAGGCTTAGGGTACGGCTTAGGGTACGGCTTAGGGTACGGGTTCGGGGAGGGCTTCTGGTATGGCATAGGGTATGGGTTAGGGTTAGGGTTAGGGTTAGTGTTAGGGTTAGGGCTCGGTTTAGGGTACGGGTTAGGATTAGGGTACGTGTTAGGGTTAGGGTAGGGGATAGGGTTAGGGTACGCGTTAGGGTTAGGGTAGTTATTAAACCTATCCCACTCTCTAGATACCCCTTAGCACGTAAAGGAATATTATTTGGGGGTCCAGCCATGGAGAAGAGTTTAGACACTAGGATAAGATAAGGAACACACCCATTATAAAGAAATCACATTAGGATTCTCTTTTTAAGCTGTTCCTTAAAACACTAGTGCTTAGGAAATCTATTGGAGGCAGAAGCAGTCAAGGGTAGCCTAGGGTTAGGGTTAGGCTTAGGGTACGGCTTAGGGTACGGCTTAGGGTACGGGTTTGGGGAGGGCTTCGGGTACGGCTTAGGGTATGGGTTAGGGTTAGGGTTAGGGTTAGTGTTAGGTTTAGGGCTCGGCTTAGGGTATTGGTTAGGATTAGGGTACGTGTTAGGGTTAGGGTAGGGGTTAGGGTTAGGGTACGCGTTAGTGTTAGGGTAGTTATTAAACCTAACCCACTCTCTAGATACCCCTTAGCACGTAAAGGAATATTATTTGGGGGTCCAGCCATGGAGAAGAGTTTAGACACTAGGATAAGATAAGGAACACACCCATTATAAAGAAATCACATTAGGATTCTCTTTTTAAGCTGTTCCTTAAAACACTAGTGCTTAGGAAATCTATTGGAGGCAGAAGCAGTCAAGGGTAGCCTAGGGTTAGGGTTAGGCTTAGGGTTAGGCTTAGGGTACGGCTTAGGGTACGGGTTCGGGGAGGGCTTCTGGTATGGCGTAGGGTATGGGTTAGGGTTAGGATTAGGGTTAGTGTTAGGGTTAGGGCTCGGTATAGGGTATTGGTTAGGATTAGTGTACGTGTTAGGGTTAGGGTTGGGTTTAGGGTTAGGGTACGCGTTAGTGTTAGGGTAGTTATTAAACCTAACCCACTCTCTAGATACCCCTTAGCACGTAAAGGAATATTATTTGGGGGTCCAGCCATGGAGAAGAGTTTAGACACTAGGATAAGATAAGGAACACACCCATTATAAAGAAATCACATTAGGATTCTCTTTTTAAGCTGTTCCTTAAAACACTAGTGCTTAGGAAATCTATTGGAGGAAGAAGCAGTCAAGGGTAGCCTAGGGTTAGGGTTAGGCTTAGGGTTAGGCTTAGGGTACGGCTTAGGGTATGGGTTCGGGGAGGGCTTCTGGTACGGCGTAGGGTATGGGTTAGGGTTAGGGTTAGGGTTAGTGTTAGGGTTAGGGCTCGGTTTAGGGTATTGGTTAGGATTAGGGTACGTGTTATGGTTAGGGTAGGGGTTAGGGTTAGGGTACGCGTTAGTGTTAGGGTAGTTATTAAAGCTATCCCACTCTCTAGATACCCCTTAGCACATAAAGGAATATTATTTGGAGGTCCAGCCATGGAGAAGAGTTTAGACACTAGGATAAGATAAGGAACACACCCATTATAAAGAAATCACATTAGGATTCTCTTTTTAAGCTGTTCCTTAAAACACTAGTGCTTAGGAAATCTATTGGAGGCAGAAGCAGTCAAGGGTAGCCTAGGGTTAGGGTTAGGCTTAGGGTTAGGCTTAGGGTACGGGTTCGGTGAGGGCTTCGGGTACGGCGTAGGGTATGGGTTAGGGTTAGGGTTAGGGTTAGTGTTAGGGTTAGGGCTCGTTTTAGGGTACGGGTTAGGATTAGGGTACGTGTTAGGGTTAGGGTAGGGGATAGGGTTAGGGTACGCGTTAGGGTTAGGGTAGTTATTAAACCTATCCCACTCTCTAGATACCCCTTAGCACGTAAAGGAATATTATTTCGGGGTCCAGCCATGGAGAAGAGTTTAGACACTAGGATAAGATAAGGAACACACCCATTATAAAGAAATCACAATAGGATTCTCTTTTTAAGCTGTTCCTTAAAACACTACTGCTTAGGAAATCTATTGGAGGCAGAAGCAGTCAAGGGTAGCCTAGGGTTAGGGTTAGGCTTAGGGTACGGCTTAGGGTACGGGTTCGGGGAGGGCTTCGGGTACGGCGTAGGGTATGGGTTAGGGTTAGGGTTAGGGTTAGTGTTAGGGTTAGGGCTCGGTTTAGGGTATTGGTTAGGATTAGGGTACGTCTTATGTTTAGGGTAGGGGTTAGGGTTAGGGTACGCGTTAGTGTTAGGGTAGTTATTAAAGCTTTCCCACTCTCTAGATACCCCTTAGCACATAAAGGAATATTATTTGGAGGTCCAGCCATGGAGAAGAGTTTAGACACTAGGATAAGATAAGGAACACACCCATTATAAAGAAATCACATTAGGATTCTCTTTTTAAGATGTTCCTTAAAACACTAGTGCTTAGGAAATCTATTGGAGGCAGAAGCAGTCAAGGGTAGCCTAGGGTTAGGGTTAGGCTTAGGGTTAGGCTTAGGGTACGACTTAGGGTACGGGTTCGGTGAGGGCTTCGGGTACGGCGTAGGGTATGGGTTAGGGTTAGGGTTAGGGTTAGTGTTAGGGTTAGGGCTCGTTTTAGGGTACCGGTTAGGATTAGGGTACGAGTTAGGGTTAAGGTAGGGGATAGGGTTAGGGTACGTGTTAGGGTTAGGGTAGTTATTAAACCTATCCCACTCTCTAGATACCCCTTAGCACGTAAAGGAATATTATTTGGGGGTCCAGCCATGGAGAAGAGTTTAGACACTAGGATAAGATAAGGAACACACCCATTATAAAGAAATCACATTAGGATTCTCTTTTTAAGCTGTTCCTTAAAACACTAGTGCTTAGGAAATCTATTGGAGGAAGAAGCAGTCAAGGGTAGCCTAGGGTTAGGGTTAGGCTTAGGGTACGGCTTAGGGTACGGTTTAGGGTACGGGTTCGGGGAGGGCTTTGGGTACGGCGTAGGGTATGGGTTAGGGTTAGGGTTAGGGTTAGTGTTAGGGTTAGGGCTCGGTTTAGGGTACGGGTTAGGATTAGGGTACATGTTAGGGTTAGAGTAGGGGTTAGGGTTAGGGTACGCGTTAGGTTTAGGTTAGTTATTAAACCTATCCCACTCTCTAGATACACCTTAGCACGTAAAGGAATATTATTTGGGGGTCCAGCCATGGAGAAGAGTTTAGACACTAGGATAAGATAAGGAACACACCCATTATAAAGAAATCACGATAGGATTCTCTTTTTAAGCTGTTCCTTAAAACACTACTGCTTAGGAAATCTATTGGAGGCAGAAGCAGTCAAGGGTAGCCTAGGGTTAGGGTTAGGCTTAGGGTACGGCTTAGGGTACGGCTTAGGGTACGGGTTCGGGGAGGGCTTCGGGTACGGCGTAGGGTATGGGTTAGGGTTAGGGTTAGGGTTAGTGTTAGGGTTAGGGCTCGGTTTAGGGTATTGGTTAGGATTAGGGTACGTGTTATGGTTAGGGTAGGGGTTAGGGTTAGGGTACGCGTTAGTGTTAGGGTAGTTATTAAAGCTATCCCACTCTCTAGATAACCCTTAGCACATAAAGGAATATTATTTGGAGGTCCAGCCATGGAGAAGAGTTTAGACACTAGGATAAGATAAGGAACACACCCATTATAAAGAAATCACATTAGGATTCTCTTTTTAAGCTGTTCCTTAAAACACTAGTGCTTAGGAAATCTATTGGAGGCAGAAGCAGTCAAGGGTAGCCTAGGGTTAGGTTTAGGCTTAGGGTACGGCTTAGGGTACGGCTTAGGGTACGGGTTCGGGGAGGGCTTCGGGTATGGCATAGGGTATGGGTTAGGGTTAGGGTTAGGGTTAGTGTTAGGGTTAGGGCTCGGTTTAGGGTACGGGTTAGGATTAGGGTACGTGTTAGGGTTAGGGTAGGGGATAGGGTTAGGGTACGCGTTAGGGTTAGGGTAGTTATTAAACCTATCCCACTCTCTAGATACCCCTTAGCACGTAAAGGAATATTATTTGGGGGTCCAGCCATGGAGAAGAGTTTAGACACTAGGATAAGATAAGGAACACACCCATTATAAAGAAATCACATTAGGATTCTCTTTTTAAGCTGTTCCTTAAAACACTAGTGCTTAGGAAATCTATTGGAGGCAGAAGCAGTCAAGGGTAGCCTAGGGTTAGGGTTAGGCTTAGGGTACGGCTTAGGGTACGGCTTAGGGTACGGGTTTGGGGAGGGCTTCGGGTACGGCTTAGGGTATGGGTTAGGGTTAGGGTTAGGGTTAGTGTTAGGTTTAGGGCTCGGCTTAGGGTATTGGTTAGGATTAGGGTACGTGTTAGGGTTAGGGTAGGGGTTAGGGTTAGGGTACGCGTTAGTGTTAGGGTAGTTATTAAACCTAACCCACTCTCTAGATACCCCTTAGCACGTAAAGGAATATTATTTGGGGGTCCAGCCATGGAGAAGAGTTTAGACACTAGGATAAGATAAGGAACACACCCATTATAAAGAAATCACATTAGGATTCTCTTTTTAAGCTGTTCCTTAAAACACTAGTGCTTAGGAAATCTATTGGAGGCAGAAGCAGTCAAGGGTAGCCTAGGGTTAGGGTTAGGCTTAGGGTTAGGCTTAGGGTACGGCTTAGGGTACGGGTTCGGGGAGGGCTTCTGGTATGGCGTAGGGTATGGGTTAGGGTTAGGGTTAGGGTTAGTGTTAGGGTTAGGGCTCGGTATAGGGTATTGGTTAGGATTAGTGTACGTGTTAGGGTTAGGGTTGGGTTTAGGGTTAGGGTACGCGTTAGTGTTAGGGTAGTTATTAAACCTAACCCACTCTCTAGATACCCCTTAGCACGTAAAGGAATATTATTTGGGGGTCCAGCCATGGAGAAGAGTTTAGACACTAGGATAAGATAAGGAACACACCCATTATAAAGAAATCACATTAGGATTCTCTTTTTAAGCTGTTCCTTAAAACACTAGTGCTTAGGAAATCTATTGGAGGAAGAAGCAGTCAAGGGTAGCCTAGGGTTAGGGTTAGGCTTAGGGTTAGGCTTAGGGTACGGCTTAGGGTATGGGTTCGGGGAGGGCTTCTGGTACGGCGTAGGGTATGGGTTAGGGTTAGGGTTAGGGTTAGTGTTAGGGTTAGGGCTCGGTTTAGGGTATTGGTTAGGATTAGGGTACGTGTTATGGTTAGGGTAGGGGTTAGGGTTAGGGTACGCGTTAGTGTTAGGGTAGTTATTAAAGCTATCCCACTCTCTAGATACCCCTTAGCACATAAAGGAATATTATTTGGAGGTCCAGCCATGGAGAAGAGTTTAGACACTAGGATAAGATAAGGAACACACCCATTATAAAGAAATCACATTAGGATTCTCTTTTTAAGCTGTTCCTTAAAACACTAGTGCTTAGGAAATCTATTGGAGGCAGAAGCAGTCAAGGGTAGCCTAGGGTTAGGGTTAGGCTTAGGGTACGGCTTAGGGTACGGCTTAGGGTACGGGTTCGGGGAGGGCTTCTGGTACGGCGTAGGGTATGGGTTAGGGTTAGGGTTAGGGTTAGTGTTAGGGTTAGGGCTCGGTTTAGGGTATTGGTTAGGATTAGGGTACGTGTTAGCGATAGGGTAGGGGTTAGGGTTAGGGTACGCGTTAGTGTTAGGGTAGTTATTAAACCTAACCCACTCTCTAGATACCCCTTAGCACGTAAAGGAATATTATTTGGAGGTCCAGCCATGGAGAAGAGTTTAGACACTAGGATAAGATAAGGAACACACCCATTATAAAGAAATCACATTAGGATTCTCTTTTTAAGCTGTTCCTTAAAACACTAGTGCTTAGGAAATCTATTGGAGGCAGAAGCAGTCAAGGGTAGCCTAGGGTTAGGGTTAGGCTTAGGGTTAGGCTTAGGGTACGGCTTAGGGTACGGGTTCGGGGAGGGCTTCTGGTATGGCGTAGGGTATGGGTTAGGGTTAGGGTTAGGGTTAGTGTTAGGGTTAGGGCTCGGTATAGGGTATTGGTTAGGATTAGTGTACGTGTTAGGGTTAGGGTTGGGTTTAGGGTTAGGGTACGAGTTAGTGTTAGGGTAGTTATTAAACCTAACCCACTCTCTAGATACCCCTTAGCACGTAAAGGAATATTATTTGGGGGTCCAGCCATGGAGAAGAGTTTAGACACTAGGATAAGATAAGGAACACACCCATTATAAAGAAATCACATTAGGATTCTCTTTTTAAGCTGTTCCTTAAAACACTAGTGCTTAGGAAATCTATTGGAGGAAGAAGCAGTCAAGGGTAGCCTAGGGTTAGGGTTAGGCTTAGGGTTAGGCTTAGGATACGGCTTAGGGTACGGGTTCGGGGAGGGCTTCTGGTACGGCGTAGGGTATGGGTTAGGGTTAGGGTTAGGGTTAGTGTTAGGGTTAGGGCTCGGTTTAGGGTATTGGTTAGGATTAGGGTACGTGTTATGGTTAGGGTAGGGGTTAGGGTTAGGGTACGCGTTAGTGTTAGGGTAGTTATTAAAGCTATCCCACTCTCTAGATACCCCTTAGCACATAAAGGAATATTATTTGGAGGTCCAGCCATGGAGAAGAGTTTAGACACTAGGATAAGATAAGGAACACACCCATTATAAAGAAATCACATTAGGATTCTCTTTTTAAGCTGTTCCTTAAAACACTAGTGCTTAGGAAATCTATTGGAGGCAGAAGCAGTCAAGGGTAGCCTAGGGTTAGGGTTAGGCTTAGGGTTAGGCTTAGGGTACGGGTTCGGTGAGGGCTTCGGGTACGGCGTAGGGTATGGGTTAGGGTTAGGGTTAGGGTTAGTGTTAGGGTTAGGGCTCGTTTTAGGGTACGGGTTAGGATTAGGGTACGAGTTAGGGTTAGGGTTAGGGTTAGGGTTAGGGTTAGGGTTAGGGTTAGGGTTAGGGTTAGGGTTAGGGTTAGGGTTAGGGTTAGGGTTAGGGTTAGGCTTAGGGTACGGCTTAGGGTACGGGTTCGGTGAGGGCTTCGGGTACGGCGTAGGGTATGGGTTAGGGTTAGGGTTAGGGTTAGTGTTAGGGTTAGGGCTCGTTTTAGGGTACGGGTTAGGATTAGGGTACGAGTTAGGGTTAAGGTAGGGGATAGGGTTAGGGTACGTGTTAGGGTTAGGGTAGTTATTAAACCTATCCCACTCTCTAGTTACCCCTTAGCACGTAAAGGAATATTATTTGGGGGTCCAGCCATGGAGAAGAGTTTAGACACTAGGATAAGATAAGGAACACACCCATTATAAAGAAATCACATTAGGATTCTCTTTTTAAGATGTTCCTTAAAACACTAGTGCTTAGGAAATCTATTGGAGGAAGAAGCAGTCAAGGGTAGCCTAGGGTTAGGGTTAGGCTTAGGGTACGGCTTAGGGTACGGTTTAGGGTACGGGTTCGGGGAGGGCTTCGGGTACGGCGTAGGGTATGGGTTAGGGTTAGGGTTAGGGTTAGTGTTAGGGTTAGGGCTTGGTTTAGGGTACGGGTTAGGATTAGGGTACATGTTAGGGTTAGAGTAGGGGTTAGGGTTAGGGTACGCGTTAGGGTTAGGTTAGTTATTAAACCTATCCCACTCTCTAGATACACCTTAGCACGTAAAGGAATATTATTTGGGGGTCCAGCCATGGAGAAGAGTTTAGACACTAGGATAAGATAAGGAACACACCCATTATAAAGAAATCACAATAGGATTCTCTTTTTAAGCTGTTCCTTAAAACACTACTGCTTAGGAAATCTATTGGAGGCAGAAGCAGTCAAGGGTAGCCTAGGGTTAGGGTTAGGCTTAGGGTATGGCTTAGGGTACGGCTTAGGGTACGGGTTCGGGGAGGGCTTCGGGTACGGCGTAGGGTATGGGTTAGGGTTAGGGTTAGGGTTAGTGTTAGGGTTAGGGCTCGGTTTAGGGTATTGGTTAGGATTAGGGTACGTGTTATGGTTAGGGTAGGGGTTAGGGTTAGGGTACGCGTTAGTGTTAGGGTAGTTATTAAAGCTATCCCACTCTCTAGATACCCCTTAGCACATAAAGGAATATTATTTGGAGGTCCAGCCATGGAGAAGAGTTTAGACACTAGGATAAGATAAGGAACACACCCATTATAAAGAAATCACATTAGGATTCTCTTTTTAAGCTGTTCCTTAAAACACTAGTGCTTAGGAAATCTATTGGAGGCAGAAGCAGTCAAGGGTAGCCTAGGGTTAGGGTTAGGCTTAGGGTACGGCTTAGGGTACGGCTTAGGGTACGGGTTCGGGGAGGGCTTCGGGTATGGCGTAGGGTATGGGTTAGGGTTAGGGTTAGGGTTAGTGTTAGGGTTAGGGCTCGGTTTAGGGTACGGGTTAGGATTAGGGTACGTGTTAGGGTTAGGGTACGGGATAGGGTTAGGGTACGCGTTAGGGTTAGGGTAGTTATTAAACCTATCCCACTCTCTAGATACCCCTTAGCACGTAAAGGAATATTATTTGGGGGTCCAGCCATGGAGAAGAGTTTAGACACTAGGATAAGATAAGGAACACACCCATTATAAAGAAATCACATTAGGATTCTCTTTTTAAGCTGTTCCTTAAAACACTAGTGCTTAGGAAATCTATTGGAGGCAGAAGCAGTCAAGGGTAGCCTAGGGTTAGGGTTAGGCTTAGGGTACGGCTTAGGGTACGGCTTAGGGTACGGGTTTGGGGAGGGCTTCGGGTACGGCTTAGGGTATGGGTTAGGGTTAGGGTTAGGGTTAGTGTTAGGTTTAGGGCTCGGCTTAGGGTATTGGTTAGGATTAGGGTACGTGTTAGGGTTAGGGTAGGGGTTAGGGTTAGGGTACGCGTTAGTGTTAGGGTAGTTATTAAACCTAACCCACTCTCTAGATACCCCTTAGCACGTAAAGGAATATTATTTGGGGGTCCAGCCATGGAGAAGAGTTTAGACACTAGGATAAGATAAGGAACACACCCATTATAAAGAAATCACATTAGGATTCTCTTTTTAAGCTGTTCCTTAAAACACTAGTGCTTAGGAAATCTATTGGAGGCAGAAGCAGTCAAGGGTAGCCTAGGGTTAGGGTTAGGCTTAGGGTACGGCTTAGGGTACGGCGTAGGGTACGGGTTCGGGGAGGGCTTCTGGTACGGCGTAGGGTATGGGTTAGGGTTAGGGTTAGGGTTAGTGTTAGGGTTAGGGCTCGGTTTAGGGTATTGGTTAGGATTAGGGTATGTGTTAGCGATAGGGTAGGGGTTAGGGTTAGGGTACGCGTTAGTGTTAGGGTAGTTATTAAACCTAACCCACTCTCTAGATACCCCTTAGCACGTAAAGGAATATTATTTGGAGGTCCAGCCATGGAGAAGAGTTTAGACACTAGGATAAGATAAGGAACACACCCATTATAAAGAAATCACATTAGGATTCTCTTTTTAAGCTGTTCCTTAAAACACTAGTGCTTAGGAAATCTATTGGAGGCAGAAGCAGTCAAGGGTAGCCTAGGGTTAGGGTTAGGCTTAGGGTTAGGCTTATGGTACGGCTTAGGGTACGGGTTCGGGGAGGGCTTCTGGTATGGCGTAGGGTATGGGTTAGGGTTAGGGTTAGGGTTAGTGTTAGGGTTAGGGCTCGGTATAGGGTATTGGTTAGGATTAGTGTACGTGTTAGGGTTAGGGTTGGGTTTAGGGTTAGGGTACGAGTTAGTGTTAGGGTAGTTATTAAACCTAACCCACTCTCTAGATACCCCTTAGCACGTAAAGGAATATTATTTGGGGGTCCAGCCATGGAGAAGAGTTTAGACACTAGGATAAGATAAGGAACACACCCATTATAAAGAAATCACATTAGGATTCTCTTTTTAAGCTGTTCCTTAAAACACTAGTGCTTAGGAAATCTATTGGAGGAAGAAGCAGTCAAGGGTAGCCTAGGGTTAGGGTTAGGCTTAGGGTTAGGCTTAGGGTACGGCTTAGGGTACGGGTTCGGGGAGGGCTTCGGGTATGGCGTAGGGTATGGGTTAGGGTTAGGGTTAGGGTTAGTGTTAGGGTTAGGGCTCGGTTTAGGGTATTGGTTAGGATTAGGGTACGTGTTATGGTTAGGGTAGGGGTTAGCGTTAGGGTACGCGTTAGTGTTAGGGTAGTTATTAAAGCTATCCCACTCTCTAGATACCCCTTAGCACATAAAGGAATATTATTTGGAGGTCCAGCCATGGAGAAGAGTTTAGACACTAGGATAAGATAAGGAACACACCCATTATAAAGAAATCACATTAGGATTCTCTTTTTAAGCTGTTCCTTAAAACACTAGTGCTTAGGAAATCTATTGGAGGCAGAAGCAGTCAAGGGTAGCCTAGGGTTAGGGTTAGGCTTAGGGTTAGGCTTAGGGTACGGGTTCGGTGAGGGCTTCGGGTACGGCGTAGGGTATGGGTTAGGGTTAGGGTTAGGGTTAGTGTTAGGGTTAGGGCTCGTTTTAGGGTACGGGTTAGGATTAGGGTACGTGTTAGGGTTAGGGTAGTGGATAGGGTTAGGGTACGCGTTAGGGTTAGGGTAGTTATTAAACCTATCCCACTCTCTAGATACCCCTTAGCACGTAAAGGAATATTATTTCGGGGTCCAGCCATGGAGAAGAGTTTAGACACTAGGATAAGATAAGGAACACACCCATTATAAAGAAATCACAATAGGATTCTCTTTTTAAGCTGTTCCTTAAAACACTACTGCTTAGGAAATCTATTGGAGGCAGAAGCAGTCAAGGGTAGCCTAGGGTTAGGGTTAGGCTTAGGGTACGGCTTAGGGTACGGGTTCGGGGAGGGCTTCGGGTACGGCGTAGGGTATGGGTTAGGGTTAGGGTTAGGGTTAGTGTTAGGGTTAGGGCTCGGTTTAGGGTATTGGTTAGGATTAGGGTACGTCTTATGTTTAGGGTAGGGGTTAGGGTTAGGGTACGCGTTAGTGTTAGGGTAGTTATTAAAGCTTTCCCACTCTCTAGATACCCCTTAGCAAATAAAGGAATATTATTTGGAGGTCCAGCCATGGAGAAGAGTTTAGACACTAGGATAAGATAAGGAACACGCCCATTATAAAGAAATCACATTAGGATTCTCTTTTTAAGATGTTCCTTAAAACACTAGTGCTTAGGAAATCTATTGGAGGCAGAAGCAGTCAAGGGTAGCCTAGGGTTAGGGTTAGGCTTAGGGTTAGGCTTAGGGTACGACTTAGGGTACGGGTTCGGTGAGGGCTTCGGGTACGGCGTAGGGTATGGGTTAGGGTTAGGGTTAGGGTTAGTGTTAGGGTTAGGGCTCGTTTTAGGGTACGGGTTAGGATTAGGGTACGAGTTAGGGTTAAGGTAGGGGATAGGGTTAGGGTACGTGTTAGGGTTAGGGTAATTATTAAACCTATCCCACTCTCTAGATACCCCTTAGCAGGTAAAGGAATATTATTTGGGGGTCCAGCCATGGAGAAGAGTTTAGACACTAGGATAAGATAAGGAACACACCCATTATAAAGAAATCACATTAGGATTCTCTTTTTAAGCTGTTCCTTAAAACACTAGTGCTTAGGAAATCTATTGGAGGAAGAAGCAGTCAAGGGTAGCCTAGGGTTAGGGTTAGGCTTAGGGTACGGCTTAGGGTACGATTTAGGGTACGGGTTCGGGGAGGGCTTCGGGTACGGCGTAGGGTATGGGTTAGGGTTAGGGTTAGGGTTAGTGTTAGGGTTAGGGCTCGGTTTAGGGTACGGGTTAGGATTAGGGTACATGTTAGGGTTAGAGTAGGGGTTAGGGTTAGGGTACGCGTTAGGGTTAGGTTAGTTATTAAACCTATCCCACTCTCTAGATACACCTTAGCACGTAAAGGAATATTATTTGGGGGTCCAGCCATGGAGAAGAGTTTAGACACTAGGATAAGATAAGGAACACACCCATTATAAAGAAATCACAATAGGATTCTCTTTTTAAGCTGTTCCTTAAAACACTACTGCTTAGGAAATCTATTGGAGGCAGAAGCAGTCAAGGGTAGCCTAGGGTTAGGGTTAGGCTTAGGGTACGGCTTAGGGTACGGCTTAGGGTACGGGTTCGGGGAGGGCTTCGGGTACGGCGTAGGGTATGGGTTAGGGTTAGGGTTAGGGTTAGTGTTAGGGTTAGGGCTCGGTTTAGGGTATTGGTTAGGATTAGGGTACGTGTTATGGTTAGGGTAGGGGTTAGGGTTAGGGTACGCGTTAGTGTTAGGGTAGTTATTAAAGCTATCCCACTCTCTAGATACCACTTAGCACATAAAGGAATATTATTTGGAGGTCCAGCCATGGAGAAGAGTTTAGACACTAGGATAAGATAAGGAACACACCCATTATAAAGAAATCACATTAGGATTCTCTTTTTAAGCTGTTCCTTAAAACACTAGTGCTTAGGAAATCTATTGGAGGCAGAAGCAGTCAAGGGTAGCCTAGGGTTAGGGTTAGGCTTAGGGTACGGCTTAGGGTACGGCTTAGGGTACGGGTTCGGGGAGGGCTTCGGGTATGGCGTAGGGTATGGGTTAGGGTTAGGGTTAGGGTTAGTGTTAGGGTTAGGGCTCGGTTTAGGGTACGGGTTAGGATTAGGGTACGTGTTAGGGTTAGGGTACGGGATAGGGTTAGGGTATGCGTTAGGGTTAGGGTAGTTATTAAACCTATCCCACTCTCTAGATACCCCTTAGCACGTAAAGGAATATTATTTGGGGGTCCAGCCATGGAGAAGAGTTTAGACACTAGGATAAGATAAGGAACACACCCATTATAAAGAAATCACATTAGGATTCTCTTTTTAAGCTGTTCCTTAAAACACTAGTGCTTAGGAAATCTATTGGAGGCAGAAGCAGTCAAGGGTAGCCTAGGGTTAGGGTTAGGCTTAGGGTACGGCTTAGGGTACGGCTTAGGGTACGGGTTTGGGGAGGGCTTCGGGTACGGCTTAGGGTATGGGTTAGGGTTAGGGTTAGGGTTAGTGTTAGGTTTAGGGCTCAGCTTAGGGTATTGGTTAGGATTAGGGTACGTGTTAGGGTTAGGGTAGGGGTTAGGGTTAGGGTACGCGTTAGTGTTAGAGTAGTTATTAAACCTAACCCACTCTCTAGATACCCCTTAGCACGTAAAGGAATATTATTTGGGGGTCCAGCCATGGAGAAGAGTTTAGACACTAGGATAAGATAAGGAACACACCCATTATAAAGAAATCACATTAGGATTCTCTTTTTAAGCTGTTCCTTAAAACACTAGTGCTTAGGAAATCTATTGGAGGCAGAAGCAGTCAAGGGTAGCCTAGGGTTAGGGTTAGGCTTAGGGTACGGCTTAGGGTACGGCTTAGGGTACGGGTTCGGGGAGGGCTTCTGGTACGGCGTAGGGTATGGGTTAGGGTTAGGGTTAGGGTTAGTGTTAGGGTTAGGGCTCGGTTTAGGGTATTGGTTAGGATTAGGGTATGTGTTAGCGATAGGGTAGGGGTTAGGGTTAGGGTACGCGTTAGTGTTAGGGTAGTTATTAAACCTAACCCACTCTCTAGATACCCCTTAGCACGTAAAGGAATATTATTTGGAGGTCCAGCCATGGAGAAGAGTTTAGACACTAGGATAAGATAAGGAACACACCCATTATAAAGAAATCACATTAGGATTCTCTTTTTAAGCTGTTCCTTAAAACACTAGTGCTTAGGAAATCTATTGGAGGCAGAAGCAGTCAAGGGTAGCCTAGGGTTAGGGTTAGGCTTAGGGTTAGGCTTAGGGTACGGCTTAGGGTACGGGTTCGGGGAGGGCTTCTGATATGGCGTAGGGTATGGGTTAGGGTTAGGGTTAGGGTTAGTGTTAGGGTTAGGGCTCGGTATAGGGTATTGGTTAGGATTAGTGTACGTGTTAGGGTTAGGGTTGGGTTTAGGGTTAGGGTACGAGTTAGTGTTAGGGTAGTTATTAAACCTAACCCACTCTCTAGATACCCCTTAGCACGTAAAGGAATATTATTTGGGGGTCCAGCCATGGAGAAGAGTTTAGACACTAGGATAAGATAAGGAACACACCCATTATAAAGAAATCACATTAGGATTCTCTTTTTAAGCTGTTCCGTAAAACACTAGTGCTTAGGAAATCTATTGGAGGAAGAAGCAGTCAAGGGTAGCCTAGGGTTAGGGTTAGGCTTAGGGTTAGGCTTAGGGTACGGCTTAGGGTACGGGTTCGGGGAGGGCTTCTGGTACGGCGTAGGGTATGGGTTAGGGTTAGGGTTAGGGTTAGTGTTAGGGTTAGGGCTCGGTTTAGGGTATTGGTTAGGATTAGGGTACGTGTTATGGTTAGGGTAGGGGTTAGCGTTAGGGTACGCGTTAGTGTTAGGGTAGTTATTAAAGCTATCCCACTCTCTAGATACCCCTTAGCACATAAAGGAATATTATTTGGAGGTCCAGCCATGGAGAAGAGTTTAGACACTAGGATAAGATAAGGAACACACCCATTATAAAGAAATCACATTAGGATTCTCTTTTTAAGCTGTTCCTTAAAACACTAGTGCTTAGGAAATCTATTGGAGGCAGAAGCAGTCAAGGGTAGCCTAGGGTTAGGGTTAGGCTTAGGGTTAGGCTTAGGGTACGGGTTCGGTGAGGGCTTCGGGTACGGCGTAGGGTATGGGTTAGGGTTAGGGTTAGGGTTAGTGTTAGGGTTAGGGCTCGTTTTAGGGTACGGGTTAGGATTAGGGTACGTGTTAGGGTTAGGGTAGTGGATAGGGTTAGGGTACGCGTTAGGGTTAGGGTAGTTATTAAACCTATCCCACTCTCTAGATACCCCTTAGCACGTAAAGGAATATTATTTCGGGGTCCAGCCATGGAGAAGTGTTTAGACACTAGGATAAGATAAGGAACACACCCATTATAAAGAAATCACAATAGGATTCTCTTTTTAAGCTGTTCCTTAAAACACTACTGCTTAGGAAATCTATTGGAGGCAGAAGCAGTCAAGGGTAGCCTAGGGTTAGGGTTAGGCTTAGGGTACGGCTTAGGGTACGGGTTCGGGGAGGGCTTCGGGTACGGCGTAGGGTATGGGTTAGGGTTAGGGTTAGGGTTAGTGTTAGGGTTAGGGCTCGGTTTAGGGTATTGGTTAGGATTAGGGTACGTCTTATGTTTAGGGTAGGGGTTAGGGTTAGGGTACGCGTTAGTGTTAGGGTAGTTATTAAAGCTTTCCCACTCTCTAGATACCCCTTAGCACATAAAGGAATATTATTTGGAGGTCCAGCCATGGAGAAGAGTTTAGACACTAGGATAAGATAAGGAACACACCCATTATAAAGAAATCACATTAGGATTCTCTTTTTAAGATGTTCCTTAAAACACTAGTGCTTAGGAAATCTATTGGAGGCAGAAGCAGTCAAGGGTAGCCTAGGGTTAGGGTTAGGCTTAGGGTTAGGCTTAGGGTACGACTTAGGGTACGGGTTCGGTGAGGGCTTCGGGTACGGCGTAGGGTATGGGTTAGGGTTAGGGTTAGGGTTAGTGTTAGGGTTAGGGCTCGTTTTAGGGTACGGGTTAGGATTAGGGTACGAGTTAGGGTTAAGGTAGGGGATAGGGTTAGGGTACGTGTTAGGGTTAGGGTAATTATTAAACCTATCCCACTCTCTAGATACCCCTTAGCACGTAAAGGAATATTATTTGGGGGTCCAGCCATGGAGAAGAGTTTAGACACTAGGATAAGATAAGGAACACACCCATTATAAAGAAATCACATTAGGATTCTCTTTTTAAGCTGTTCCTTAAAACACTAGTGCTTAGGAAATCTATTGGAGGAAGAAGCAGTCAAGGGTAGCCTAGGGTTAGGGTTAGGCTTAGGGTACGGCTTAGGGTACGATTTAGGGTACGGGTTCGGGGAGGGCTTCGGGTACGGCGTAGGGTATGGGTTAGGGTTAGGGTTAGGGTTAGTGTTAGGGTTAGGGCTCGGTTTAGGGTACGGGTTAGGATTAGGGTACATGTTAGGGTTAGAGTAGGGGTTAGGGTTAGGGTACGCGTTAGGGTTAGGTTAGTTATTAAACCTATCCCACTCTCTAGATACACCTTAGCACGTAAAGGAATATTATTTGGGGGTCCAGCCATGGAGAAGAGTTTAGACACTAGGATAAGATAAGGAACACACCCATTATAAAGAAATCACAATAGGATTCTCTTTTTAAGCTGTTCCTTAAAACACTACTGCTTAGGAAATCTATTGGAGGCAGAAGCAGTCAAGGGAAGCCTAGGGTTAGGGTTAGGCTTAGGGTACGGCTTAGGGTACGGCTTAGGGTACGGGTTCGGGGAGGGCTTCGGGTACGGCGTAGGGTATGGGTTAGGGTTAGGGTTAGGGTTAGTGTTAGGGTTAGGGCTCGGTTTAGGGTATTGGTTAGGATTAGGGTACGTGTTATGGTTAGGGTAGGGGTTAGGGTTAGGGTACGCGTTAGTGTTAGGGTAGTTATTAAAGCTATCCCACTCTCTAGATACCCCTTAGCACATAAAGGAATATTATTTGGAGGTCCAGCCATGGAGAAGAGTTTAGACACTAGGATAAGATAAGGAACACACCCATTATAAAGAAATCACATTAGGATTCTCTTTTTAAGCTGTTCCTTAAAACACTAGTGCTTAGGAAATCTATTGGAGGCAGAAGCAGTCAAGGGTAGCCTAGGGTTAGGGTTAGGCTTAGGGTACGGCTTAGGGTACGGCTTAGGGTACGGGTTCGGGGAGGGCTTCGGGTATGGCATAGGGTATGGGTTAGGGTTAGGGTTAGGGTTAGTGTTAGGGTTAGGGCTCGGTTTAGGGTACGGGTTAGGATTAGGGTACGTGTTAGGGTTAGGGTAGGGGATAGGGTTAGGGTACGCGTTAGGGTTAGGGTAGTTATTAAACCTATCCCACTCTCTAGATACCCCTTAGCACGTAAAGGAATATTATTTGGGGGTCCAGCCATGGAGAAGAGTTTAGACACTAGGATAAGATAAGGAACACACCCATTATAAAGAAATCACATTAGGATTCTCTTTTTAAGCTGTTCCTTAAAACACTAGTGCTTAGGAAATCTATTGGAGGCAGAAGCAGTCAAGGGTAGCCTAGGGTTAGGGTTAGGCTTAGGGTACGGCTTAGGGTACGGCTTAGGGTACGGGTTTGGGGAGGGCTTCGGGTACGGCTTAGGGTATGGGTTAGGGTTAGGGTTAGGGTTAGTGTTAGGTTTAGGGCTCGGCTTAGGGTATTGGTTAGGATTAGGGTACGTGTTAGGGTTAGGGTAGGGGTTAGGGTTAGGGTACGCGTTAGTGTTAGGGTAGTTATTAAACCTAACCCACTCTCTAGATACCCCTTAGCACGTAAAGGAATATTATTTGGGGGTCCAGCCATGGAGAAGAGTTTAGACACTAGGATAAGATAAGGAACACACCCATTATAAAGAAATCACATTAGGATTCTCTTTTTAAGCTGTTCCTTAAAACACTAGTGCTTAGGAAATCTATTGGAGGCAGAAGCAGTCAAGGGTAGCCTAGGGTTAGGGTTAGGCTTAGGGTACGGCTTAGGGTACGGCTTAGGGTACGGGTTCGGGGAGGGCTTCTGGTACGGCGTAGGGTATGGGTTAGGTTTAGGGTTAGGGTTAGTGTTAGGGTTAGGGCTCGGTTTAGGGTATTGGTTAGGATTAGGGTACGTGTTAGCGATAGGGTAGGGGTTAGGGTTAGGGTACGCGTTAGTGTTAGGGTAGTTATTAAACCTAACCCACTCTCTAGATACCCCTTAGCACGTAAAGGAATATTATTTGGAGGTCCAGCCATGGAGAAGAGTTTAGACACTAGGATAAGATAAGGAACACACCCATTATAAAGAAATCACATTAGGATTCTCTTTTTAAGCTGTTCCTTAAAACACTAGTGCTTAGGAAATCTATTGGAGGCAGAAGCAGTCAAGGGTAGCCTAGGGTTAGGGTTAGGCTTAGGGTTAGGCTTAGGGTACGGCTTAGGGTACGGGTTCGGGGAGGGCTTCTGGTATGGCGTAGGGTATGGTTTAGGGTTAGGGTTAGGGTTAGTGTTAGGGTTAGGGCTCGGTATAGGGTATTGGTTAGGATTAGTGTACGTGTTAGGGTTAGGGTTGGGTTTAGGGTTAGGGTACGCGTTAGTGTTAGGGTAGTTATTAAACCTAACCCACTCTCTAGATACCCCTTAGCACGTAAAGGAATATTATTTGGGGGTCCAGCCATGGAGAAGAGTTTAGACACTAGGATAAGATAAGGAACACACCCATTATAAAGAAATCACATTAGGATTCTCTTTTTAAGCTGTTCCTTAAAACACTAGTGCTTAGGAAATCTATTGGAGGAAGAAGCAGTCAAGGGTAGCCTAGGGTTAGGGTTAGGCTTAGGGTTAGGCTTAGGGTACGGCTTAGGGTATGGGTTCGGGGAGGGCTTCTGGTACGGCGTAGGGTATGGGTTAGGGTTAGGGTTAGGGTTAGTGTTAGGGTTAGGGCTCGGTTTAGGGTATTGGTTAGAATTAGGGTACGTGTTATGGTTAGGGTAGGGGTTAGGGTTAGGGTACGCGTTAGTGTTAGGGTAGTTATTAAAGCTATCCCACTCTCTAGATACCCCTTAGCACATAAAGGAATATTATTTGGAGGTCCAGCCATGGAGAAGAGTTTAGACACTAGGATAAGATAAGGAACACACCCATTATAAAGAAATCACATTAGGATTCTCTTTTTAAGCTGTTCCTTAAAACACTAGTGCTTAGGAAATCTATTGGAGGCAGAAGCAGTCAAGGGTAGCCTAGGGTTAGGGTTAGGCTTAGGGTTAGGCTTAGGGTACGGGTTCGGTGAGGGCTTCGGGTACGGCGTAGGGTATGGGTTAGGGTTAGGGTTAGGGTTAGTGTTAGGGTTAGGGCTCGTTTTAGGGTACGGGTTAGGATTAGGGTACGTGTTAGGGTTAGGGTAGGGGATAGGGTTAGGGTACGCGTTAGGGTTAGGGTAGTTATTAAACCTATCCCACTCTCTAGATACCCCTTAGCACGTAAAGGAATATTATTTCGGGGTCCAGCCATGGAGAAGAGTTTAGACACTAGGATAAGATAAGGAACACACCCATTATAAAGAAATCACAATAGGATTCTCTTTTTAAGCTGTTCCTTAAAACACTACTGCTTAGGAAATCTATTGGAGGCAGAAGCAGTCAAGGGTAGCCTAGGGTTAGGGTTAGGCTTAGGGTACGGCTTAGGGTACGGGTTCGGGGAGGGCTTCGGGTACGGCGTAGGGTATGGGTTAGGGTTAGGGTTAGGGTTAGTGTTAGGGTTAGGGCTCGGTTTAGGGTATTGGTTAGGATTAGGGTACGTGTTATGTTTAGGGTAGGGGTTAGGGTTAGGGTACGCGTTAGTGTTAGGGTAGTTATTAAAGCTATCCCACTCTCTAGATACCCCTTAGCACATAAAGGAATATTATTTGGAGGTCCAGCCATGGAGAAGAGTTTAGACACTAGGATAAGATAAGGAACACACCCATTATAAAGAAATCACATTAGGATTCTCTTTTTAAGATGTTCCTTAAAACACTAGTGCTTAGGAAATCTATTGGAGGCAGAAGCAGTCAAGGGTAGCCTAGGGTTAGGGTTAGGCTTAGGGTACGGCTTAGGGTACGGGTTCGGTGAGGGCTTCGGGTACGGCGTAGGGTATGGGTTAGGGTTAGGGTTAGGGTTAGTGTTAGGGTTAGGGCTCGGTTTAAGGTACGGGTTAGGATTAGGGTACATGTTAGGGTTAGGGTAGGGGTTAGGGTTAGGGTACGCGTTAGGGTTAGGGTAGTTATTAAACCTATCCCACTCTCTAGATACCCCTTAGCACGTAAAGGAATATTATTTGGGGGTCCAGCCATGGAGAAGAGTTTAGACACTAGGATAAGATAAGGAACACACCCATTATAAAGAAATCACATTAGGATTCTCTTTTTAAGCTGTTCCTTAAAACACTAGTGCTTAGGAAATCTATTGGAGGCAGAAGCAGTCAAGGGTAGCCTAGGGTTAGGGTTAGGCTTAGGGTTAGGCTTAGGGTACGGCTTAGGGTACGGGTTCGGTGAGGGCTTCGGGTACGGCGTAGGGTATGGGTTAGGGTTAGGGTTAGGGTTAGTGTTAGGGTTAGGGCTCGTTTTAGGGTACGGGTTAGGATTAGGGTACGAGTTAGGGTTAAGGTAGGGGATAGGGTTAGGGTACGTGTTAGGGTTAGGGTAGTTATTAAACCTATCCCACTCTCTAGATACCCCTTAGCACGTAAAGGAATATTATTTGGGGGTCCAGCCATGGAGAAGAGTTTAGACACTAGGATAAGATAAGGAACACACCCATTATAAAGAAATCACATTAGGATTCTCTTTTTAAACTGTTCCTTAAAACACTAGTGCTTAGGAAATCTATTGGAGGAAGAAGCAGTCAAGGGTAGCCTAGGGTTAGGGTTAGGCTTAGGGTACGGCTTAGGGTACGGTTTAGGGTACGGGTTCGGGGAGGGCTTTGGGTACGGCGTAGGGTATGGGTTAGGGTTAGGGTTAGGGTTAGTGTTAGGGTTAGGGCTCGGTTTAGGGTACGGGTTAGGATTAGGGTACATGTTAGGGTTAGAGTAGGGGTTAGGGTTAGGGTACGCATTAGGGTTAGGTTAGTTATTAAACCTATCCCACTCTCTAGATACACCTTAGCACGTAAAGGAATATTATTTGGGGGTCCAGCCATGGAGAAGAGTTTAGACACTAGGATAAGATAAGGAACACACCCATTATAAAGAAATCACAATAGGATTCTCTTTTTAAGCTGTTCCTTAAAACACTACTGCTTAGGAAATCTATTGGAGGCAGAAGCAGTCAAGGGTAGCCTAGGGTTAGGGTTAGGCTTAGGGTTAGGCTTAGGGTACGGGTTCGGTGAGGGCTTCGGGTACGGCGTAGGGTATGGGTTAGGGTTAGGGTTAGGGTTAGTGTTAGGGTTAGGGCTCGTTTTAGGGTACGGGTTAGGATTAGGGTACGTGTTAGGGTTAGGGTAGGGGATAGGGTTAGGGTACGCGTTAGGGTTAGGGTAGTTATTAAACCTATCCCACTCTCTAGATACCCCTTAGCACGTAAAGGAATATTATTTCGGGGTCCAGCCATGGAGAAGAGTTTAGACACTAGGATAAGATAAGGAACACACCCATTATAAAGAAATCACAATAGGATTCTCTTTTTAAGCTGTTCCTTAAAACACTACTGCTTAGGAAATCTATTGGAGGCAGAAGCAGTCAAGGGTAGCCTAGGGTTAGGGTTAGGCTTAGGGTACGGCTTAGGGTACGGGTTCGGGGAGGGCTTCGGGTACGGCGTAGGTTATGGGTTAGGGTTAGGGTTAGGGTTAGTGTTAGGGTTAGGGCTCGGTTTAGGGTATTGGTTAGGATTAGGGTACGTGTTATGTTTAGGGTACGGGTTAGGGTTAGGGTACGCGTTAGTGTTAGGGTAGTTATTAAAGCTATCCCACTCTCTAGATACCCCTTAGCACATAAAGGAATATTATTTGGAGGTCCAGCCATGGAGAAGAGTTTAGACACTAGGATAAGATAAGGAACACACCCATTATAAAGAAATCACATTAGGATTCTCTTTTTAAGCTGTTCCTTAAAACACTAGTGCTTAGGAAATCTATTGGAGGCAGAAGCAGTCAAGGGTAGCCTAGGGTTAGGGTTAGGCTTAGGGTACGGCTTAGGGTACGGCTTAGGGTACGGGTTTGGGGAGGGCTTCGGGTACGGCTTAGGGTATGGGTTAGGGTTAGGGTTAGGGTTAGTGTTAGGGTTAGGGCTCGTTTTAGGGTACGGGTTAGGATTAGGGTACGAGTTAGGGTTAGGGTTAGGGTTAGGGTTAGGGTTAGGGTTAGGGTTAGGGTTAGGGTTAGGGTTAGGGTTAGGGTTAGGGTTAGGCTTAGGGTACGGCTTAGGGTACGGGTTCGGTGAGGGCTTCGGGTACGGCGTAGGGTATGGGTTAGGGTTAGGGTTAGGGTTAGTGTTAGGGTTAGGGCTCGTTTTAGGGTACGGGTTAGGATTAGGGTACGAGTTAGGGTTAAGGTAGGGGATAGGGTTAGGGTACGTGTTAGGGTTAAGGTAGTTATTAAACCTATCCCACTCTCTAGATACACCTTAGCACGTAAAGGAATATTATTTGGGGGTCCAGCCATGGAGAAGAGTTTAGACACTAGGATAAGATAAGGAACACACCCATTATAAAGAAATCACAATAGGATTCTCTTTTTAAGCTGTTCCTTAAAACACTACTGCTTAGGAAATCTATTGGAGGCAGAAGCAGTCAAGGGTAGCCTAGGGTTAGGGTTAGGCTTAGGGTACGGCTTAGGGTACGGCTTAGGGTACGGGTTCGGGGAGGGCTTCGGGTACGGCGTAGGGTATGGGTTAGGGTTAGGGTTAGGGTTAGTGTTAGGGTTAGGGCTCGGTTTAGGGTATTGGTTAGGATTAGGGTACGTGTTATGGTTAGGGTAGGGGTTAGGGTTAGGGTACGCGTTAGTGTTAGGGTAGTTATTAAAGCTATCCCACTCTCTAGATACCCCTTAGCACATAAAGGAATATTATTTGGAGGTCCAGCCATGGAGAAGAGTTTAGACACTAGGATAAGATAAGGAACACACCCATTATAAAGAAATCACATTAGGATTCTCTTTTTAAGCTGTTCCTTAAAACACTAGTGCTTAGGAAATCTATTGGAGGCAGAAGCAGTCAAGGGTAGCCTAGGGTTAGGGTTAGGCTTAGGGTACGGCTTAGGGTACGGCTTAGGGTACGGGTTCGGGGAGGGCTTCGGGTATGGCGTAGGGTATGGGTTAGGGTTAGGGTTAGGGTTAGTGTTAGGGTTAGGGCTCGGTTTAGGGTACGGGTTAGGATTAGGGTACGTGTTAGGGTTAGGGTAGGGGATAGGGTTAGGGTACGCGTTAGGGTTAGGGTAGTTATTAAACCTATCCCACTCTCTAGATACCCCTTAGCACGTAAAGGAATATTATTTGGGGGTCCAGCCATGGAGAAGAGTTTAGACACTAGGATAAGATAAGGAACACACCCATTATAAAGAAATCACATTAGGATTCTCTTTTTAAGCTGTTCCTTAAAACACTAGTGCTTAGGAAATCTATTGGAGGCAGAAGCAGTCAAGGGTAGCCTAGGGTTAGGGTTAGGCTTAGGGTACGGCTTAGGGTACGGCTTAGGGTACGGGTTTGGGGAGGGCTTCGGGTACGGCTTAGGGTATGGGTTAGGGTTAGGGTTAGGGTTAGTGTTAGGTTTAGGGCTCGGCTTAGGGTATTGGTTAGGATTAGGGTACGTGTTAGGGTTAGGGTAGGGGTTAGGGTTAGGGTACGCGTTAGTGTTAGGGTAGTTATTAAACCTAACCCACTCTCTAGATACCCCTTAGCACGTAAAGGAATATTATTTGGGGGTCCAGCCATGGAGAAGAGTTTAGACACTAGGATAAGATAAGGAACACACCCATTATAAAGAAATCACATTAGGATTCTCTTTTTAAGCTGTTCCTTAAAACACTAGTGCTTAGGAAATCTATTGGAGGCAGAAGCAGTCAAGGGTAGCCTAGGGTTAGGGTTAGGCTTAGGGTACGGCTTAGGGTACGGCTTAGGGTACGGGTTCGGGGAGGGCTTCTGGTACGGCGTAGGGTATGGGTTAGGTTTAGGGTTAGGGTTAGTGTTAGGGTTAGGGCTCGGTTTAGGGTATTGGTTAGGATTAGGGTACGTGTTAGCGATAGGGTAGGGGTTAGGGTTAGGGTACGCGTTAGTGTTAGGGTAGTTATTAAACCTAACCCACTCTCTAGATACCCCTTAGCACGTAAAGGAATATTATTTGGAGGTCCAGCCATGGAGAAGAGTTTAGACACTAGGATAAGATAAGGAACACACCCATTATAAAGAAATCACATTAGGATTCTCTTTTTAAGCTGTTCCTTAAAACACTAGTGCTTAGGAAATCTATTGGAGGCAGAAGCAGTCAAGGGTAGCCTAGGGTTAGGGTTAGGCTTAGGGTTAGGCTTAGGGTACGGCTTAGGGTACGGGTTCGGGGAGGGCTTCTGGTATGGCGTAGGGTATGGGTTAGGGTTAGGGTTAGGGTTAGTGTTAGGGTTAGGGCTCGGTATAGGGTATTGGTTAGGATTAGTGTACGTGTTAGGGTTAGGGTTGGGTTTAGGGTTAGGGTACGCGTTAGTGTTAGGGTAGTTATTAAACCTAACCCACTCTCTAGATACCCCTTAGCACGTAAAGGAATATTATTTGGGGGTCCAGCCATGGAGAAGAGTTTAGACACTAGGATAAGATAAGGAACACACCCATTATAAAGAAATCACATTAGGATTCTCTTTTTAAGCTGTTCCTTAAAACACTAGTGCTTAGGAAATCTATTGGAGGAAGAAGCAGTCAAGGGTAGCCTAGGGTTAGGGTTAGGCTTAGGGTTAGGCTTAGGGTACGGCTTAGGGTATGGGTTCGGGGAGGGCTTCTGGTACGGCGTAGGGTATGGGTTAGGGTTAGGGTTAGGGTTAGTGTTAGGGTTAGGGCTCGGTTTAGGGTATTGGTTAGGATTAGGGTACGTGTTATGGTTAGGGTAGGGGTTAGGGTTAGGGTACGCGTTAGTGTTAGGGTAGTTATTAAAGCTATCCCACTCTCTAGATACCCCTTAGCACATAAAGGAATATTATTTGGAGGTCCAGCCATGGAGAAGAGTTTAGACACTAGGATAAGATAAGGAACACACCCATTATAAAGAAATCACATTAGGATTCTCTTTTTAAGCTGTTCCTTAAAACACTAGTGCTTAGGAAATATATTGGAGGCAGAAGCAGTCAAGGGTAGCCTAGGGTTAGGGTTAGGCTTAGGGTTAGGCTTAGGGTACGGGTTCGGTGAGGGCTTCGGGTACGGCGTAGGGTATGGGTTAGGGTTAGGGTTAGGGTTAGTGTTAGGGTTAGGGCTCGTTTTAGGGTACGGGTTAGGATTAGGGTACGTGTTAGGGTTAGGGTAGGGGATAGGGTTAGGGTACGCGTTAGGGTTAGGGTAGTTATTAAACCTATCCCACTCTCTAGATACCCCTTAGCACGTAAAGGAATATTATTTCGGGGTCCAGCCATGGAGAAGAGTTTAGACACTAGGATAAGATAAGGAACACACCCATTATAAAGAAATCACAATAGGATTCTCTTTTTAAGCTGTTCCTTAAAACACTACTGCTTAGGAAATCTATTGGAGGCAGAAGCAGTCAAGGGTAGCCTAGGGTTAGGGTTAGGCTTAGGGTACGGCTTAGGGTACGGGTTCGGGGAGGGCTTCGGGTACGGCGTAGGGTATGGGTTAGGGTTAGGGTTAGGGTTAGTGTTAGGGTTAGGGCTCGGTTTAGGGTATTGGTTAGGATTAGGGTACGTGTTATGTTTAGGGTAGGGGTTAGGGTTAGGGTACGCGTTAGTGTTAGGGTAGTTATTAAAGCTATCCCACTCTCTAGATACCCCTTAGCACATAAAGGAATATTATTTGGAGGTCCAGCCATGGAGAAGAGTTTAGACACTAGGATAAGATAAGGAACACACCCATTATAAAGAAATCACATTAGGATTCTCTTTTTAAGATGTTCCTTAAAACACTAGTGCTTAGGAAATCTATTGGAGGCAGAAGCAGTCAAGGGTAGCCTAGGGTTAGGGTTAGGCTTAGGGTACGGCTTAGGGTACGGGTTCGGTGAGGGCTTCGGGTACGGCGTAGGGTATGGGTTAGGGTTAGGGTTAGGGTTAGTGTTAGGGTTAGGGCTCGGTTTAAGGTACGGGTTAGGATTAGGGTACATGTTAGGGTTAGGGTAGGGGATAGGGTTAGGGTACGCGTTAGGGTTAGGGTAGTTATTAAACCTATCCCACTCTCTAGATACCCCTTAGCACGTAAAGGAATATTATTTGGGGGTCCAGCCATGGAGAAGAGTTTAGACACTAGGATAAGATAAGGAACACACCCATTATAAAGAAATCACAATAGGATTCTCTTTTTAAGCTGTTCCTTAAAACACTACTGCTTAGGAAATCTATTGGAGGCAGAAGCAGTCAAGGGTAGCCTAGGGTTAGGGTTAGGCTTAGGGTTAGGCTTAGGGTACGGGTTCGGTGAGGGCTTCGGGTACGGCGTAGGGTATGGGTTAGGGTTAGGGTTAGGGTTAGTGTTAGGGTTAGGGCTCGTTTTAGGGTACGGGTTAGGATTAGGGTACGTGTTAGGGTTAGGGTAGGGGATAGGGTTAGGGTACGCGTTAGGGTTAGGGTAGTTATTAAACCTATCCCACTCTCTAGATACCCCTTAGCACGTAAAGGAATATTATTTCGGGGTCCAGCCATGGAGAAGAGTTTAGACACTAGGATAAGATAAGGAACACACCCATTATAAAGAAATCACAATAGGATTCTCTTTTTAAGCTGTTCCTTAAAACACTACTGCTTAGGAAATCTATTGGAGGCAGAAGCAGTCAAGGGTAGCCTAGGGTTAGGGTTAGGCTTAGGGTACGGCTTAGGGTACGGGTTCGGGGAGGGCTTCGGGTACGGCGTAGGTTATGGGTTAGGGTTAGGGTTAGGGTTAGTGTTAGGGTTAGGGCTCGGTTTAGGGTATTGGTTAGGATTAGGGTACGTGTTATGTTTAGGGTACGGGTTAGGGTTAGGGTACGCGTTAGTGTTAGGGTAGTTATTAAAGCTATCCCACTCTCTAGATACCCCTTAGCACATAAAGGAATATTATTTGGAGGTCCAGCCATGGAGAAGAGTTTAGACACTAGGATAAGATAAGGAACACACCCATTATAAAGAAATCACATTAGGATTCTCTTTTTAAGATGTTCCTTAAAACACTAGTGCTTAGGAAATCTATTGGAGGCAGAAGCAGTCAAGGGTAGCCTAGGGTTAGGGTTAGGCTTAGGGTACGGCTTAGGGTACGGGTTCGGTGAGGGCTTCGGGTACGGCGTAGGGTATGGGTTAGGGTTAGGGTTAGGGTTAGTGTTAGGGTTAGGGCTCGGTTTAAGGTACGGGTTAGGATTAGGGTACATGTTAGGGTTAGGGTAGGGGATAGGGTTAGGGTACGCGTTAGGGTTAGGGTAGTTATTAAACCTATCCCACTCTCTAGATACCCCTTAGCACGTAAAGGAATATTATTTGGGGGTCCAGCCATGGAGAAGAGTTTAGACACTAGGATAAGATAAGGAACACACACATTATAAAGAAATCACAATAGGATTCTCTTTTTAAGCTGTTCCTTAAAACACTACTGCTTAGGAAATCTATTGGAGGCAGAAGCAGTCAAGGGTAGCCTAGGGTTAGGGTTAGGCTTAGGGTTAGGCTTAGGGTACGGGTTCGGTGAGGGCTTCGGGTACGGCGTAGGGTATGGGTTAGGGTTAGGGTTAGGGTTAGTGTTAGGGTTAGGGCTCGTTTTAGGGTACGGGTTAGGATTAGGGTACGTGTTAGGGTTAGGGTAGGGGATAGGGTTAGGGTACGCGTTAGGGTTAGGGTAGTTATTAAACCTATCCCACTCTCTAGATACCCCTTAGCACGTAAAGGAATATTATTTCGGGGTCCAGCCATGGAGAAGAGTTTAGACACTAGGATAAGATAAGGAACACACCCATTATAAAGAAATCACAATAGGATTCTCTTTTTAAGCTGTTCCTTAAAACACTACTGCTTAGGAAATCTATTGGAGGCAGAAGCAGTCAAGGGTAGCCTAGGGTTAGGGTTAGGCTTAGGGTACGGCTTAGGGTACGGGTTCGGGGAGGGCTTCGGGTACGGCGTAGGTTATGGGTTAGGGTTAGGGTTAGGGTTAGTGTTAGGGTTAGGGCTCGGTTTAGGGTATTGGTTAGGATTAGGGTACGTGTTATGTTTAGGGTACGGGTTAGGGTTAGGGTACGCGTTAGTGTTAGGGTAGTTATTAAAGCTATCCCACTCTCTAGATACCCCTTAGCACATAAAGGAATATTATTTGGAGGTCCAGCCATGGAGAAGAGTTTAGACACTAGGATAAGATAAGGAACACACCCATTATAAAGAAATCACATTAGGATTCTCTTTTTAAGATGTTCCTTAAAACACTAGTGCTTAGGAAATCTATTGGAGGCAGAAGCAGTCAAGGGTAGCCTAGGGTTAGGGTTAGGCTTAGGGTACGGCTTAGGGTACGGCTTAGGGTACGGGTTCGGGGAGGGCTTCGGGTACGGCGTAGGGTATGGGTTAGGGTTAGGGTTAGGGTTAGTGTTAGGGTTAGGGCTCGTTTTAGTGTACGGGTTAGGATTAGGGTACGAGTTAGGGTTAAGTTAGGGGATAGGGTTAGGGTACGTGTTAGGGTCAGGGTAGTTATTAAACCTATCCCACTCTCTAGATACCCCTTAGCACGTAAAGGAATATTATTTGGGGGTCCAGCCATGGAGAAGAGTTTAGACACTAGGATAAGATAAGGAACACACCCATTATAAAGAAATCACATTAGGATTCTCTTTTTAAGCTGTTCCTTAAAACACTAGTGCTTAGGAAATCTATTGGAGGAAGAAGCAGTCAAGGGTAGCCTAGGGTTAGGGTTAGGCTTAGGGTACGGCTTAGGGTACGGTTTAGGGTACGGGTTCGGGGAGGGCTTTGGGTACGGCGTAGGGTATGGGTTAGGGTTAGGGTTAGGGTTAGTGTTAGGGTTAGGGCTCGGTTTAGGGTACGGGTTAGGATTAGGGTACATGTTAGGGTTAGAGTAGGGGTTAGGGTTAGGGTACGCGTTAGGGTTAGGTTAGTTATTAAACCTATCCCACTCTCTAGATACACCTTAGCACGTAAAGGAATATTATTTGGGGGTCCAGCCATGGAGAAGAGTTTAGACACTAGGATAAGATAAGGAACACACCCATTATAAAGAAATCACAATAGGATTCTCTTTTTAAGCTGTTCCTTAAAACACTACTGCTTAGGAAATCTATTGGAGGCAGAAGCAGTCAAGGGTAGCCTAGGGTTAGGGTTAGGCTTAGGGTACGGCTTAGGGTACGGCTTAGGGTACGGGTTCGGGGAGGGCTTCTGGTATGGCGTAGGGTATGGGTTAGGGTTAGGGTTAGGGTTAGTGTTAGGGTTAGGGCTCGGTTTAGGGTATTGGTTAGGATTAGGGTACGTGTTAGCGATAGGGTAGGGGTTAGGGTTAGGGTACGCGTTAGTGTTAGGGTAGTTATTAAACCTAACCCACTCTCTAGATACCCCTTAGCACGTAAAGGAATATTATTTGGAGGTCCAGCCATGGAGAAGAGTTTAGACACTAGGATAAGATAAGGAACACACCCATTATAAAGAAATCACATTAGGATTCTCTTTTTAAGCTGTTCCTTAAAACACTTGTGCTTAGGAAATCTATTGGAGGCAGAAGCAGTCAAGGGTAGCCTAGGGTTAGGGTTAGGCTTAGGGTTAGGCTTAGGGTACGGCTTAGGGTACGGGTTCGGGGAGGGCTTCTGGTATGGCGTAGGGTATGGGTTAGGGTTAGGGTTAGGGTTAGTGTTAGGGTTAGGGCTCGGTTTAGGGTATTGGTTAGGATTAGGGTACGTGTTAGCGATAGGGTAGGGGTTAGGGTTAGGGTACGCGTTAGTGTTAGGGTAGTTATTAAACCTAACCCACTCTCTAGATACCCCTTAGCACGTAAAGGAATATTATTTGGGGGTCCAGCCATGGAGAAGAGTTTAGACACTAGGATAAGATAAGGAACACACCCATTATAAAGAAATCACATTAGGATTCTCTTTTTAAGCTGTTCCTTAAAACACTAGTGCTTAGGAAATCTATTGGAGGCAGAAGCAGTCAAGGGTAGCCTAGGGTTAGGGTTAGGCTTAGGGTACGGCTTAGGGTACGGCTTAGGGTACGGGTTCGGGGAGGGCTTCTGGTACGGCGTAGGGTATGGGTTAGGGTTAGGGTTAGGGTTAGTGTTAGGGTTAGGGCTCGGTTTAGGGTATTGGTTAGGATTAGGGTACGTGTTAGCGATAGGGTAGGGGTTAGGGTTAGGGTACGCGTTAGTGTTAGGGTAGTTATTAAACCTAACCCACTCTCTAGATACCCCTTAGCACGTAAAGGAATATTATTTGGAGGTCCAGCCATGGAGAAGAGTTTAGACACTAGGATAAGATAAGGAACACACCCATTATAAAGAAATCACATTAGAATTCTCTTTTTAAGCTGTTCCTTAAAACACTAGTGCTTAGGAAATCTATTGGAGGCAGAAGCAGTCAAGGGTAGCCTAGGGTTAGGGTTAGGCTTAGGGTTAGGCTTAGGGTACGGCTTAGGGTACGGGTTCGGGGAGGGCTTCTGGTATGGCGTAGGGTATGGGTTAGGGTTAGGGTTAGGGTTAGTGTTAGGGTTAGGGCTCGGTATAGGGTATTGGTTAGGATTAGTGTACGTGTTAGGGTTAGGGTTGGGTTTAGGGTTAGGGTACGAGTTAGTGTTAGGGTAGTTATTAAACCTAACCCACTCTCTAGATACCCCTTAGCACGTAAAGGAATATTATTTAGGGGTCCAGCCATGGAGAAGAGTTTAGACACTAGGATAAGATAAGGAACACACCCATTATAAAGAAATCACAATAGGATTCTCTTTTTAAGCTGTTCCTTAAAACACTACTGCTTAGGAAATCTATTGGAGGCAGAAGCAGTCAAGGGTAGCCTAGGGTTAGGGTTAGGCTTAGGGTACGGCTTAGGGTACGGCTTAGGGTACGGGTTCGGGGAGGGCTTCGGGTACGGCGTAGGGTATGGGTTAGGGTTAGGGTTAGGGTTAGTGTTAGGGTTAGGGCTCGGTTTAGGGTATTGGTTAGGATTAGGGTACGTGTTATGGTTAGGGTAGGGGTTAGGGTTAGGGTACGCGTTAGTGTTAGGGTAGTTATTAAAGCTATCCCACTCTCTAGATACCCCTTAGCACATAAAGGAATATTATTTGGAGGTCCAGCCATGGAGAAGAGTTTAGACACTAGGATAATATAAGGAACACACCCATTATAAAGAAATCACATTAGGATTCTCTTTTTAAGCTGTTCCTTAAAACACTAGTGCTTAGGAAATCTATTGGAGGCAGAAGCAGTCAAGGGTAGCCTAGGGTTAGGGTTAGGCTTAGGGTTAGGCTTAGGGTACGGGTTCGGTGAGGGCTTCGGGTACGGCGTAGGGTATGGGTTAGGGTTAGGGTTAGGGTTAGTGTTAGGGTTAGGGCTCGTTTTAGGGTACGGGTTAGGATTAGGGTACGAGTTAGGGTTAGGGTTAGGGTTAGGGTTAGGGTTAGGGTTAGGGTTAGGGTTAGGGTTAGGGTTAGGGTTAGGGTTAGGGTTAGGGTTAGGCTTAGGGTACGGGTTCGGTGAGGGCTTCGGGTACGGCGTAGGGTATGGGTTAGGGTTAGGGTTAGGGTTAGTGTTAGGGTTAGGGCTCGTTTTAGGGTACGGGTTAGGATTAGGGTACGAGTTAGGGTTAAGGTAGGGGATAGGGTTAGGGTACGTGTTAGGGTTAGGGTAGTTATTAAACCTATCCCACTCTCTAGTTACCCCTTAGCACGTAAAGGAATATTATTTGGGGGTCCAGCCATGGAGAAGAGTTTAGACACTAGGATAAGATAAGGAACACACCCATTATAAAGAAATCACATTAGGATTCTCTTTTTAAGCTGTTCCTTAAAACACTAGTGCTTAGGAAATCTATTGGAGGAAGAAGCAGTCAAGGGTAGCCTAGGTTTAGGGTTAGGCTTAGGGTACGGCTTAGGGTACGGTTTAGGGTACGGGTTCGGGGAGGGCTTTGGGTACGGCGTAGGGTATGGGTTAGGGTTAGGGTTAGGGTTAGTGTTAGGGTTAGGGCTCGGTTTAGGGTACGGGTTAGGATTAGGGTACATGTTAGGGTTAGAGTAGGGGTTAGGGTTAGGGTACGCGTTAGGGTTAGGTTAGTTATTAAACCTATCCCACTCTCTAGATACACCTTAGCACGTAAAGGAATATTATTTGGGGGTCCAGCCATGGAGAAGAGTTTAGACACTAGGATAAGATAAGGAACACACCCATTATAAAGAAATCACAATAGGATTCTCTTTTTAAGCTGTTCCTTAAAACACTACTGCTTAGGAAATCTATTGGAGGCAGAAGCAGTCAAGGGTAGCCTAGGGTTAGGGTTAGGCTTAGGGTACGGCTTAGGGTACGGCTTAGGGTACGGGTTCGGGGAGGGCTTCGGGTACGGCGTAGGGTATGGGTTAGGGTTAGGGTTAGGGTTAGTGTTAGGGTTAGGGCTCGGTTTAGGGTATTGGTTAGGATTAGGGTACGTGTTATGGTTAGGGTAGGGGTTAGGGTTAGGGTACGCGTTAGTGTTAGGGTAGTTATTAAAGCTATCCCACTCTCTAGATACCCCTTAGCACATAAAGGAATATTATTTGGAGGTCCAGCCATGGAGAAGAGTTTAGACACTAGGATAATATAAGGAACACACCCATTATAAAGAAATCACATTAGGATTCTCTTTTTAAGCTGTTCCTTAAAACACTAGTGCTTAGGAAATCTATTGGAGGCAGAAGCAGTCAAGGGTAGCCTAGGGTTAGGGTTAGGCTTAGGGTACGGCTTAGGGTACGGCTTAGGGTACGGGTTCGGTGAGGGCTTCGGGTATGGCGTAGGGTATGGGTTAGGGTTAGGGTTAGGGTTAGTGTTAGGGTTAGGGCTCGGTTTAGGGTACGGGTTAGGATTAGGGTACGTGTTAGGGTTAGGGTAGGGGATAGGGTTAGGGTACGCGTTAGGGTTAGGGTAGTTATTAAACCTATCCCACTCTCTAGATACCCCTTAGCACGTAAAGGAATATTGTTTGGGGGTCCAGCCATGGAGAAGAGTTTAGACACTAGGATAAGATAAGGAACACACCCATTATAAAGAAATCACATTAGGATTCTCTTTTTAAGCTGTTCCTTAAAACACTAGTGCTTAGGAAATCTATTGGAGGCAGAAGCAGTCAAGGGTAGCCTAGGGTTAGGGTTAGGCTTAGGGTACGGCTTAGGGTACGGCTTAGGGTACGGGTTTGGGGAGGGCTTCGGGTACGGCTTAGGGTATGGGTTAGGGTTAGGGTTAGGGTTAGTGTTAGGTTTAGGGCTCGGCTTAGGGTATTGGTTAGGATTAGGGTACGTGTTAGGGTTAGGGTAGGGGTTAGGGTTAGGGTACGCGTTAGTGTTAGGGTAGTTATTAAACCTAACCCACTCTCTAGATACCCCTTAGCACGTAAAGGAATATTATTTGGGGGTCCAGCCATGGAGAAGAGTTTAGACACTAGGATAAGATAAGGAACACACCCATTATAAAGAAATCACATTAGGATTCTCTTTTTAAGCTGTTCCTTAAAACACTAGTGCTTAGGAAATCTATTGGAGGCAGAAGCAGTCAAGGGTAGCCTAGGGTTAGGGTTAGGCTTAGGGTACGGCTTAGGGTACGGCTTAGGGTACGGGTTCGGGGAGGGCTTCTGGTACGGCGTAGGGTATGGGTTAGGTTTAGGGTTAGGGTTAGTGTTAGGGTTAGGGCTCGGTTTAGGGTATTGGTTAGGATTAGGGTACGTGTTAGCGATAGGGTAGGGGTTAGGGTTAGGGTACGCGTTACTGTTAGGGTAGTTATTAAACCTAACCCACTCTCTAGATACCCCTTAGCACGTAAAGGAATATTATTTGGAGGTCCAGCCATGGAGAAGAGTTTAGACACTAGGATAAGATAAGGAACACACCCATTATAAAGAAATCACATTAGGATTCTCTTTTTAAGCTGTTCCTTAAAACACCTAGTGCTTAGGAAATCTATTGGAGGCAGAAGCAGTCAAGGGTAGCCTAGGGTTAGGGTTAGGCTTAGGGTACGGCTTAGGGTACGGCTTAGGGTACGGGTTCGGGGAGGGCTTCTGGTATGGCGTAGGGTATGGGTTAGGGTTAGGGTTAGGGTTAGTGTTAGGGATAGGGCTCGGTATAGGGTATTGGTTAGGATTAGTGTAGGTGTTAGGGTTAGGGTTGGGTTTAGGGTTAGGGTACGCGTTAGTGTTAGGGTAGTTATTAAACCTAACCCACTCTCTAGATACCCCTTAGCACGTAAAGGAATATTATTTGGGGGTCCAGCCATGGAGAAGAGTTTAGACACTAGGATAAGATAAGGAACACACCCATTATAAAGAAATAACATTAGGATTCTCTTTTTAAGCTGTTCCTTAAAACACTAGTGCTTAGGAAATCTATTGGAGGAAGAAGCAGTCAAGGGTAGCCTAGGGTTAGGGTTAGGCTTAGGGTTAGGCTTAGGGTACGGCTTAGGGTATGGGTTCGGGGAGGGCTTCTGGTACGGCGTAGGGTATGGGTTAGGGTTAGGGTTAGGGTTAGTGTTAGGGTTAGGGCTCGGTTTAGGGTATTGGTTAGGATTAGGGTACGTGTTATGGTTAGGGTAGGGGTTAGGGTTAGGGTACGCGTTAGTGTTAGGGTAGTTATTAAAGCTATCCCACTCTCTAGATACCCCTTAGCACATAAAGGAATATTTTTTGGAGGTCCAGCCATGGAGAAGAGTTTAGACACTAGGATAAGATAAGGAACACACCCATTATAAAGAAATCACATTAGGATTCTCTTTTTAAGCTGTTCCTTAAAACACTAGTGCTTAGGAAATCTATTGGAGGCAGAAGCAGTCAAGGGTAGCCTAGGGTTAGGGTTAGGCTTAGGGTTAGGCTTAGGGTACGGGTTCGGTGAGGGCTTCGGGTACGGCGTAGGGTATGGGTTAGGGTTAGGGTTAGGGTTAGTGTTAGGGTTAGGGCTCGTTTTAGGGTACGGGTTAGGATTAGGGTACGTGTTAGGGTTAGGGTAGGGGATAGGGTTAGGGTACGCGTTAGGGTTAGGGTAGTTATTAAACCTATCCCACTCTCTAGATACCCCTTAGCACGTAAAGGAATATTATTTCGGGGTCCAGCCATGGAGAAGAGTTTAGACACTAGGATAAGATAAGGAACACACCCATTATAAAGAAATCACAATAGGATTCTCTTTTTAAGCTGTTCCTTAAAACACTACTGCTTAGGAAATCTACTGGAGGCAGAAGCAGTCAAGGGTAGCCTAGGGTTAGGGTTAGGCTTAGGGTACGGCTTAGGGTACGGGTTCGGGGAGGGCTTCGGGTACGGCGTAGGGTATGGGTTAGGGTTAGGGTTAGGGTTAGTGTTAGGGTTAGGGCTCGGTTTAGGGTATTGGTTAGGATTAGGGTACGTGTTATGTTTAGGGTAGGGGTTAGGGTTAGGGTACGCGTTAGTGTTAGGGTAGTTATTAAAGCTATCCCACTCTCTAGATACCCCTTAGCACATAAAGGAATATTATTTGGAGGTCCAGCCATGGAGAAGAGTTTAGACACTAGGATAAGATAAGGAACACACCCATTATAAAGAAATCACATTAGGATTCTCTTTTTAAGATGTTCCTTAAAACACTAGTGCTTAGGAAATCTATTGGAGGCAGAAGCAGTCAAGGGTAGCCTAGGGTTAGGGTTAGGCTTAGGGTACGGCTTAGGGTACGGGTTCGGTGAGGGCTTCGGGTACGGCGTAGGGTATGGGTTAGGGTTAGGGTTAGGGTTAGTGTTAGGGTTAGGGCTCGGTTTAAGGTACGGGTTAGGATTAGGGTACATGTTAGGGTTAGGGTAGGGGTTAGGGTTAGGGTACGCGTTAGGGTTAGGGTAGTTATTAAACCTATCCCACTCTCTAGATACCCCTTAGCACGTAAAGGAATATTATTTGGGGGTCCAGCCATGGAGAAGAGTTTAGACACTAGGATAAGATAAGGAACACACCCATTATAAAGAAATCACAATAGGATTCTCTTTTTAAGCTGTTCCTTAAAACACTACTGCTTAGGAAATCTATTGGAGGCAGAAGCAGTCAAGGGTAGCCTAGGGTTAGGGTTAGGCTTAGGGTACGGCTTAGGGTACGGGTTCGGGGAGGGCTTCGGGTACGTCGTAGGTTATGGGTTAGGGTTAGGGTTAGGGTTAGTGTTAGGGTTAGGGCTCGGTTTAGGGTATTGGTTAGGATTAGGGTACGTGTTATGTTTAGGGTACGGGTTAGGGTTAGGGTACGCGTTAGTGTTAGGGTAGTTATTAAAGCTATCCCACTCTCTAGATACCCCTTAGCACATAAAGGAATATTATTTGGAGGTCCAGCCATGGAGAAGAGTTTAGACACTAGGATAAGATAAGGAACACACCCATTATAAAGAAATCACATTAGGATTCTCTTTTTAAGATGTTCCTTAAAACACTAGTGCTTAGGAAATCTATTGGAGGCAGAAGCAGTCAAGGGTAGCCTAGGGTTAGGGTTAGGCTTAGGGTTAGGCTTAGGGTACGGCTTAGGGTACGGGTTCGGGGAGGGCTTCGGGTACGGCGTAGGGTATGGGTTAGGGTTAGGGTTAGGGTTAGTGTTAGGGTTAGGGCTCGTTTTAGTGTACGGGTTAGGATTAGGGTACGAGTTAGGGTTAAGGTAGGGGATAGGGTTAGGGTACGTGTTAGGGTCAGGGTAGTTATTAAACCTATCCCACTCTCTAGATACCCCTTAGCACGTAAAGGAATATTATTTGGGGGTCCAGCCATGGAGAAGAGTTTAGACACTAGGATAAGATAAGGAACACACCCATTATAAAGAAATCACAATAGGATTCTCTTTTTAAGCTGTTCCTTAAAACACTACTGCTTAGGAAATCTATTGGAGGCAGAAGCAGTCAAGGGTAGCCTAGGGTTAGGGTTAGGCTTAGGGTTAGGCTTAGGGTACGGGTTCGGTGAGGGCTTCGGGTACGGCGTAGGGTATGGGTTAGGGTTAGGGTTAGGGTTAGTGTTAGGGTTAGGGCTCGTTTTAGGGTACGGGTTAGGATTAGGGTACGTGTTAGGGTTAGGGTAGGGGATAGGGTTAGGGTACGCGTTAGGGTTAGGGTAGTTATTAAACCTATCCCACTCTCTAGATACCCCTTAGCACGTAAAGGAATATTATTTCGGGGTCCAGCCATGGAGAAGAGTTTAGACACTAGGATAAGATAAGGAACACACCCATTATAAAGAAATCACAATAGGATTCTCTTTTTAAGCTGTTCCTTAAAACACTACTGCTTAGGAAATCTATTGGAGGCAGAAGCAGTCAAGGGTAGCCTAGGGTTAGGGTTAGGCTTAGGGTACGGCTTAGGGTACGGGTTCGGGGAGGGCTTCGGGTACGTCGTAGGTTATGGGTTAGGGTTAGGGTTAGGGTTAGTGTTAGGGTTAGGGCTCGGTTTAGGGTATTGGTTAGGATTAGGGTACGTGTTATGTTTAGGGTACGGGTTAGGGTTAGGGTACGCGTTAGTGTTAGGGTAGTTATTAAAGCTATCCCACTCTCTAGATACCCCTTAGCACATAAAGGAATATTATTTGGAGGTCCAGCCATGGAGAAGAGTTTAGACACTAGGATAAGATAAGGAACACACCCATTATAAAGAAATCACATTAGGATTCTCTTTTTAAGATGTTCCTTAAAACACTAGTGCTTAGGAAATCTATTGGAGGCAGAAGCAGTCAAGGGTAGCCTAGGGTTAGGGTTAGGCTTAGGGTTAGGCTTAGGGTACGGCTTAGGGTACGGGTTCGGTGAGGGCTTCGGGTACGGCGTAGGGTATGGGTTAGGGTTAGGGTTAGGGTTAGTGTTAGGGTTAGGGCTCGTTTTAGTGTACGGGTTAGGATTAGGGTACGAGTTAGGGTTAAGGTAGGGGATAGGGTTAGGGTACGTGTTAGGGTCAGGGTAGTTATTAAACCTATCCCACTCTCTAGATACCCCTTAGCACGTAAAGGAATATTATTTGGGGGTCCAGCCATGGAGAAGAGTTTAGACACTAGGATAAGATAAGGAACACACCCATTATAAAGAAATCACATTAGGATTCTCTTTTTAAGCTGTTCCTTAAAACACTAGTGCTTAGGAAATCTATTGGAGGCAGAAGCAGTCAAGGGTAGCCTAGGGTTAGGGTTAGGCTTAGGGTACGGCTTAGGGTACGGCTTAGGGTACGGGTTTGGGGAGGGCTTCGGGTACGGCTTAGGGTATGGGTTAGGGTTAGGGTTAGGGTTAGTGTTAGGTTTAGGGCTCGGCTTAGGGTATTGGTTAGGATTAGGGTACGTGTTAGGGTTAGGGTAGGGGTTAGGGTTAGGGTACGCGTTAGTGTTAGGGTAGTTATTAAACCTAACCCACTCTCTAGATACCCCTTAGCACGTAAAGGAATATTATTTGGGGGTCCAGCCATGGAGAAGAGTTTAGACACTAGGATAAGATAAGGAACACACCCATTATAAAGAAATCACATTAGGATTCTCTTTTTAAGCTGTTCCTTAAAACACTAGTGCTTAGGAAATCTATTGGAGGCAGAAGCAGTCAAGGGTAGCCTAGGGTTAGGGTTAGGCTTAGGGTACGGCTTAGGGTACGGCTTAGGGTACGGGTTCGGGGAGGGCTTCTGGTACGGCGTAGGGTATGGGTTAGGTTTAGGGTTATGGTTAGTGTTAGGGTTAGGGCTCGGTTTAGGGTATTGGTTAGGATTAGGGTACGTGTTAGCGATAGGGTAGGGGTTAGGGTTAGGGTACGCGTTAGTGTTAGGGTAGTTATTAAACCTAACCCACTCTCTAGATACCCCTTAGCACGTAAAGGAATATTATTTGGAGGTCCAGCCATGGAGAAGAGTTTAGACACTAGGATAAGATAAGGAACACACCCATTATAAAGAAATCACATTAGGATTCTCTTTTTAAGCTGTTCCTTAAAACACTAGTGCTTAGGAAATCTATTGGAGGCAGAAGCAGTCAAGGGTAGCCTAGGGTTAGGGTTAGGCTTAGGGTACGGCTTAGGGTACGGCTTAGGGTACGGGTTCGGGGAGGGCTTCTGGTATGGCGTAGGGTATGGGTTAGGGTTAGGGTTAGGGTTAGTGTTAGGGATAGGGCTCGGTATAGGGTATTGGTTAGGATTAGTGTACGTGTTAGGGTTAGGGTTGGGTTTAGGGTTAGGGTACGCGTTAGTGTTAGGGTAGTTATTAAACCTAACCCACTCTCTAGATACCCCTTAGCACGTAAAGGAATATTATTTGGGGGTCCAGCCATGGAGAAGAGTTTAGACACTAGGATAAGATAAGGAACACACCCATTATAAAGAAATCACATTAGGATTCTCTTTTTAAGATGTTCCTTAAAACACTAGTGCTTAGGAAATCTATTGGAGGAAGAAGCAGTCAAGGGTAGCCTAGGGTTAGGGTTAGGCTTAGGGTTAGGCTTAGGGTACGGCTTAGGGTATGGGTTCGGGGAGGGCTTCTGGTACGGCGTAGGGTATGGGTTAGGGTTAGGGTTAGGGTTAGTGTTAGGGTTAGGGCTCGGTTTAGGGTATTGGTTAGGATTAGGGTACGTGTTATGGTTAGGGTAGGGGTTAGGGTTAGGGTACGCGTTAGTGTTAGGGTAGTTATTAAAGCTATCCCACTCTCTAGATACCCCTTAGCACATAAAGGAATATTATTTGGAGGTCCAGCCATGGAGAAGAGTTTAGACACTAGGATAAGATAAGGAACACACCCATTATAAAGAAATCACATTAGGATTCTCTTTTTAAGCTGTTCCTTAAAACACTAGTGCTTAGGAAATCTATTGGAGGCAGAAGCAGTCAAGGGTAGCCTAGGGTTAGGGTTAGGCTTAGGGTTAGGCTTAGGGTACGGGTTCGGTGAGGGCTTCGGGTACGGCGTAGGGTATGGGTTAGGGTTAGGGTTAGGGTTAGTGTTAGGGTTAGGGCTCGTTTTAGGGTACGGGTTAGGATTAGGGTACGTGTTAGGGTTAGGGTAGGGGATAGGGTTAGGGTACGCGTTAGGGTTAGGGTAGTTATTAAACCTATCCCACTCTCTAGATACCCCTTAGCACGTAAAGGAATATTATTTCGGGGTCCAGCCATGGAGAAGAGTTTAGACACTAGGATAAGATAAGGAACACACCCATTATAAAGAAATCACAATAGGATTCTCTTTTTAAGCTGTTCCTTAAAACACTACTGCTTAGGAAATCTATTGGAGGCAGAAGCAGTCAAGGGTAGCCTAGGGTTAGGGTTAGGCTTAGGGTACGGCTTAGGGTACGGGTTCGGGGAGGGCTTCGGGTACGGCGTAGGGTATGGGTTAGGGTTAGGGTTAGGGTTAGTGTTAGGGTTAGGGCTCGGTTTAGGGTATTGGTTAGGATTAGGGTACGTGTTATGTTTAGGGTAGGGGTTAGGGTTAGGGTACGCGTTAGTGTTACGGTAGTTATTAAAGCTATCCCACTCTCTAGATACCCCTTAGCACATAAAGGAATATTATTTGGAGGTCCAGCCATGGAGAAGAGTTTAGACACTAGGATAAGATAAGGAACACACCCATTATAAAGAAATCACATTAGGATTCTCTTTTTAAGATGTTCCTTAAAACACTAGTGCTTAGGAAATCTATTGGAGGCAGAAGCAGTCAAGGGTAGCCTAGGGTTAGGGTTAGGCTTAGGGTACGGCTTAGGGTATGGGTTCGGTGAGGGCTTCGGGTACGGCGTAGGGTATGGGTTAGGGTTAGGGTTAGGGTTAGTGTTAGGGTTAGGGCTCGGTTTAAGGTACGGGTTAGGATTAGGGTACATGTTAGGGTTAGGGTAGGGGTTAGGGTTAGGGTACGCGTTAGGGTTAGGGTAGTTATTAAACCTATCCCACTCTCTAGATACCCCTTAGCACGTAAAGGAATATTATTTGGGGGTCCAGCCATGGAGAAGAGTTTAGACACTAGGATAAGATAAGGAACACACCCATTATAAAGAAATCACAATAGGATTCTCTTTTTAAGCTGTTCCTTAAAACACTACTGCTTAGGAAATCTATTGGAGGCAGAAGCAGTCAAGGGTAGCCTAGGGTTAGGGTTAGGCTTAGGGTTAGGCTTAGGGTACGGGTTCGGTGAGGGCTTCGGGTACGGCGTAGGGTATGGGTTAGGGTTAGGGTTAGGGTTAGTGTTAGGGTTAGGGCTCGTTTTAGGGTACGGGTTAGGATTAGGGTACGTGTTAGGGTTAGGGTAGGGGATAGGGTTAGGGTACGCGTTAGGGTTAGGGTAGTTATTAAACCTATCCCACTCTCTAGATACCCCTTAGCACGTAAAGGAATATTATTTCGGGGTCCAGCCATGGAGAAGAGTTTAGACACTAGGATAAGATAAGGAACACACCCATTATAAAGAAATCACAATAGGATTCTCTTTTTAAGCTGTTCCTTAAAACACTACTGCTTAGGAAATCTATTGGAGGCAGAAGCAGTCAAGGGTAGCCTAGGGTTAGGGTTAGGCTTAGGGTACGGCTTAGGGTACGGGTTCGGGGAGGGCTTCGGGTACGTCGTAGGTTATGGGTTAGGGTTAGGGTTAGGGTTAGTGTTAGGGTTAGGGCTCGGTTTAGGGTATTGGTTAGGATTAGGGTACGTGTTATGTTTAGGGTACGGGTTAGGGTTAGGGTACGCGTTAGTGTTAGGGTAGTTATTAAAGCTATCCCACTCTCTAGATACCCCTTAGCACGTAAAGGAATATTATTTGGGGGTCCAGCCATGGAGAAGAGTTTAGACACTAGGATAAGATAAGGAACACACCCATTATAAAGAAATCACATTAGGATTCTCTTTTTAAGCTGTTCCTTAAAACACTAGTGCTTAGGAAATCTATTGGAGGAAGAAGCAGTCAAGGGTAGCCTAGGGTTAGGGTTAGGCTTAGGGTACGGCTTAGGGTACGGTTTAGGGTACGGGTTCGGGGAGGGCTTTGGGTACGGCGTAGGGTATGGGTTAGGGTTAGGGTTAGGGTTAGTGTTAGGGTTAGGGCTCGGTTTAGGGTACGGGTTAGGATTAGGGTACATGTTAGGGTTAGAGTAGGGGTTAGGGTTAGGGTACGCGTTAGGGTTAGGTTAGTTATTAAACCTATCCCACTCTCTAGATACACCTTAGCACGTAAAGGAATATTATTTGGGGGTCCAGCCATGGAGAAGAGTTTAGACACTAGGATAAGATAAGGAACACACCCATTATAAAGAAATCACAATAGGATTCTCTTTTTAAGCTGTTCCTTAAAACACTACTGCTTAGGAAATCTATTGGAGGCAGAAGCAGTCAAGGGTAGCCTAGGGTTAGTGTTAGGCTTAGGGTACGGCTTAGGGTACGGCTTAGGGTACGGGTTCGGGGAGGGCTTCTGGTATGGCGTAGGGTATGGGTTAGGGTTAGGGTTAGGGTTAGTGTTAGGGTTAGGGCTCGGTTTAGGGTATTGGTTAGGATTAGGGTACGTGTTAGCGATAGGGTAGGGGTTAGGGTTAGGGTACGCGTTAGTGTTAGGGTAGTTATTAAACCTAACCCACTCTCTAGATACCCCTTAGCACGTAAAGGAATATTATTTGGAGGTCCAGCCATGGAGAAGAGTTTAGACACTAGGATAAGATAAGGAACACACCCATTATAAAGAAATCACATTAGGATTCTCTTTTTAAGCTGTTCCTTAAAACACTAGTGCTTAGGAAATCTATTGGAGGCAGAAGCAGTCAAGGGTAGCCTAGGGTTAGGGTTAGGCTTAGGGTTAGGCTTAGGGTACGGCTTAGGGTACGGGTTCGGGGAGGGCTTCTGGTATGGCGTAGGGTATGGGTTAGGGTTAGGGTTAGGGTTAGTGTTAGGGTTAGGGCTCGGTATAGGGTATTGGTTAGGATTAGTGTACGTGTTAGGGTTAGGGTTGGGTTTAGGGTTAGGGTACGCGTTAGTGTTAGGGTAGTTATTAAACCTAACCCACTCTCTAGATACCCCTTAGCACGTAAAGGAATATTATTTGGGGGTCCAGGCATGGAGAAGAGTTTAGACACTAGGATAAGATAAGGAACACACCCATTATAAAGAAATCACATTAGGATTCTCTTTTTAAGCTGTTCCTTAAAACACTAGTGCTTAGGAAATCTATTGGAGGAAGAAGCACTCAAGGGTAGCCTAGGGTTAGGGTTAGGCTTAGGGTTAGGCTTAGGGTACGGCTTAGGGTACGGGTTCGGGGAGGGCTTCGGGTACGGCGTAGGGTATGGGTTAGGGTTAGGGTTAGGGTTAGTGTTAGGGTTAGGGCTCGGTTTAGGGTATTAGTTAGGATTAGGGTACGTGTTATGTTTAGGGTAGGGGTTAGGGTTAGGGTACGCGTTAGTGTTAGGGTAGTTATTAAAGCTATCCCACTCTCTAGATACCCCTTAGCACATAAAGGAATATTATTTGGAGGTCCAGCCATGGAGAAGAGTTTAGACACTAGGATAGGATAAGGAACACACCCATTATAAAGAAATCACATTAGGATTCTCTTTTTAAGATGTTCCTTAAAACACTAGTGCTTAGGAAATCTATTGGAGGCAGAAGCAGTCAAGGGTAGCCTAGGGTTAGGGTTAGGCTTAGGGTACGGCTTAGGGTACGGGTTCGGTGAGGGCTTCGGGTACGGCGTAGGGTATGGGTTAGGGTTAGGGTTAGGGTTAGTGTTAGGGTTAGGGCTCGGTTTAAGGTACGGGTTAGGATTAGGGTACATGTTAGGGTTAGGGTAGGGGTTAGGGTTAGGGTACGCGTTAGGGTTAGGGTAGTTATTAAACCTATCCCACTCTCTAGATACCCCTTAGCACGTAAAGGAATATTATTTGGGGGTCCAACCATGGAGAAGAGTTTAGACACTAGGATAAGATAAGGAACACACCCATTATAAAGAAATCACATTAGGATTCTCTTTTTAAGCTGTTCCTTAAAACACTAGTGCTTAGGAAATCTATTGGAGGCAGAAGCAGTCAAGGGTAGCCTAGGCTTAGGGTTAGGCTTAGGGTTAGGCTTAGGGTACGGCTTAGGGTACGGGTTCGGTGAGGGCTTCGGGTACGGCGTAGGGTATGGGTTAGGGTTAGGGTTAGGGTTAGTGTTAGGGTTAGGGCTCGTTTTAGGGTACGGGTTAGGATTAGGGTACGAGTTAGGGTTAAGGTAGGGGATAGGGTTAGGGTACGTGTTAGGGTTAGGGTAGTTATTAAACCTATCCCACTCTCTAGATACCCCTTAGCACGTAAAGGAATATTATTTGGGGGTCCAGCCATGGAGAAGAGTTTAGACACTAGGATAAGATAAGGAACACACCCATTATAAAGAAATCACATTAGGATTCTCTTTTTAAGCTGTTCTTTAAAACACTAGTGCTTAGGAAATCTATTGGAGGAAGAAGCAGTCAAGGGTAGCCTAGGGTTAGGGTTAGGCTTAGGGTACGGCTTAGGGTACGGTTTAGGGTACGGGTTCGGGGAGGGCTTTGGGTACGGCGTAGGGTATGGGTTAGGGTTAGGGTTAGGGTTAGTGTTAGGGTTAGGGCTCGGTTTAGGGTACGGGTTAGGATTAGGGTACATGTTAGGGTTAGAGTAGGGGTTAGGGTTAGGGTACGCATTAGGGTTAGGTTAGTTATTAAACCTATCCCACTCTCTAGATACACCTTAGCACGTAAAGGAATATTATTTGTGGGTCCAGCCATGGAGAAGAGTTTAGACACTAGGATAAGATAAGGAACACACCCATTATAAAGAAATCACAATAGGATTCTCTTTTTAAGCTGTTCCTTAAAACACTACTGCTTAGGAAATCTATTGGAGGCAGAAGCAGTCAAGGGTAGCCTAGGGTTAGGGTTAGGCTTAGGGTACGGCTTAGGGTACGGCTTAGGGTACGGGTTCGGGGAGGGCTTCGGGTACGGCGTAGGGTATGGGTTAGGGTTAGGGTTAGGGTTAGTGTTAGGGTTAGGGCTCGGTTTAGGGTATTGGTTAGGATTAGGGTACGTGTTATGGTTAGGGTAGGGGTTAGGGTTAGGGTACGCGTTAGTGTTAGGGTAGTTATTAAAGCTATCCCACTCTCTAGATACCCCTTAGCACATAAAGGAATATTATTTGGAGGTCCAGCCATGGAGAAGAGTTTAGACACTAGGATAAGATAAGGAACACACCCATTATAAAGAAATCACATTAGGATTCTCTTTTTAAGCTGTTCCTTAAAACACTAGTGCTTAGGAAATCTATTGGAGGCAGAAGCAGTCAAGGGTAGCCTAGGGTTAGGGTTAGGCTTAGGGTACGGCTTAGGGTACGGCTTAGGGTACGGGTTCGGGGAGGGCTTCGGGTATGGCGTAGGGTATGGGTTAGGGTTAGGGTTAGGGTTAGTGTTAGGGTTAGGGCTCGGTATAGGGTACGGGTTAGGATTAGGGTACGTGTTAGGGTTAGGGTAGGGGATAGGGTTAGGGTACGCGTTAGGGTTAGGGTAGTTATTAAACCTATCCCACTCTCTAGATACCCCTTAGCACGTAAAGGAATATTATTTGGGGGTCCAGCCATGGAGAAGAGTTTAGACACTAGGATAAGATAAGGAACACACCCATTATAAAGAAATCACATTAGGATTCTCTTTTTAAGCTGTTCCTTAAAACACTAGTGCTTAGGAAATCTATTGGAGGCAGAAGCAGTCAAGGGTAGCCTAGGGTTAGGGTTAGGCTTAGGGTACGGCTTAGGGTACGGCTTAGGGTACGGGTTTGGGGAGGGCTTCGGGTACGGCTTAGGGTATGGGTTAGGGTTAGGGTTAGGGTTAGTGTTAGGTTTAGGGCTCGGCTTAGGGTATTGGTTAGGATTAGGGTACGTGTTAGGGTTAGGGTAGGGGTTAGGGTTAGGGTACGCGTTAGTGTTAGGGTAGTTATTAAACCTATCCCAATCTCTAGATACCCCTTAGCACGTAAAGGAATATTATTTGGAGGTCCAGCCATGGAGAAGAGTTTAGACACTAGGATAAGATAAGGAACACACCCATTATAAAGAAATCACATTAGGATCCTCTTTTTAAGCTGTTCCTTAAAACACTAGTGCTTAGGAAATCTATTGGAGGCAGAAGCAGTCAAGGGTAGCCTAGGGTTAGGGTTAGGCTTAGGGTACGGCTTAGGGTACGGCTTAGGGTACGGGTTCGGGGAGGGCTTCTGGTACGGCGTAGGGTATGGGTTAGGGTTAGGGTTAGGGTTAGTGTTAGGGTTAGGGCTCGGTTTAGGGTATTGGTTAGGATTAGGGTACGTGTTAGCGATAGGGTAGGGGTTAGGGTTAGGGTACGCGTTAGTGTTAGGGTAGTTATTAAACCTAACCCACTCTCTAGATACCCCTTAGCACATAAAGGAATATTATTTGGAGGTCCAGCCATGGAGAAGAGTTTAGACACTAGGATAAGATAAGGAACACACCCATTATAAAGAAATCACATTAGGATTCTCTTTTTAAGATGTTCCTTAAAACACTAGTGCTTAGGAAATCTATTGGAGGCAGAAGCAGTCAAGGGTAGCCTAGGGTTAGGGTTAGGCTTAGGGTACGGCTTAGGGTACGGGTTCGGTGAGGGCTTCGGGTACGGCGTAGGGTATGGGTTAGGGTTAGGGTTAGGGTTAGTGTTAGGGTTAGGGCTCGGTTTAAGGTACGGGTTAGGATTAGGGTACATGTTAGGGTTAGGGTAGGGGTTAGGGTTAGGGTACGCGTTAGGGTTAGGGTAGTTATTAAACCTATCCCACTCTCTAGATACCCCTTAGCACGTAAAGGAATATTATTTGGGGGTCCAGCCATGGAGAAGAGTTTAGACACTAGGATAAGATAAGGAACACACCCATTATAAAGAAATCACATTAGGATTCTCTTTTTAAGCTGTTCCTTAAAACACTAGTGCTTAGGAAATCTATTGGAGGCAGAAGCAGTCAAGGGTAGCCTAGGGTTAGGGTTAGGCTTAGGGTACGGCTTAGGGTACGGGTTCTGGGAGGGCTTCGGGTACGGCGTAGGGTATGGGTTAGGGTTAGGGTTAGTGTTAGGGTTAGGGCTCGGTTTAGGGTATTGGTTAGGATTAGGGTACGTGTTATGGTTAGGGTAGGGGTTAGGGTTAGGGTACGCGTTAGTGTTAGGGTAGTTATTAAAGCTATCCCACTCTCTAGATACCCCTTAGCACATAAAGGAATATTATTTGGAGGTCCAGCCATGGAGAAGAGTTTAGACACTAGGATAAGATAAGGAACACACCCATTATAAAGAAATCACATTAGGATTCTCTTTTTAAGCTGTTCCTTAAAACACTAGTGCTTAGGAAATCTATTGGAGGCAGAAGCATTCAAGGGTAGCCTAGGGTTAGGGTTAGGCTTAGGGTTAGGCTTAGGGTACGGCTTAGGGTTCGGGTTCGGGGAGGGCTTCTGGTACGGCGTAGGGTATGGGTTAGGGTTAGGGTTAGGGTTAGTGTTAGGGTTAGGGCTCGGTTTAGGGTATTGGTTAGGATTAGGGTACGTGTTAGGGTTAGGGTAGGGGTTAGGGTTAGGGTACGCGTTAGTGTTAGGGTAGTTATTAAACCTAACCCACTCTCTAGATACCCCTTAGCACGTAAAGGAATATTATTTGGCGGTCCAGCCATGGAGAAGAGTTTAGACACTAGGATAAGATAAGGAACACACCCATTATAAAGAAATCACATTAGGATTCTCTTTTTAAGCTGTTCCTTAAAACACTAGTGCTTAGGAAATCTATTGGAGGCAGAAGCAGTCAAGGGTAGCCTAGGGATAGGGTTAGGCTTAGGGTACGGCTTAGGGTACGGCTTAGGGTACGGGTTCGGGGAGGGCTTCGGGTACGGCGTAGGTTATGGGTTAGGGTTAGGGTTAGGGTTAGTGTTAGGGTTAGGGCTCGGTTTAGGGTATTGGTTAGGATTAGGGTACGTGTTAGCGATAGGGTAGGGGTTAGTGTTAGGGTTAGGGTTAGTGTTAGGGTTAGGGCTCGGTTTAGGGTACGGGTTAGGATTAGGGTACATGTTAGGGTTAGAGTAGGGGTTAGGGTTAGGGTACGCGTTAGTGTTAGGGTAGTTATTAAAGCTATCCCACTCTCTAGATACCCCTTAGCACATAAAGGAATATTATTTGGAGGTCCAGCCATGGAGAAGAGTTTAGACACTAGGATAAGATAAGGAACACACCCATTATAAAGAAATCACATTAGGATTCTCTTTTTAAGCTGTTCCTTAAAACACTAGTGCTTAGGAAATCTATTGGAGGCAGAAGCAGTCAAGGGTAGCCTAGGGTTAGGGTTAGGCTTAGGGTACGGCTTAGGGTACGGCTTAGGGTACGGGTTCGGGGAGGGCTTCGGGTATGGCGTAGGGTATGGGTTAGGGTTAGGGTTAGGGTTAGTGTTAGGGTTAGGGCTCGGTTTAGGGTACGGGTTAGGATTAGGGTACGTGTTAGGGTTAGGGTAGGGGATAGGGTTAGGGTACGCGTTAGGGTTAGGGTAGTTATTAAACCTATCCCACTCTCTAGATACCCCTTAGCACGTAAAGGAATATTATTTGGGGGTCCAGCCATGGAGAAGAGTTTAGACACTAGGATAAGATAAGGAACACACCCATTATAAAGAAATCACATTAGGATTCTCTTTTTAAGCTGTTCCTTAAAACACTAGTGCTTAGGAAATCTATTGGAGGCAGAAGCAGTCAAGGGTAGCCTAGGGTTAGGGTTAGGCTTAGGGTACGGCTTAGGGTACGGGTTCTGGGAGGGCTTCGGGTACGGCGTAGGGTATGGGTTAGGGTTAGGGTTAGTGTTAGGGTTAGGGCTCGGTTTAGGGTATTGGTTAGGATTAGGGTACGTGTTATGGTTAGGGTAGGGGTTAGGGTTAGGGTACGCGTTAGTGTTAGGGTAGTTATTAAAGCTATCCCACTCTCTAGATACCCCTTAGCACATAAAGGAATATTATTTGGAGGTCCAGCCATGGAGAAGAGTTTAGACACTAGGATAAGATAAGGAACACACCCATTATAAAGAAATCACATTAGGATTCTCTTTTTAAGCTGTTCCTTAAAACACTAGTGCTTAGGAAATCTATTGGAGGCAGAAGCATTCAAGGGTAGCCTAGGGTTAGGGTTAGGCTTAGGGTTAGGCTTAGGGTACGGCTTAGGGTTCGGGTTCGGGGAGGGCTTCTGGTACGGCGTAGGGTATGGGTTAGGGTTAGGGTTAGGGTTAGTGTTAGGGTTAGGGCTCGGTTTAGGGTATTGGTTAGGATTAGGGTACGTGTTAGGGTTAGGGTAGGGGTTAGGGTTAGGGTACGCGTTAGTGTTAGGGTAGTTATTAAACCTAACCCACTCTCTAGATACCCCTTAGCACGTAAAGGAATATTATTTGGCGGTCCAGCCATGGAGAAGAGTTTAGACACTAGGATAAGATAAGGAACACACCCATTATAAAGAAATCACATTAGGATTCTCTTTTTAAGCTGTTCCTTAAAACACTAGTGCTTAGGAAATCTATTGGAGGCAGAAGCAGTCAAGGGTAGCCTAGGGATAGGGTTAGGCTTAGGGTACGGCTTAGGGTACGGCTTAGGGTACGGGTTCGGGGAGGGCTTCGGGTACGGCGTAGGTTATGGGTTAGGGTTAGGGTTAGGGTTAGTGTTAGGGTTAGGGCTCGGTTTAGGGTATTGGTTAGGATTAGGGTACGTGTTAGCGATAGGGTAGGGGTTAGTGTTAGGGTTAGGGTTAGTGTTAGGGTTAGGGCTCGGTTTAGGGTACGGGTTAGGATTAGGGTACATGTTAGGGTTAGAGTAGGGGTTAGGGTTAGGGTACGCGTTAGTGTTAGGGTAGTTATTAAAGCTATCCCACTCTCTAGATACCCCTTAGCACATAAAGGAATATTATTTGGAGGTCCAGCCATGGAGAAGAGTTTAGACACTAGGATAAGATAAGGAACACACCCATTATAAAGAAATCACATTAGGATTCTCTTTTTAAGCTGTTCCTTAAAACACTAGTGCTTAGGAAATCTATTGGAGGCAGAAGCAGTCAAGGGTAGCCTAGGGTTAGGGTTAGGCTTAGGGTACGGCTTAGGGTACGGCTTAGGGTACGGGTTCGGGGAGGGCTTCGGGTATGGCGTAGGGTATGGGTTAGGGTTAGGGTTAGGGTTAGTGTTAGGGTTAGGGCTCGGTTTAGGGTACGGGTTAGGATTAGGGTACGTGTTAGGGTTAGGGTAGGGGATAGGGTTAGGGTACGCGTTAGGGTTAGGGTAGTTATTAAACCTATCCCACTCTCTAGATACCCCTTAGCACGTAAAGGAATATTATTTGGGGGTCCAGCCATGGAGAAGAGTTTAGACACTAGGATAAGATAAGGAACACACCCATTATAAAGAAATCACATTAGGATTCTCTTTTTAAGCTGTTCCTTAAAACACTAGTGCTTAGGAAATCTATTGGAGGCAGAAGCAGTCAAGGGTAGCCTAGGGTTAGGGTTAGGCTTAGGGTACGGCTTAGGGTACGGCTTAGGGTACGGGTTTGGGGAGGGCTTCGGGTACGGCTTAGGGTATGGGTTAGGGTTAGGGTTAGGGTTAGTGTTAGGTTTAGGGCTCGGCTTAGGGTATTGGTTAGGATTAGGGTACGTGTTAGGGTTAGGGTAGGGGTTAGGGTTAGGGTACGCGTTAGTGTTAGGGTAGTTATTAAACCTAACCCACTCTCTAGATACCCCTTAGCACGTAAAGGAATATTATTTGGGGGTCCAGCCATGGAGAAGAGTTTAGACACTAGGATAAGATAAGGAACACACCCATTATAAAGAAATCACATTAGGATTCTCTTTTTAAGCTGTTCCTTAAAACACTAGTGCTTAGGAAATCTATTGGAGGCAGAAGCAGTCAAGGGTAGCCTAGGGTTAGGGTTAGGCTTAGGGTACGGCTTAGGGTACGGCTTAGGGTACGGGTTCGGGGAGGGCTTCTGGTACGGCGTAGGGTATGGGTTAGGGTTAGGGTTAGGGTTAGTGTTAGGGTTAGGGCTCGGTTTAGGGTATTGGTTAGGATTAGGGTACGTGTTAGCGATAGGGTAGGGGTTAGGGTTAGGGTACGCGTTAGTGTTAGGGTAGTTATTAAACCTAACCCACTCTCTAGATACCCCTTAGCACATAAAGGAATATTATTTGGAGGTCCAGCCATGGAGAAGAGTTTAGACACTAGGATAAGATAAGGAACACACCCATTATAAAGAAATCACATTAGGATTCTCTTTTTAAGCTGTTCCTTAAAACACTAGTGCTTAGGAAATCTATTGGAGGCAGAAGCAGTCAAGGGTAGCCTAGGGTTAGGGTTAGGCTTAGGGTACGGCTTAGGGTACGGCTTAGGGTACGGGTTCGGGGAGGGCTTCGGGTATGGCGTAGGGTATGGGTTAGGGTTAGGGTTAGGGTTAGTGTTAGGGTTAGGGCTCGGTATAGGGTACGGGTTAGGATTAGGGTACGTGTTAGGGTTAGGGTAGGGGATAGGGTTAGGGTACGCGTTAGGGTTAGGGTAGTTATTAAACCTATCCCACTCTCTAGACACCCCTTAGCATGTAAAGGAATATTATTTGGGGGTCCAGCCATGGAGAAGAGTTTAGACACTAGGATAAGATAAGGAACACACCCATTATAAAGAAATCACATTAGGATTCTCTTTTTAAGCTGTTCCTTAAAACACTAGTGCTTAGGAAATCTATTGGAGGCAGAAGCAGTCAAGGGTAGCCTAGGGTTAGGGTTAGGCTTAGGGTACGGCTTAGGGTACGGCTTAGGGTACGGGTTCGGGGAGGGCTTCGGGTATGGCGTAGGGTATGGGTTAGGGTTAGGGTTAGGGTTAGTGTTAGGGTTAGGGCTCGGTATAGGGTACGGGTTAGGATTAGGGTACGTGTTAGGGTTAGGGTAGGGGATAGGGTTAGGGTACGCGTTAGGGTTAGGGTAGTTATTAAACCTATCCCACTCTCTAGATACCCCTTAGCACGTAAAGGAATATTATTTGGGGGTCCAGCCATGGAGAAGAGTTTAGACACTAGGATAAGATAAGGAACACACCCATTATAAAGAAATCACATTAGGATTCTCTTTTTAAGCTGTTCCTTAAAACACTAGTGCTTAGGAAATCTATTGGAGGCAGAAGCAGTCAAGGGTAGCCTAGGGTTAGGGTTAGGCTTAGGGTACGGCTTAGGGTACGGCTTAGGGTACGGGTTCGGGGAGGGCTTCGGGTATGGCGTAGGGTATGGGTTAGGGTTAGGGTTAGGGTTAGTGTTAGGGTTAGGGCTCGGTATAGGGTACGGGTTAGGATTAGGGTACGTGTTAGGGTTAGGGTAGGGGATAGGGTTAGGGTACGCGTTAGGGTTAGGGTAGTTATTAAACCTATCCCACTCTCTAGATACCCCTTAGCACGTAAAGGAATATTATTTGGGGGTCCAGCCATGGAGAAGAGTTTAGACACTAGGATAAGATAAGGAACACACCCATTATAAAGAAATCACATTAGGATTCTCTTTTTAAGCTGTTCCTTAAAACACTAGTGCTTAGGAAATCTATTGGAGGCAGAAGCAGTCAAGGGTAGCCTAGGGTTAGGGTTAGGCTTAGGGTACGGCTTAGGGTACGGCTTAGGGTACGGGTTTGGGGAGGGCTTCGGGTACGGCTTAGGGTATGGGTTAGGGTTAGGGTTAGGGTTAGTGTTAGGTTTAGGGCTCGGCTTAGGGTATTGGTTAGGATTAGGGTACGTGTTAGGGTTAGGGTAGGGGTTAGGGTTAGGGTACGCGTTAGTGTTAGGGTAGTTATTAAACCTATCCCAATCTCTAGATACCCCTTAGCACGTAAAGGAATATTATTTGGAGGTCCAGCCATGGAGAAGAGTTTAGACACTAGGATAAGATAAGGAACACACCCATTATAAAGAAATCACATTAGGATTCTCTTTTTAAGCTGTTCCTTAAAACACTAGTGCTTAGGAAATCTATTGGAGGCAGAAGCAGTCAAGGGTAGCCTAGGGTTAGGGTTAGGCTTAGGGTACGGCTTAGGGTACGGCTTAGGGTACGGGTTCGGGGAGGGCTTCTGGTACGGCGTAGGGTATGGGTTAGGGTTAGGGTTAGGGTTAGTGTTAGGGTTAGGGCTCGGTTTAGGGTATTGGTTAGGATTAGGGTACGTGTTATGGTTAGGGTAGGGGTTAGGGTTAGGGTACGCGTTAGTGTTAGGGTAGTTATTAAAGCTATCCCACTCTCTAGATACCCCTTAGCACATAAAGGAATATTATTTGGAGGTCCAGCCATGGAGAAGAGTTTAGACACTAGGATAAGATAAGGAACACACCCATTATAAAGAAATCACATTAGGATTCTCTTTTTAAGCTGTTCCTTAAAACACTAGTGCTTAGGAAATCTATTGGAGGCAGAAGCATTCAAGGGTAGCCTAGGGTTAGGGTTAGGCTTAGGGTTAGGCTTAGGGTACGGCTTAGGGTTCGGGTTCGGGGAGGGCTTCTGGTACGGCGTAGGGTATGGGTTAGGGTTAGGGTTAGGGTTAGTGTTAGGGTTAGGGCTCGGTTTAGGGTATTGGTTAGGATTAGGGTACGTGTTAGGGTTAGGGTAGGGGTTAGGGTTAGGGTACGCGTTAGTGTTAGGGTAGTTATTAAACCTAACCCACTCTCTAGATACCCCTTAGCACGTAAAGGAATATTATTTGGCGGTCCAGCCATGGAGAAGAGGTTAGACACTAGGATAAGATAAGGAACACACCCATTATAAAGAAATCACATTAGGATTCTCTTTTTAAGCTGTTCCTTAAAACACTAGTGCTTAGGAAATCTATTGGAGGCAGAAGCAGTCAAGGGTAGCCTAGGGATAGGGTTAGGCTTAGGGTACGGCTTAGGGTACGGCTTAGGGTACGGGTTCGGGGAGGGCTTCGGGTACGGCGTAGGTTATGGGTTAGGGTTAGGGTTAGGGTTAGTGTTAGGGTTAGGGCTCGGTTTAGGGTATTGGTTAGGATTAGGGTACGTGTTAGCGATAGGGTAGGGGTTAGGGTTAGGGTACGCGTTAGTGTTAGGGTAGTTATTAAACCTAACCCACTCTCTAGATACCCCTTAGCACGTAATGGAATATTATTTGGAGGTCCAGCCATGGAGAAGAGTTTAGACACTAGGATAAGATAAGGAACACACCCATTATAAAGAAATCACATTAGGATTCTCTTTTTAAGCTGTTCCTTAAAACACTAGTGCTTAGGAAATCTATTGGAGGAAGAAGCAGTCAAGGGTAGCCTAGGGTTAGGGTTAGGCTTAGGGTACGGCTTAGGGTACGGTTTAGGGTACGGGTTCGGGGAGGGCTTTGGGTACGGCGTAGGGTATGGGTTAGGGTTAGGGTTAGGGCTAGTGTTAGGGTTAGGGCTCGGTTTAGGGTACGGGTTAGGATTAGGGTACATGTTAGGGTTAGAGTAGGGGTTAGGGTTAGGGTACGCGTTAGTGTTAGGGTAGTTATTAAAGCTATCCCACTCTCTAGATACCCCTTAGCACATAAAGGAATATTATTTGGAGGTCCAGCCATGGAGAAGAGTTTAGACACTAGGATAAGATAAGGAACACACCCATTATAAAGAAATCACATTAGGATTCTCTTTTTAAGCTGTTCCTTAAAACACTAGTGCTTAGGAAATCTATTGGAGGCAGAAGCAGTCAAGGGTAGCCTAGGGTTAGGGTTAGGCTTAGGGTACGGCTTAGGGTACGGCTTAGGGTACGGGTTCGGGGAGGGCTTCGGGTATGGCGTAGGGTATGGGTTAGGGTTAGGGTTAGGGTTAGTGTTAGGGTTAGGGCTCGGTTTAGGGTACGGGTTAGGATTAGGGTACGTGTTAGGGTTAGGGTAGGGGATAGGGTTAGGGTACGCGTTAGGGTTAGGGTAGTTATTAAACCTATCCCACTCTCTAGATACCCCTTAGCACGTAAAGGAATATTATTTGGGGGTCCAGCCATGGAGAAGAGTTTAGACACTAGGATAAGATAAGGAACACACCCATTATAAAGAAATCACATTAGGATTCTCTTTTTAAGCTGTTCCTTAAAACACTAGTGCTTAGGAAATCTATTGGAGGAAGAAGCAGTCAAGGGTAGCCTAGGGTTAGGGTTAGGCTTAGGGTACGGCTTAGGGTACGGCTTAGGGTACGGGTTCGGGGAGGGCTTCTGGTACGGCGTAGGGTATGGGTTAGGGTTAGGGTTAGGGTTAGTGTTAGGGTTAGGGCTCGGTTTAGGGTATTGGTTAGGATTAGGGTACGTGTTATGGTTAGGGTAGGGGTTAGGGTTAGGGTACGCGTTAGTGTTAGGGTAGTTATTAAAGCTATCCCACTCTCTAGATAACCCTTAGCACATAAAGGAATATTATTTGGAGGTCCAGCCATGGAGAAGAGTTTAGACACTAGGATAAGATAAGGAACACACCCATTATAAAGAAATCACATTAGGATTCTCTTTTTAAGCTGTTCCTTAAAACACTAGTGCTTAGGAAATCTATTGGAGGCAGAAGCAGTCAAGGGTAGCCTAGGGTTAGGGTTAGGCTTAGGGTTAGGCTTAGGGTACGGGTTCGGTGAGGGCTTCGGGTACGGCGTAGGGTATGGGTTAGGGTTAGGGTTAGGGTTAGTGTTAGGGTTAGGGCTCGTTTTAGGGTACGGGTTAGGATTAGGGTACGTGTTAGGGTTAGGGTAGGGGATAGGGATAGGGTACGCGTTAGGGTTAGGGTAGTTATTAAACCTATCCCACTCTCTAGATACCCCTTAGCACGTAAAGGAATATTATTTCGGGGTCCAGCCATGGAGAAGAGTTTAGACACTAGGATAAGATAAGGAACACACCCATTATAAAGAAATCACAATAGGATTCTCTTTTTAAGCTGTTCCTTAAAACACTACTGCTTAGGAAATCTATTGGAGGCAGAAGCAGTCAAGGGTAGCCTAGGGTTAGGGTTAGGCTTAGGGTACGGCTTAGGGTACGGGTTCGGGGAGGGCTTCGGGTACGGCGTAGGGTATGGGTTAGGGTTAGGGTTAGGGTTAGTGTTAGGGTTAGGGCTCGGTTTAAGGTACGGGTTAGGATTAGGGTACATGTTAGGGTTAGGGTAGGGGTTAGGGTTAGGGTACGCGTTAGGGTTAGGGTAGTTATTAAACCTATCCCACTCTCTAGATACCCCTTAGCACGTAAAGGAATATTATTTGGGGGTCCAGCCATGGAGAAGAGTTTAGACACTAGGATAAGATAAGGAACACACCCATTATAAAGAAATCACATTAGGATTCTCTTTTTAAGCTGTTCCTTAAAACACTAGTGCTTAGGAAATCTATTGGAGGCAGAAGCAGTCAAGGGTAGCCTAGGGTTAGGGTTAGGCTTAGGGTTAGGCTTAGGGTACGGCTTAGGGTACGGGTTCGGTGAGGGCTTCGGGTACGGCGTAGGGTATGGGTTAGGGTTAGGGTTAGGGTTAGTGTTAGGGTTAGGGCTCGTTTTAGGGTACGGGTTAGGATTAGGGTACGAGTTAGGGTTAAGGTAGGGGATAGGGTTAGGGTACGTGTTAGGGTTAGGGTAGTTATTAAACCTATCCCACTCTCTAGATACCCCTTAGCACGTAAAGGAATATTATTTGGGGGTCCAGCCATGGAGAAGAGTTTAGACACTAGGATAAGATAAGGAACACACCCATTATAAAGAAATCACAATAGGATTCTCTTTTTAAGCTGTTCCTTAAAACACTAGTGCTTAGGAAATCTATTGGAGGCAGAAGCAGTCAAGGGTAGCCTAGGGTTAGGGTTAGGCTTAGGGTACGGCTTAGGGTACGGCTTAGGGTACGGGTTCGGGGAGGGCTTCGGGTACGGCGTAGGGTATGGGTTAGGGTTAGGGTTAGGGTTAGTGTTAGGGTTAGGGCTCGGTTTAGGGTATTGGTTAGGATTAGGGTACGTGTTATGGTTAGGGTAGGGGTTAGGGTTAGGGTAAGCGTTAGTGTTAGGGTTAGGGCTCGGTTTAGGGTATTGGTTAGGATTAGGGTACGTGTTATGGTTAGGGTAGGGGTTAGGGTTAGGGTACGCGTTAGTGTTAGGGTAGTTATTAAAGCTATCCCACTCTCTAGATACCCCTTAGCACATAAAGGAATATTATTTGGAGGTCCAGCCATGGAGAAGAGTTTAGACACTAGGATAAGATAAGGAACACACCCATTATAAAGAAATCACATTAGGATTCTCATTTTAAGCTGTTCCTTAAAACACTAGTGCTTAGGAAATCTATTGGAGGCAGAAGCAGTCAAGGGTAGCCTAGGGTTAGGGTTAGGCTTAGGGTACGGCTTAGGGTACGGCTTAGGGTACGGGTTCGGGGAGGGCTTCGGGTATGGCGTAGGGTATGGGTTAGGGTTAGGGTTAGGGTTAGTGTTAGGGTTAGGGCTCGGTTTAGGGTACGGGTTAGGATTAGGGTACGTGTTAGGGTTAGGGTAGGGGATAGGGTTAGGGTACGCGTTAGGGTTAGGGTAGTTATTAAACCTATCCCACTCTCTAGATACCCCTTAGCACGTAAAGGAATATTATTTGGGGGTCCAGCCATGGAGAAGAGTTTAGACACTAGGATAAGATAAGGAACACACCCATTATAAAGAAATCACATTAGGATTCTCTTTTTAAGCTGTTCCTTAAAACACTAGTGCTTAGGAAATCTATTGGAGGCAGAAGCAGTCAAGGGTAGCCTAGGGTTAGGGTTAGGCTTAGGGTACGGCTTAGGGTACGGCTTAGGGTACGGGTTTGGGGAGGGCTTCGGGTACGGCTTAGGGTATGGGTTAGGGTTAGGGTTAGGGTTAGTGTTAGGTTTAGGGCTCGGCTTAGGGTATTGGTTAGGATTAGGGTACGTGTTAGGGTTAGGGTAGGGGTTAGGGTTAGGGTACGCGTTAGTGTTAGGGTAGTTATTAAACCTATCCCAATCTCTAGATACCCCTTAGCACGTAAAGGAATATTATTTGGCGGTCCAGCCATGGAGAAGAGTTTAGACACTAGGATAAGATAAGGAACACACCCATTATAAAGAAATCACATTAGGATTCTCTTTTTAAGCTGTTCCTTAAAACACTAGTGCTTAGGAAATCTATTGGAGGCAGAAGCAGTCAAGGGTAGCCTAGGGATAGGGTTAGGCTTAGGGTACGGCTTAGGGTACGGCTTAGGGTACGGGTTCGGGGAGGGCTTCGGGTACGGCGTAGGTTATGGGTTAGGGTTAGGGTTAGGGTTAGTGTTAGGGTTAGGGCTCGGTTTAGGGTATTGGTTAGGATTAGGGTACGTGTTAGCGATAGGGTAGGGGTTAGTGTTAGGGTTAGGGTTAGTGTTAGGGTTAGGGCTCGGTTTAGGGTACGGGTTAGGATTAGGGTACATGTTAGGGTTAGAGTAGGGGTTAGGGTTAGGGTACGCGTTAGTGTTAGGGTAGTTATTAAAGCTATCCCACTCTCTAGATACCCCTTAGCACATAAAGGAATATTATTTGGAGGTCCAGCCATGGAGAAGAGTTTAGACACTAGGATAAGATAAGGAACACACCCATTATAAAGAAATCACATTAGGATTCTCTTTTTAAGCTGTTCCTTAAAACACTAGTGCTTAGGAAATCTATTGGAGGCAGAAGCAGTCAAGGGTAGCCTAGGGTTAGGGTTAGGCTTAGGGTACGGCTTAGGGTACGGCTTAGGGTACGGGTTCGGGGAGGGCTTCGGGTATGGCGTAGGGTATGGGTTAGGGTTAGGGTTAGGGTTAGTGTTAGGGTTAGGGCTCGGTTTAGGGTACGGGTTAGGATTAGGGTACGTGTTAGGGTTAGGGTAGGGGATAGGGTTAGGGTACGCGTTAGGGTTAGGGTAGTTATTAAACCTATCCCACTCTCTAGATACCCCTTAGCACGTAAAGGAATATTATTTGGGGGTCCAGCCATGGAGAAGAGTTTAGACACTAGGATAAGATAAGGAACACACCCATTATAAAGAAATCACATTAGGATTCTCTTTTTAAGCTGTTCCTTAAAACACTAGTGCTTAGGAAATCTATTGGAGGCAGAAGCAGTCAAGGGTAGCCTAGGGTTAGGGTTAGGCTTAGGGTACGGCTTAGGGTACGGGTTCTGGGAGGGCTTCGGGTACGGCGTAGGGTATGGGTTAGGGTTAGGGTTAGTGTTAGGGTTAGGGCTCGGTTTAGGGTATTGGTTAGGATTAGGGTACGTGTTATGGTTAGGGTAGGGGTTAGGGTTAGGGTACGCGTTAGTGTTAGGGTAGTTATTAAAGCTATCCCACTCTCTAGATACCCCTTAGCACATAAAGGAATATTATTTGGAGGTCCAGCCATGGAGAAGAGTTTAGACACTAGGATAAGATAAGGAACACACCCATTATAAAGAAATCACATTAGGATTCTCTTTTTAAGCTGTTCCTTAAAACACTAGTGCTTAGGAAATCTATTGGAGGCAGAAGCATTCAAGGGTAGCCTAGGGTTAGGGTTAGGCTTAGGGTTAGGCTTAGGGTACGGCTTAGGGTTCGGGTTCGGGGAGGGCTTCTGGTACGGCGTAGGGTATGGGTTAGGGTTAGGGTTAGGGTTAGTGTTAGGGTTAGGGCTCGGTTTAGGGTATTGGTTAGGATTAGGGTACGTGTTAGGGTTAGGGTAGGGGTTAGGGTTAGGGTACGCGTTAGTGTTAGGGTAGTTATTAAACCTAACCCACTCTCTAGATACCCCTTAGCACGTAAAGGAATATTATTTGGCGGTCCAGCCATGGAGAAGAGTTTAGACACTAGGATAAGATAAGGAACACACCCATTATAAAGAAATCACATTAGGATTCTCTTTTTAAGCTGTTCCTTAAAACACTAGTGCTTAGGAAATCTATTGGAGGCAGAAGCAGTCAAGGGTAGCCTAGGGATAGGGTTAGGCTTAGGGTACGGCTTAGGGTACGGCTTAGGGTACGGGTTCGGGGAGGGCTTCGGGTACGGCGTAGGTTATGGGTTAGGGTTAGGGTTAGGGTTAGTGTTAGGGTTAGGGCTCGGTTTAGGGTATTGGTTAGGATTAGGGTACGTGTTAGCGATAGGGTAGGGGTTAGTGTTAGGGTTAGGGTTAGTGTTAGGGTTAGGGCTCGGTTTAGGGTACGGGTTAGGATTAGGGTACATGTTAGGGTTAGAGTAGGGGTTAGGGTTAGGTTACGCGTTAGTGTTAGGGTAGTTATTAAAGCTATCCCACTCTCTAGATACCCCTTAGCACATAAAGGAATATTATTTGGAGGTCCAGCCATGGAGAAGAGTTTAGACACTAGGATAAGATAAGGAACACACCCATTATAAAGAAATCACATTAGGATTCTCTTTTTAAGCTGTTCCTTAAAACACTAGTGCTTAGGAAATCTATTGGAGGCAGAAGCAGTCAAGGGTAGCCTAGGGTTAGCGTTAGGCTTAGGGTACGGCTTAGGGTACGGCTTAGGGTACGGGTTCGGGGAGGGCTTCGGGTATGGCGTAGGGTATGGGTTAGGGTTAGGGTTAGGGTTAGTGTTAGGGTTAGGGCTCGGTTTAGGGTACGGGTTAGGATTAGGGTACGTGTTAGGGTTAGGGTAGGGGATAGGGTTAGGGTACGCGTTAGGGTTAGGGTAGTTATTAAACCTATCCCACTCTCTAGATACCCCTTAGCACGTAAAGGAATATTATTTGGGGGTCCAGCCATGGAGAAGAGTTTAGACACTAGGATAAGATAAGGAACACACCCATTATAAAGAAATCACATTAGGATTCTCTTTTTAAGCTGTTCCTTAAAACACTAGTGCTTAGGAAATCTATTGGAGGCAGAAGCAGTCAAGGGTAGCCTAGGGTTAGGGTTAGGCTTAGGGTACGGCTTAGGGTACGGCTTAGGGTACGGGTTTGGGGAGGGCTTCGGGTACGGCTTAGGGTATGGGTTAGGGTTAGGGTTAGGGTTAGTGTTAGGTTTAGGGCTCGGCTTAGGGTATTGGTTAGGATTAGGGTACGTGTTAGGGTTAGGGTAGGGGTTAGGGTTAGGGTACGCGTTAGTGTTAGGGTAGTTATTAAACCTAACCCACTCTCTAGATACCCCTTAGCACGTAAAGGAATATTATTTGGGGGTCCAGCCATGGAGAAGAGTTTAGACACTAGGATAAGATAAGGAACACACCCATTATAAAGAAATCACATTAGGATTCTCTTTTTAAGCTGTTCCTTAAAACACTAGTGCTTAGGAAATCTATTGGAGGCAGAAGCAGTCAAGGGTAGCCTAGGGTTAGGGTTAGGCTTAGGGTACGGCTTAGGGTACGGCTTAGGGTACGGGTTCGGGGAGGGCTTCTGGTACGGCGTAGGGTATGGGTTAGGGTTAGGGTTAGGGTTAGTGTTAGGGTTAGGGCTCGGTTTAGGGTATTGGTTAGGATTAGGGTACGTGTTAGCGATAGGGTAGGGGTTAGGGTTAGGGTACGCGTTAGTGTTAGGGTAGTTATTAAACCTAACCCACTCTCTAGATACCCCTTAGCACATAAAGGAATATTATTTGGAGGTCCAGCCATGGAGAAGAGTTTAGACACTAGGATAAGATAAGGAACACACCCATTATAAAGAAATCACATTAGGATTCTCTTTTTAAGCTGTTCCTTAAAACACTAGTGCTTAGGAAATCTATTGGAGGCAGAAGCAGTCAAGGGTAGCCTAGGGTTAGGGTTAGGCTTAGGGTACGGCTTAGGGTACGGCTTAGGGTACGGGTTCGGGGAGGGCTTCGGGTATGGCGTAGGGTATGGGTTAGGGTTAGGGTTAGGGTTAGTGTTAGGGTTAGGGCTCGGTATAGGGTACGGGTTAGGATTAGGGTACGTGTTAGGGTTAGGGTAGGGGATAGGGTTAGGGTACGCGTTAGGGTTAGGGTAGTTATTAAACCTATCCCACTCTCTAGATACCCCTTAGCATGTAAAGGAATATTATTTGGGGGTCCAGCCATGGAGAAGAGTTTAGACACTAGGATAAGATAAGGAACACACCCATTATAAAGAAATCACATTAGGATTCTCTTTTTAAGCTGTTCCTTAAAACACTAGTGCTTAGGAAATCTATTGGAGGCAGAAGCAGTCAAGGGTAGCCTAGGGTTAGGGTTAGGCTTAGGGTACGGCTTAGGGTACGGCTTAGGGTACGGGTTCGGGGAGGGCTTCGGGTACGGCGTAGGTTATGGGTTAGGGTTAGGGTTAGGGTTAGTGTTAGGGTTAGGGCTCGGTTTAGGGTATTGGTTAGGATTAGGGTACGTGTTAGCGATAGGGTAGGGGTTAGTGTTAGGGTTAGGGTTAGTGTTAGGGTTAGGGCTCGGTTTAGGGTACGGGTTAGGATTAGGGTACATGTTAGGGTTAGAGTAGGGGTTAGGGTTAGGTTACGCGTTAGTGTTAGGGTAGTTATTAAAGCTATCCCACTCTCTAGATACCCCTTAGCACATAAAGGAATATTATTTGGAGGTCCAGCCATGGAGAAGAGTTTAGACACTAGGATAAGATAAGGAACACACCCATTATAAAGAAATCACATTAGGATTCTCTTTTTAAGCTGTTCCTTAAAACACTAGTGCTTAGGAAATCTATTGGAGGCAGAAGCAGTCAAGGGTAGCCTAGGGTTAGCGTTAGGCTTAGGGTACGGCTTAGGGTACGGCTTAGGGTACGGGTTCGGGGAGGGCTTCGGGTATGGCGTAGGGTATGGGTTAGGGTTAGGGTTAGGGTTAGTGTTAGGGTTAGGGCTCGGTTTAGGGTACGGGTTAGGATTAGGGTACGTGTTAGGGTTAGGGTAGGGGATAGGGTTAGGGTACGCGTTAGGGTTAGGGTAGTTATTAAACCTATCCCACTCTCTAGATACCCCTTAGCACGTAAAGGAATATTATTTGGGGGTCCAGCCATGGAGAAGAGTTTAGACACTAGGATAAGATAAGGAACACACCCATTATAAAGAAATCACATTAGGATTCTCTTTTTAAGCTGTTCCTTAAAACACTAGTGCTTAGGAAATCTATTGGAGGCAGAAGCAGTCAAGGGTAGCCTAGGGTTAGGGTTAGGCTTAGGGTACGGCTTAGGGTACGGCTTAGGGTACGGGTTTGGGGAGGGCTTCGGGTACGGCTTAGGGTATGGGTTAGGGTTAGGGTTAGGGTTAGTGTTAGGTTTAGGGCTCGGCTTAGGGTATTGGTTAGGATTAGGGTACGTGTTAGGGTTAGGGTAGGGGTTAGGGTTAGGGTACGCGTTAGTGTTAGGGTAGTTATTAAACCTAACCCACTCTCTAGATACCCCTTAGCACGTAAAGGAATATTATTTGGGGGTCCAGCCATGGAGAAGAGTTTAGACACTAGGATAAGATAAGGAACACACCCATTATAAAGAAATCACATTAGGATTCTCTTTTTAAGCTGTTCCTTAAAACACTAGTGCTTAGGAAATCTATTGGAGGCAGAAGCAGTCAAGGGTAGCCTAGGGTTAGGGTTAGGCTTAGGGTACGGCTTAGGGTACGGCTTAGGGTACGGGTTCGGGGAGGGCTTCTGGTACGGCGTAGGGTATGGGTTAGGGTTAGGGTTAGGGTTAGTGTTAGGGTTAGGGCTCGGTTTAGGGTATTGGTTAGGATTAGGGTACGTGTTAGCGATAGGGTAGGGGTTAGGGTTAGGGTACGCGTTAGTGTTAGGGTAGTTATTAAACCTAACCCACTCTCTAGATACCCCTTAGCACATAAAGGAATATTATTTGGAGGTCCAGCCATGGAGAAGAGTTTAGACACTAGGATAAGATAAGGAACACACCCATTATAAAGAAATCACATTAGGATTCTCTTTTTAAGCTGTTCCTTAAAACACTAGTGCTTAGGAAATCTATTGGAGGCAGAAGCAGTCAAGGGTAGCCTAGGGTTAGGGTTAGGCTTAGGGTACGGCTTAGGGTACGGCTTAGGGTACGGGTTCGGGGAGGGCTTCGGGTATGGCGTAGGGTATGGGTTAGGGTTAGGGTTAGGGTTAGTGTTAGGGTTAGGGCTCGGTATAGGGTACGGGTTAGGATTAGGGTACGTGTTAGGGTTAGGGTAGGGGATAGGGTTAGGGTACGCGTTAGGGTTAGGGTAGTTATTAAACCTATCCCACTCTCTAGATACCCCTTAGCATGTAAAGGAATATTATTTGGGGGTCCAGCCATGGAGAAGAGTTTAGACACTAGGATAAGATAAGGAACACACCCATTATAAAGAAATCACATTAGGATTCTCTTTTTAAGCTGTTCCTTAAAACACTAGTGCTTAGGAAATCTATTGGAGGCAGAAGCAGTCAAGGGTAGCCTAGGGTTAGGGTTAGGCTTAGGGTACGGCTTAGGGTACGGCTTAGGGTACGGGTTCGGGGAGGGCTTCGGGTATGGCGTAGGGTATGGGTTAGGGTTAGGGTTAGGGTTAGTGTTAGGGTTAGGGCTCGGTATAGGGTACGGGTTAGGATTAGGGTACGTGTTAGGGTTAGGGTAGGGGATAGGGTTAGGGTACGCGTTAGGGTTAGGGTAGTTATTAAACCTATCCCACTCTCTAGATACCCCTTAGCACGTAAAGGAATATTATTTGGGGGTCCAGCCATGGAGAAGAGTTTAGACACTAGGATAAGATAAGGAACACACCCATTATAAAGAAATCACATTAGGATTCTCTTTTTAAGCTGTTCCTTAAAACACTAGTGCTTAGGAAATCTATTGGAGGCAGAAGCAGTCAAGGGTAGCCTAGGGTTAGGGTTAGGCTTAGGGTACGGCTTAGGGTACGGCTTAGGGTACGGGTTCGGGGAGGGCTTCGGGTATGGCGTAGGGTATGGGTTAGGGTTAGGGTTAGGGTTAGTGTTAGGGTTAGGGCTCGGTATAGGGTACGGGTTAGGATTAGGGTACGTGTTAGGGTTAGGGTAGGGGATAGGGTTAGGGTACGCGTTAGGGTTAGGGTAGTTATTAAACCTATCCCACTCTCTAGATACCCCTTAGCACGTAAAGGAATATTATTTGGGGGTCCAGCCATGGAGAAGAGTTTAGACACTAGGATAAGATAAGGAACACACCCATTATAAAGAAATCACATTAGGATTCTCTTTTTAAGCTGTTCCTTAAAACACTAGTGCTTAGGAAATCTATTGGAGGCAGAAGCAGTCAAGGGTAGCCTAGGGTTAGGGTTAGGCTTAGGGTACGGCTTAGGGTACGGCTTAGGGTACGGGTTTGGGGAGGGCTTCGGGTACGGCTTAGGGTATGGGTTAGGGTTAGGGTTAGGGTTAGTGTTAGGTTTAGGGCTCGGCTTAGGGTATTGGTTAGGATTAGGGTACGTGTTAGGGTTAGGGTAGGGGTTAGGGTTAGGGTACGCGTTAGTGTTAGGGTAGTTATTAAACCTATCCCAATCTCTAGATACCCCTTAGCACGTAAAGGAATATTATTTGGAGGTCCAGCCATGGAGAAGAGTTTAGACACTAGGATAAGATAAGGAACACACCCATTATAAAGAAATCACATTAGGATTCTCTTTTTAAGCTGTTCCTTAAAACACTAGTGCTTAGGAAATCTATTGGAGGCAGAAGCAGTCAAGGGTAGCCTAGGGTTAGGGTTAGGCTTAGGGTACGGCTTAGGGTACGGCTTAGGGTACGGGTTCGGGGAGGGCTTCTGGTACGGCGTAGGGTATGGGTTAGGGTTAGGGTTAGGGTTAGTGTTAGGGTTAGGGCTCGGTTTAGGGTATTGGTTAGGATTAGGGTACGTGTTATGGTTAGGGTAGGGGTTAGGGTTAGGGTACGCGTTAGTGTTAGGGTAGTTATTAAAGCTATCCCACTCTCTAGATACCCCTTAGCACATAAAGGAATATTATTTGGAGGTCCAGCCATGGAGAAGAGTTTAGACACTAGGATAAGATAAGGAACACACCCATTATAAAGAAATCACATTAGGATTCTCTTTTTAAGCTGTTCCTTAAAACACTAGTGCTTAGGAAATCTATTGGAGGCAGAAGCATTCAAGGGTAGCCTAGGGTTAGGGTTAGGCTTAGGGTTAGGCTTAGGGTACGGCTTAGGGTTCGGGTTCGGGGAGGGCTTCTGGTACGGCGTAGGGTATGGGTTAGGGTTAGGGTTAGGGTTAGTGTTAGGGTTAGGGCTCGGTTTAGGGTATTGGTTAGGATTAGGGTACGTGTTAGGGTTAGGGTAGGGGTTAGGGTTAGGGTACGCGTTAGTGTTAGGGTAGTTATTAAACCTAACCCACTCTCTAGATACCCCTTAGCACGTAAAGGAATATTATTTGGCGGTCCAGCCATGGAGAAGAGGTTAGACACTAGGATAAGATAAGGAACACACCCATTATAAAGAAATCACATTAGGATTCTCTTTTTAAGCTGTTCCTTAAAACACTAGTGCTTAGGAAATCTATTGGAGGCAGAAGCAGTCAAGGGTAGCCTAGGGATAGGGTTAGGCTTAGGGTACGGCTTAGGGTACGGCTTAGGGTACGGGTTCGGGGAGGGCTTCGGGTACGGCGTAGGTTATGGGTTAGGGTTAGGGTTAGGGTTAGTGTTAGGGTTAGGGCTCGGTTTAGGGTATTGGTTAGGATTAGGGTACGTGTTAGCGATAGGGTAGGGGTTAGGGTTAGGGTACGCGTTAGTGTTAGGGTAGTTATTAAACCTAACCCACTCTCTAGATACCCCTTAGCACGTAATGGAATATTATTTGGAGGTCCAGCCATGGAGAAGTGTTTAGACACTAGGATAAGATAAGGAACACACCCATTATAAAGAAATCACATTAGGATTCTCTTTTTAAGCTGTTCCTTAAAACACTAGTGCTTAGGAAATCTATTGGAGGAAGAAGCAGTCAAGGGTAGCCTAGGGTTAGGGTTAGGCTTAGGGTACGGCTTAGGGTACGGTTTAGGGTACGGGTTCGGGGAGGGCTTTGGGTACGGCGTAGGGTATGGGTTAGGGTTAGGGTTAGGGCTAGTGTTAGGGTTAGGGCTCGGTTTAGGGTACGGGTTAGGATTAGGGTACATGTTAGGGTTAGAGTAGGGGTTAGGGTTAGGGTACGCGTTAGTGTTAGGGTAGTTATTAAAGCTATCCCACTCTCTAGATACCCCTTAGCACATAAAGGAATATTATTTGGAGGTCCAGCCATGGAGAAGAGTTTAGACACTAGGATAAGATAAGGAACACACCCATTATAAAGAAATCACATTAGGATTCTCTTTTTAAGCTGTTCCTTAAAACACTAGTGCTTAGGAAATCTATTGGAGGCAGAAGCAGTCAAGGGTAGCCTAGGGTTAGGGTTAGGCTTAGGGTACGGCTTAGGGTACGGCTTAGGGTACGGGTTCGGGGAGGGCTTCGGGTATGGCGTAGGGTATGGGTTAGGGTTAGGGTTAGGGTTAGTGTTAGGGTTAGGGCTCGGTTTAGGGTACGGGTTAGGATTAGGGTACGTGTTAGGGTTAGGGTAGGGGATAGGGTTAGGGTACGCGTTAGGGTTAGGGTAGTTATTAAACCTATCCCACTCTCTAGATACCCCTTAGCACGTAAAGGAATATTATTTGGGGGTCCAGCCATGGAGAAGAGTTTAGACACTAGGATAAGATAAGGAACACACCCATTATAAAGAAATCACATTAGGATTCTCTTTTTAAGCTGTTCCTTAAAACACTAGTGCTTAGGAAATCTATTGGAGGCAGAAGCAGTCAAGGGTAGCCTAGGGTTAGGGTTAGGCTTAGGGTACGGCTTAGGGTACGGCTTAGGGTACGGGTTTGGGGAGGGCTTCGGGTACGGCTTAGGGTATGGGTTAGGGTTAGGGTTAGGGTTAGTGTTAGGTTTAGGGCTCGGCTTAGGGTATTGGTTAGGATTAGGGTACGTGTTAGGGTTAGGGTAGGGATTAGGGTTAGGGTACGCGTTAGTGTTAGGGTAGTTATTAAACCTAACCCACTCTCTAGATACCCCTTAGCACGTAAAGGAATATTATTTGGGGGTCCAGCCATGGAGAAGAGTTTAGACACTAGGATAAGATAAGGAACACACCCATTATAAAGAAATCACATTAGGATTCTCTTTTTAAGCTGTTCCTTAAAACACTAGTGCTTAGGAAATCTATTGGAGGCAGAAGCAGTCAAGGGTAGCCTAGGGTTAGGGTTAGGCTTAGGGTACGGCTTAGGGTACGGCTTAGGGTACGGGTTCGGGGAGAGCTTCTGGTACGGCGTAGGGTATGGGTTAGGGTTAGGGTTAGGGTTAGTGTTAGGGTTAGGGCTCGGTTTAGGGTATTGGTTAGGATTAGGGTACGTGTTAGCGATAGGGTAGGGGTTAGGTTTAGGGTACGCGTTAGTGTTAGGGTAGTTATTAAACCTAACCCACTCTCTAGATACCCCTTAGCACGTAAAGGAATATTATTTGGAGGTCCAGCCATGGAGAAGAGTTTAGACACTAGGATAAGATAAGGAACACACCCATTATAAAGAAATCACATTAGGATTCTCTTTTTAAGCTGTTCCTTAAAACACTAGTGCTTAGGAAATCTATTGGAGGCAGAAGCAGTCAAGGGTAGCCTAGGGTTAGGGTTAGGCTTAGGGTTAGGCTTAGGGTACGGCTTAGGGTACGGGTTCGGGGAGGGCTTCTGGTATGGCGTAGGGTATGGGTTAGGGTTAGGGTTAGGGTTAGTGTTAGGGTTAGGGCTCGGTATAGGGTATTGGTTAGTATTAGTGTACGTGTTAGGGTTAGGGTTGGGTTTAGGGTTAGGGTACGCGTTAGTGTTAGGGTAGTTATTAAACCTAACCCACTCTCTAGATACCCCTTAGCACGTAAAGGAATATTATTTGGGGGTCCAGCCATGGAGAAGAGTTTAGACACTAGGATAAGATAAGGAACACACCCATTATAAAGAAATCACATTAGGATTCTCTTTTTAAGCTGTTCCTTAAAACACTAGTGCTTAGGAAATCTATTGGAGGAAGAAGCAGTCAAGGGTAGCCTAGGGTTAGGGTTAGGCTTAGGGTACGGCTTAGGGTACGGCTTAGGGTACGGGTTCGGGGAGGGCTTCTGGTACGGCGTAGGGTATGGGTTAGGGTTAGGGTTAGGGTTAGTGTTAGGGTTAGGGCTCGGTTTAGGGTATTGGTTAGGATTAGGGTACGTGTTATGGTTAGGGTAGGGGTTAGGGTTAGGGTACGCGTTAGTGTTAGGGTAGTTATTAAAGCTATCCCACTCTCTAGATAACCCTTAGCACATAAAGGAATATTATTTGGAGGTCCAGCCATGGAGAAGAGTTTAGACACTAGGATAAGATAAGGAACACACCCATTATAAAGAAATCACATTAGGATTCTCTTTTTAAGCTGTTCCTTAAAACACTAGTGCTTAGGAAATCTATTGGAGGCAGAAGCAGTCAAGGGTAGCCTAGGGTTAGGGTTAGGCTTAGGGTTAGGCTTAGGGTACGGGTTCGGTGAGGGCTTCGGGTACGGCGTAGGGTATGGGTTAGGGTTAGGGTTAGGGTTAGTGTTAGGGTTAGGGCTCGTTTTAGGGTACGGGTTAGGATTAGGGTACGTGTTAGGGTTAGGGTAGGGGATAGGGTTAGGGTACGCGTTAGGGTTAGGGTAGTTATTAAACCTATCCCACTCTCTAGATACCCCTTAGCACGTAAAGGAATATTATTTCGGGGTCCAGCCATGGAGAAGAGTTTAGACACTAGGATAAGATAAGGAACACACCCATTATAAAGAAATCACAATAGGATTCTCTTTTTAAGCTGTTCCTTAAAACACTACTGCTTAGGAAATCTATTGGAGGCAGAAGCAGTCAAGGGTAGCCTAGGGTTAGGGTTAGGCTTAGGGTACGGCTTAGGGTACGGGTTCGGGGAGGGCTTCGGGTACGGCGTAGGGTATGGGTTAGGGTTAGGGTTAGGGTTAGTGTTAGGGTTAGGGCTCGGTTTAAGGTACGGGTTAGGATTAGGGTACATGTTAGGGTTAGGGTAGGGGTTAGGGTTAGGGTACGCGTTAGGGTTAGGGTAGTTATTAAACCTATCCCACTCTCTAGATACCCCTTAGCACGTAAAGGAATATTATTTGGGGGTCCAGCCATGGAGAAGAGTTTAGACACTAGGATAAGATAAGGAACACACCCATTATAAAGAAATCACATTAGGATTCTCTTTTTAAGCTGTTCCTTAAAACACTAGTGCTTAGGAAATCTATTGGAGGCAGAAGCAGTCAAGGGTAGCCTAGGGTTAGGGTTAGGCTTAGGGTTAGGCTTAGGGTACGGCTTAGGGTACGGGTTCGGTGAGGGCTTCGGGTACGGCGTAGGGTATGGGTTAGGGTTAGGGTTAGGGTTAGTGTTAGGGTTAGGGCTCGTTTTAGGGTACGGGTTAGGATTAGGGTACGAGTTAGGGTTAAGGTAGGGGATAGGGTTAGGGTACGTGTTAGGGTTAGGGTAGTTATTAAACCTATCCCACTCTCTAGATACCCCTTAGCACGTAAAGGAATATTATTTGGGGGTCCAGCCATGGAGAAGAGTTTAGACACTAGGATAAGATAAGGAACACACCCATTATAAAGAAATCACAATAGGATTCTCTTTTTAAGCTGTTCCTTAAAACACTAGTGCTTAGGAAATCTATTGGAGGCAGAAGCAGTCAAGGGTAGCCTAGGGTTAGGGTTAGGCTTAGGGTACGGCTTAGGGTACGGCTTAGGGTACGGGTTCGGGGAGGGCTTCGGGTACGGCGTAGGGTATGGGTTAGGGTTAGGGTTAGGGTTAGTGTTAGGGTTAGGGCTCGGTTTAGGGTATTGGTTAGGATTAGGGTACGTGTTATGGTTAGGGTAGGGGTTAGGGTTAGGGTAAGCGTTAGTGTTAGGGTTAGGGCTCGGTTTAGGGTATTGGTTAGGATTAGGGTACGTGTTATGGTTAGGGTAGGGGTTAGGGTTAGGGTACGCGTTAGTGTTAGGGTAGTTATTAAAGCTATCCCACTCTCTAGATACCCCTTAGCACATAAAGGAATATTATTTGGAGGTCCAGCCATGGAGAAGAGTTTAGACACTAGGATAAGATAAGGAACACACCCATTATAAAGAAATCACATTAGGATTCTCATTTTAAGCTGTTCCTTAAAACACTAGTGCTTAGGAAATCTATTGGAGGCAGAAGCAGTCAAGGGTAGCCTAGGGTTAGGGTTAGGCTTAGGGTACGGCTTAGGGTACGGCTTAGGGTACGGGTTCGGGGAGGGCTTCGGGTATGGCGTAGGGTATGGGTTAGGGTTAGGGTTAGGGTTAGTGTTAGGGTTAGGGCTCGGTTTAGGGTACGGGTTAGGATTAGGGTACGTGTTAGGGTTAGGGTAGGGGATAGGGTTAGGGTACGCGTTAGGGTTAGGGTAGTTATTAAACCTATCCCACTCTCTAGATACCCCTTAGCACGTAAAGGAATATTATTTGGGGGTCCAGCCATGGAGAAGAGTTTAGACACTAGGATAAGATAAGGAACACACCCATTATAAAGAAATCACATTAGGATTCTCTTTTTAAGCTGTTCCTTAAAACACTAGTGCTTAGGAAATCTATTGGAGGCAGAAGCAGTCAAGGGTAGCCTAGGGTTAGGGTTAGGCTTAGGGTACGGCTTAGGGTACGGCTTAGGGTACGGGTTTGGGGAGGGCTTCGGGTACGGCTTAGGGTATGGGTTAGGGTTAGGGTTAGGGTTAGTGTTAGGTTTAGGGCTCGGCTTAGGGTATTGGTTAGGATTAGGGTACGTGTTAGGGTTAGGGTAGGGGTTAGGGTTAGGGTACGCGTTAGTGTTAGGGTAGTTATTAAACCTATCCCAATCTCTAGATACCCCTTAGCACGTAAAGGAATATTATTTGGAGGTCCAGCCATGGAGAAGAGTTTAGACACTAGGATAAGATAAGGAACACACCCATTATAAAGAAATCACATTAGGATTCTCTTTTTAAGCTGTTCCTTAAAACACTAGTGCTTAGGAAATCTATTGGAGGCAGAAGCAGTCAAGGGTAGCCTAGGGTTAGGGTTAGGCTTAGGGTACGGCTTAGGGTACGGCTTAGGGTACGGGTTCGGTGAGGGCTTCTGGTACGGCGTAGGGTATGGGTTAGGGTTAGGGTTAGGGTTAGTGTTAGGGTTAGGGCTCGGTATAGGGTATTGGTTAGGATTAGTGTACGTGTTAGGGTTAGGGTTGGGTTTAGGGTTAGGGTACACGTTAGTGTTAGGGTAGTTATTAAACCTAACCCACTCTCTAGATACCCGTTACCACGTAAAGGAATATTATTTGGGGGTCCAGCCATGGAGAAGAGTTTAGACACTAGGATAAGATAAGGAACACACCCATTATAAAGAAATCACATTAGGATTCTCTTTTTAAGCTGTTCCTTAAAACACTAGTGCTTAGGAAATCTATTGGAGGCAGAAGCAGTCAAGGGTAGCCTAGGGTTAGGGTTAGGCTTAGGGTACGGCTTAGGGTACGGCTTAGGGTACGGGTTCGGGGAGGGCTTCGGGTACGGTGTAGGGTATGGGTTAGGGTTAGGGTTAGGGTTAGTGTTAGGGTTAGGGCTCGGTTTAGGGTATTGGTTAGGATTAGGGTACGTGTTAGGGTTAGGGTAGGGGATAGGGTTAGGGTACGCGTTAGTGTTAGGGTAGTTATTAAAGCTATCCCACTCTCTAGATACCCCTTAGCACATAAGGAATATTATTTGGAGGTCCAGCCATGGAGAAGAGTTTAGACACTAGGATAAGATAAGGAACACACCCATTATAAAGAAATCACATTAGGATTCTCTTTTTAAGCTGTTCCTTAAAACACTAGTGCTTAGGAAATCTATTGGAGGCAGAAGCAGTCAAGGGTAGCCTAGGGTTAGGGTTAGGCTTAGGGTACGGCTTAGGGTACGGCTTAGGGTACGGGTTCGGGGAGGGCTTCGGGTACGGCGTAGGGTATGGGTTAGGGTTAGGGTTAGTGTTAGGGTTAGGGCTCGGTTTAGGGTATTGGTTAGGATTAGGGTACGTGTTATGGTTAGGGTAGGGGTTAGGGTTAGGGTACGCGTTAGTGTTAGGGTAGTTATTAAAGCTATCCCACTCTCTAGATACCCCTTAGCACATAAAGGAATATTATTTGGAGGTCCAGCCATGGAGAAGAGTTTAGACACTAGGATAAGATAAGGAACACACCCATTATAAAGAAATCACATTAGGATTCTCTTTTTAAGCTGTTCCTTAAAACACTAGTGCTTAGGAAATCTATTGGAGGCAGAAGCATTCAAGGGTAGCCTAGGGTTAGGGTTAGGCTTAGGGTTAGGCTTAGGGTACGGCTTAGGGTACGGGTTCGGGGAGGGCTTCTGGTACGGCGTAGGGTATGGGTTAGGGTTAGGGTTAGGGTTAGTGTTAGGGTTAGGGCTCAGTTTAGGGTATTGGTTAGGATTAGGGTACGTGTTAGGGTTAGGGTAGGGGTTAGGGTTAGGGTACGCGTTAGTGTTAGGGTAGTTATTAAACCTAACCCACTCTCTAGATACCCCTTAGCACGTAAAGGAATATTATTTGGCGGTCCAGCCATGGAGAAGAGTTTAGACACTAGGATAAGATAAGGAACACACCCATTATAAAGAAATCACATTAGGATTCTCTTTTTAAGCTGTTCCTTAAAACACTAGTGCTTAGGAAATCTATTGGAGGCAGAAGCAGTCAAGGGTAGCCTAGGGTTAGGGTTAGGCTTAGGGTACGGCTTAGGGTACGGCTTAGGGTACGGGTTCGGGGAGGGCTTCGGGTACGGCGTAGGGTATGGGTTAGGGTTAGGGTTAGGGTTAGTGTTAGGGTTAGGGCTCGGTTTAGGGTATTGGTTAGGATTAGGGTACGTGTTAGCGATAGGGTAGGGGTTAGGGTTAGGGTACGCGTTAGTGTTAGGGTAGTTATTAAACCTAACCCACTCTCTAGATACCCCTTAGCACGTAATGGAATATTATTTGGAGGTCCAGCCATGGAGAAGAGTTTAGACACTAGGATAAGATAAGGAACACACCCATTATAAAGAAATCACATTAGGATTCTCTTTTTAAGCTGTTCCTTAAAACACTAGTGCTTAGGAAATCTATTGGAGGCAGAAGCAGTCAAGGGTAGCCTAGGGTTAGGGTTAGGCTTAGGGTTAGGCTTAGGGTACGACTTAGGGTACGGGTTCGGGGAGGGCTTCTGGTATGGCGTAGGGTATGGGTTAGGGTTAGGGTTAGGGTTAGTGTTAGGGTTAGGGCTCGGCTTAGGGTATTGGTTAGGATTAGGGTACGTGTTAGGGTTAGGGTAGGGGTTAGGGTTAGGGTACGCGTTAGTGTTAGGGTAGTTATTAAACCTATCCCAATTTCTAGATACCCCTTAGCACGTAAAGGAATATTATTTGGAGGTCCAGCCATGGAGAAGAGTTTAGACACTAGGATAAGATAAGGAACACACCCATTATAAAGAAATCACATTAGGATTCTCTTTTTAAGCTGTTCCTTAAAACACTAGTGCTTAGGAAATCTATTGGAGGCAGAAGCAGTCAAGGGTAGCCTAGGGTTAGGGTTAGGCTTAGGGTACGGCTTAGGGTACGGCTTAGGGTACGGGTTCGGGGAGGGCTTCTGGTACGGCGTAGGGTATGGTTTAGGGTTAGGGTTAGGGTTAGTGTTAGGGTTAGGGCTCGGTTTAGGGTATTGGTTAGGATTAGGGTACGTGTTAGCGATAGGGTAGGGGTTAGGGTTAGGGTACGCGTTAGTGTTAGGGTAGTTATTAAACCTAACCCACTCTCTAGATACCCCTTAGCACGTAAAGGAATATTATTTGGAGGTCCAGCCATGGAGAAGAGTTTAGACACTAGGATAAGATAAGGAACACACCCATTATAAAGAAATCACATTAGGATTCTCTTTTTAAGCTGTTCCTTAAAACACTAGTGCTTAGGAAATCTATTGGAGGCAGAAGCAGTCAAGGGTAGCCTAGGGTTAGGGTTAGGCTTAGGGTTAGGCTTAGGGTACGGCTTAGGGTACGGGTTCGGGGAGGGCTTCTGGTATGGCGTAGGGTATGGGTTAGGGTTAGGGTTAGGGTTAGTGTTAGGGTTAGGGCTCGGTATAGGGTATTGGTTAGGATTAGGGTACGTGTTAGGGTTAGGGTAGGGTTTAGGGTTAGGGTACGCGTTAGTGTTAGGGTAGTTATTAAACCTAACCCACTCTCTAGATACCCCTTAGCACGTAAAGGAATATTATTTGGGGGTCCAGCCATGGAGAAGAGTTTAGACACTAGGATAAGATAAGGAACACACCCATTATAAAGAAATCACATTAGGATTCTCTTTTTAAGCTGTTCCTTAAAACACTAGTGCTTAGGAAATCTATTGGAGGCAGAAGCAGTCAAGGGTAGCCTAGGGTTAGGGTTAGGCTTAGGGTACGGCTTAGGGTACGGCTTAGGGTACGGGTTCGGGGAGGGCTTCGGGTACGGCGTAGGGTATGGGTTAGGGTTAGGGTTAGGGTTAGTGTTAGGGTTAGGGCTCGGTTTAGGGTATTGGTTAGGATTAGGGTACGTGTTAGGGTTAGGGTAGGGGTTAGGGTTAGGGTACGCGTTAGTGTTAGGGTAGTTATTAAAGCTATCTCACTCTCTAGATACCCCTTAGCACATAAGGAATATTATTTGGAGGTCCAGCCATGGAGAAGAGTTTAGACACTAGGATAAGATAAGGAACACACCCATTATAAAGAAATCACATTAGGATTCTCTTTTTAAGCTGTTCCTTAAAACACTAGTGCTTAGGAAATCTATTGGAGGCAGAAGCAGTCAAGGGTAGCCTAGGGTTAGGGTTAGGCTTAGGGTACGGCTTAGGGTACGGCTTAGGGTACGGGTTCGGGGAGGGCTTCGGGTACGGCGTAGGGTATGGGTTAGGGTTAGGGTTAGTGTTAGTGTTAGGGTTAGGGCTCGGTTTAGGGTATTGGTTAGGATTAGGGTACGTGTTATGGTTAGGGTAGGGGTTAGGGTTAGGGTACGCGTTAGTGTTAGGGTAGTTATTAAAGCTATCTCACTCTCTAGATACCCCTTAGCACATAAGGAATATTATTTGGAGGTCCAGCCATGGAGAAGAGTTTAGACACTAGGATAAGATAAGGAACACACCCATTATAAAGAAATCACATTAGGATTCTCTTTTTAAGCTGTTCCTTAAAACACTAGTGCTTAGGAAATCTATTGGAGGCAGAAGCAGTCAAGGGTAGCCTAGGGTTAGGGTTAGGCTTAGGGTTAGGCTTAGGGTACGGGTTCGGTGAGGGCTTCGGGTACGGCGTAGGGTATGGGTTAGGGTTAGGGTTAGGGTTAGTGTTAGGGTTAGGGCTCGTTTTAGGGTACGGGTTAGGATTAGGGTACGTGTTAGGGTTAGGGTAGGGTTTAGGGTTAGGGTACGCGTTAGTGTTAGGGTAGTTATTAAACCTAACCCACTCTCTAGATACCCCTTAGCACGTAAAGGAATATTATTTCGGGGTCCAGCCATGGAGAAGAGTTTAGACACTAGGATAAGATAAGGAACACACCCATTATAAAGAAATCACAATAGGATTCTCTTTTTAAGCTGTTCCTTAAAACACTACTGCTTAGGAAATCTATTGGAGGCAGAAGCAGTCAAGGGTAGCCTAGGGTTAGGGTTAGGCTTAGGGTACGGCTTAGGGTACGGGTTCGGGGAGGGCTTCGGGTACGGCGTAGGGTATGGGTTAGGGTTAGGGTTAGGGTTAGTGTTAGGGTTAGGGCTCGGTTTAGGGTATTGGTTAGGATTAGGGTACGTGTTATGTTTAGGGTAGGGGTTAGGGTTAGGGTACGCGTTAGTGTTAGGGTAGTTATTAAAGCTATCCCACTCTCTAGATACCCCTTAGCACATAAAGGAATATTATTTGGAGGTCCAGCCATGGAGAAGAGTTTAGACACTAGGATAAGATAAGGAACACACCCATTATAAAGAAATCACATTAGGATTCTCTTTTTAAGATGTTCCTTAAAACACTAGTGCTTAGGAAATCTATTGGAGGCAGAAGCAGTCAAGGGTAGCCTAGGGTTAGGGTTAGGCTTAGGGTACGGCTTAGGGTACGGGTTCGGTGAGGGCTTCGGGTACGGCGTAGGGTATGGGTTAGGGTTAGGGTTAGGGTTAGTGTTAGGGTTAGGGCTCGGTTTAAGGTACGGGTTAGGATTAGGGTACATGTTAGGGTTAGGGTAGGGGTTAGGGTTAGGGTACGCGTTAGGGTTAGGGTAGTTATTAAACCTATCCCACTCTCTAGATACACCTTAGCACGTAAAGGAATATTATTTGGGGGTCCACCCATGGAGAAGAGTTTAGACACTAGGATAAGATAAGGAACACACCCATTATAAAGAAATCGCAATAGGATTCTCTTTTTAAGCTGTTCCTTAAAACACTAGTGCTTAGGAAGTCTATTGGAGGCAGAGGCAGTCAAGGGTAGCCTAGGGTTAGGGTTAGGCTTAGGGTACGGCTTAGGGTACGGCTTAGGGTACGGGTTCGGGGAGGGCTTCGGGTACGGCGTAGGGTATGGGTTAGGGTTAGGGTTAGGGTTAGTGTTAGGGTTAGGGCTCGGTTTAGGGTATTGGTTAGGATTAGGGTACGTGTTATGGTTAGGGTAGGGGTTAGGGTTAGGGTACGCGTTAGTGTTAGGGTAGTTATTAAAACTATCCCACTCTCTAGATACCCCTTAGCACATAAAGGAATATTATTTGGAGGTCCAGCCATGGAGAAGAGTTTAGACACTAGGATAAGATAAGGAACACACCCATTATAAAGAAATCACATTAGGATTCTCTTTTTAAGCTGTTCCTTAAAACACTAGTGCTTAGGAAATCTATTGGAGGCAGAAGCAGTCAAGGGTAGCCTAGGGTTAGGGTTAGGCTTAGGGTACGGCTTAGGGTACGGCTTAGGGTACGGGTTCGGGGAGGGCTTCGGGTATGGCGTAGGGTATGGGTTAGGGTTAGGGTTAAGGTTAGTGTTAGGGTTAGGGCTCGGTTTAGGGTACGGGTTAGGATTAGGGTACGTGTTAGGGTTAGGGTAGGGGATAGGGTTAGGGTACGCGTTAGGGTTAGGGTAGTTATTAAACCTATCCCACTCTCTAGATACCCCTTAGCACGTAAAGGAATATTATTTGGGGGTCCAGCCATGGAGAAGAGTTTAGACACTAGGATAAGATACGGAACACACCCATTATAAAGAAATCACATTAGGATTCTCTTTTTAAGCTGTTCCTTAAAACACTAGTGCTTAGGAAATCTATTGGAGGCAGAAGCAGTCAAGGGTAGCCTAGGGTTAGGGTTAGGCTTAGGGTTAGGCTTAGGGTACGGCTTAGGGTACGGGTTCGGTGAGGGCTTCGGGTACGGCGTAGGGTATGGGTTAGGGTTAGGGTTAGGGTTAGTGTTAGGGTTAGGGCTCGTTTTAGGGTACGGGTTACGATTAGGGTACGAGTTAGGGTTAGGGTAGGGAATAGGGTTAGGGTACGTGTTAGGGTTAGGGTAGTTATTAAACCTATCCCACTCTCTAGATACCCCTTAGCACGTAAAGGAATATTATTTGGGGGTCCAGCCATGGAGAAGAGTTTAGACACTAGGATAAGATAAGGAACACACCCATTATAAAGAAATCACATTAGGATTCTCTTTTTAAGCTGTTCCTTAAAACACTAGTGCTTAGGAAATCTATTGGAGGCAGAAGCAGTCAAGGGTAGCCTAGGGTTAGGGTTAGGCTTAGGGTACGGCTTAGGGTACGGGTTTGGGGAGGGCTTCGGGTACGGCTTAGGGTATGGGTTAGGGTTAGGGTTAGGGTTAGTGTTAGGTTTAGGGCTCGGCTTAGGGTATTGGTTAGGATTAGGGTACGTGTTAGGGTTAGGGTAGGGGTTAGGGTTAGGGTACGCGTTAGTGTTAGGGTAGTTATTAAACCTATCCCAATCTCTCGATACCCCTTAGCACGTAAAGGAATATTATTTGGAGGTCCAGCCATGGAGAAGAGTTTAGACACTAGGATAAGATAAGGAACACACCCATTATAAAGAAATCACATTAGGATTCTCTTTTTAAGCTGTTCCTTAAAACACTAGTGCTTAGGAAATCTATTGGAGGCAGAAGCAGTCAAGGGTAGCCTAGGGTTAGGGTTAGGCTTAGGGTACGGCTTAGGGTACGGCTTAGGGTACGGGTTCGGGGAGGGCTTCTGGTACGGCGTAGGGTATGGGTTGGGGTTAGGGTTAGGGTTAGTGTTAGGGTTAGGGCTCGGTTTAGGGTATTGGTTAGGATTAGGGTACGTGTTAGCGATAGGTTAGGGGTTAGGGTTAGGGTACGCGTTAGTGTTAGGGTAGTTATTAAACCTAACCCACTCTCTAGATACCCCTTAGCACGTAAAGGAATATTATTTGGGGGTCCAGCCATGGAGAAGAGTTTAGACACTAGGATAAGATAAGGAACACACCCATTATAAAGAAATCACATTAGGATTCTCTTTTTAAGCTGTTCCTTAAAACACTAGTGCTTAGGAAATCTATTGGAGGCAGAAGCAGTCAAGGGTAGCCTAGGGTTAGGGTTAGGCTTAGGGTACGGCTTAGGGTACGGCTTAGGGTACGGGTTCGGGGAGGGCTTCGGGTACGGCGTAGGGTATGGGTTAGGGTTAGGGTTAGGGTTAGTGTTAGGGTTAGGGCTCGGTTTAGGGTATTGGTTAGGATTAGGGTACGTGTTAGGGTTAGGGTAGGGGTTAGGGTTAGGGTACGCGTTAGTGTTAGGGTAGTTATTAAAGCTATCCCACTCTCTAGATACCCCTTAGCACATAAGGAATATTATTTGGAGGTCCAGCCATGGAGAAGAGTTTAGACACTAGGATAAGATAAGGAACACACCCATTATAAAGAAATCACATTAGGATTCTCTTTTTAAGCTGTTCCTTAAAACACTAGTGCTTAGGAAATCTATTGGAGGCAGAAGCAGTCAAGGGTAGCCTAGGGTTAGGGTTAGGCTTAGGGTACGGCTTAGGGTACGGCTTAGGGTACGGGTTCGGGGAGGGCTTCGCGTACGGCGTAGGGTATGGGTTAGGGTTAGGGTTAGTGTTAGGTTTAGGGCTCGGTTTAGGGTATTGGTTAGGATTAGGGTACGTGTTATGGTTAGGGTAGGGTTTAGGGTTAGGGTACGCGTTAGTGTTAGGGTAGTTATTAAAGCTATCCCACTCTCTAGATACCCCTTAGCACATAAAGGAATATTATTTGGAGGTCCAGCCATGGAGAAGAGTTTAGACACTAGGATAAGATAAGGAACACACCCATTATAAAGAAATCACATTAGGATTCTCTTTTTAAGCTGTTCCTTAAAACACTAGTGCTTAGGAAATCTATTGGAGGCAGAAGCATTCAAGGGTAGCCTAGGGTTAGGGTTAGGCTTAGGGTTAGGCTTAGGGTACGGCTTAGGGTACGGGTTCGGGGAGGGCTTCTGGTACGGCGTAGGGTATGGGTTAGGGTTAGGGTTAGGGTTAGTGTTAGGGTTAGGGCTCGGTTTAGGGTATTGGTTAGGATTAGGGTACGTGTTATGGTTAGGGTAGGGGTTAGGGTTAGGGTACGCGTTAGTGTTAGGGTAGTTATTAAAGCTATCCCACTCTCTAGATACCCCTTAGCACATAAAGGAATATTATTTGGAGGTCCAGCCATGGAGAAGAGTTTAGACACAAGGATAAGATAAGGAACACACCCATTATAAAGAAATCACATTAGGATTCTCTTTTTAAGCTGTTCCTTAAAACACTAGTGCTTAGGAAATCTATTGGAGGCAGAAGCATTCAAGGGTAGCCTAGGGTTAGGGTTAGGCTTAGGGTACGGCTTAGGGTACGGGTTCGGGGAGGGCTTCTGGTACGGCGTAGGGTATGGGTTAGGGTTAGGGTTAGGGTTAGTGTTAGGGTTAGGGCTCGGTTTAGGGTATTGGTTAGGATTAGGGTACGTGTTATGGTTAGGGTAGCGGTTAGGGTTAGGGTACGCGTTAGTGTTAGGGTAGTTATTAAAGCTATCCCACTCTCTAGATACCCCTTAGCACATAAAGGAATATTATTTGGAGGTCCAGCCATGGAGAAGAGTTTAGACACTAGGATAAGATAAGGAACACACCCATTATAAAGAAATCACATTAGGATTCTCTTTTTAAGCTGTTCCTTAAAACACTAGTGCTTAGGAAATCTATTGGAGGCAGAAGCAGTCAAGGGTAGCCTAGGGTTAGGGTTAGGCTTAGGGTACGGCTTAGGGTACGGCTTAGGGTACGGGTTCGGGGAGGGCTTCTGGTACGGCGTAGGGTATGGGTTAGGGTTAGGGTTAGGGTTAGTGTTAGGGTTAGGGCTCGGTTTAGGGTACGGGTTAGGATTAGGGTACGTGTTAGGGTTAGGGTAGGGTTTAGGGTTAGGGTACGCGTTAGTGTTAGGGTAGTTATTAAACCTAACCCACTCTCTAGATACCCCTTAGCACGTAAAGGAATATTATTTCGGGGTCCAGCCATGGAGAAGAGTTTAGACACTAGGATAAGATAAGGAACACACCCATTATAAAGAAATCACAATAGGATTCTCTTTTTAAGCTGTTCCTTAAAACACTACTGCTTAGGAAATCTATTGGAGGCAGAAGCAGTCAAGGGTAGCCTAGGGTTAGGGTTAGGCTTAGGGTACGGCTTAGGGTACGGGTTCGGGGAGGGCTTCGGGTACGGCGTAGGGTATGGGTTAGGGTTAGGGTTAGGGTTAGTGTTAGGGTTAGGGCTCGGTTTAGGGTATTGGTTAGGATTAGGGTACGTGTTATGTTTAGGGTAGGGGTTAGGGTTAGGGTACGCGTTAGTGTTAGGGTAGTTATTAAAGCTATCCCACTCTCTAGATACCCCTTAGCACATAAAGGAATATTATTTGGAGGTCCAGCCATGGAGAAGAGTTTAGACACTAGGATAAGATAAGGAACACACCCATTATAAAGAAATCACATTAGGATTCTCTTTTTAAGATGTTCCTTAAAACACTAGTGCTTAGGAAATCTATTGGAGGCAGAAGCAGTCAAGGGTAGCCTAGGGTTAGGGTTAGGCTTAGGGTACGGCTTAGGGTACGGGTTCGGTGAGGGCTTCGGGTACGGCGTAGGGTATGGGTTAGGGTTAGGGTTAGGGTTAGTGTTAGGGTTAGGGCTCGGTTTAAGGTACGGGTTAGGATTAGGGTACATGTTAGGGTTAGGGTAGGGGTTAGGGTTAGGGTACGCGTTAGGGTTAGGGTAGTTATTAAACCTATCCCACTCTCTAGATACACCTTAGCACGTAAAGGAATATTATTTGGGGGTCCACCCATGGAGAAGAGTTTAGACACTAGGATAAGATAAGGAACACACCCATTATAAAGAAATCGCAATAGGATTCTCTTTTTAAGCTGTTCCTTAAAACACTAGTGCTTAGGAAGTCTATTGGAGGCAGAAGCAGTCAAGGGTAGCCTAGGGTTAGGGTACGGCTTAGGGTACGGCTTAGGGTACGGCTTAGGGTACGGGTTCGGGGAGGGCTTCGGGTACGGCGTAGGGTATGGGTTAGGGTTAGGGTTAGGGTTAGTGTTAGGGTTAGGGCTCGGTTTAGGGTATTGGTTGGGATTAGGGTACGTGTTATGGTTAGGGTAGGGGTTAGGGTTAGGGTACGCGTTAGTGTTAGGGTAGTTATTAAAACTATCCCACTCTCTAGATACCCCTTAGCACATAAAGGAATATTATTTGGAGGTCCAGCCATGGAGAAGAGTTTAGACACTAGGATAAGATAAGGAACACACCCATTATAAAGAAATCACATTAGGATTCTCTTTTTAAGCTGTTCCTTAAAACACTAGTGCTTAGGAAATCTATTGGAGGCAGAAGCAGTCAAGGGTAGCCTAGGGTTAGGGTTAGGCTTAGGGTACGGCTTAGGGTACGGCTTAGGGTACGGGTTCGGGGAGGGCTTCGGGTATGGCGTAGGGTATGGGTTAGGGTTAGGGTTAAGGTTAGTGTTAGGGTTAGGGCTCGGTTTAGGGTACGGGTTAGGATTAGGGTACGTGTTAGGGTTAGGGTAGGGGATAGGGTTAGGGTACGCGTTAGGGTTAGGGTAGTTATTAAACCTATCCCACTCTCTAGATACCCCTTAGCACGTAAAGGAATATTATTTGGGGGTCCAGCCATGGAGAAGAGTTTAGACACTAGGATAAGATACGGAACACACCCATTATAAAGAAATCACATTAGGATTCTCTTTTTAAGCTGTTCCTTAAAACACTAGTGCTTAGGAAATCTATTGGAGGCAGAAGTAGTCAAGGGTAGCCTAGGGTTAGGGTTAGGCTTAGGGTTAGGCTTAGGGTACGGCTTAGGGTACGGGTTCGGTGAGGGCTTCGGGTACGGCGTAGGGTATGGGTTAGGGTTAGGGTTAGGGTTAGTGTTAGGGTTAGGGCTCGTTTTAGGGTACGGGTTAGGATTAGGGTACGAGTTAGGGTTAGGGTAGGGAATAGGGTTAGGGTACGTGTTAGGGTTAGGGTAGTTATTAAACCTATCCCACTCTCTAGATACCCCTTAGCACGTAAAGGAATATTATTTGGGGGTCCAGCCATGGAGAAGAGTTTAGACACTAGGATAAGATAAGGAACACACCCATTATAAAGAAATCACATTAGGATTCTCTTTTTAAGCTGTTCCTTAAAACACTAGTGCTTAGGAAATCTATTGGAGGCAGAAGCAGTCAAGGGTAGCCTAGGGTTAGGGTTAGGCTTAGGGTACGGCTTAGGGTACGGGTTTGGGGAGGGCTTCGGGTACGGCTTAGGGTATGGGTTAGGGTTAGGGTTAGGGTTAGTGTTAGGTTTAGGGCTCGGCTTAGGGTATTGGTTAGGATTAGGGTACGTGTTAGGGTTAGGGTAGGGGTTAGGGTTAGGGTACGCGTTAGTGTTAGGGTAGTTATTAAACCTATCCCAATCTCTCGATACCCCTTAGCACGTAAAGGAATATTATTTGGAGGTCCAGCCATGGAGAAGAGTTTAGACACTAGGATAAGATAAGGAACACACCCATTATAAAGAAATCACATTAGGATTCTCTTTTTAAGCTGTTCCTTAAAACACTAGTGCTTAGGAAATCTATTGGAGGCAGAAGCAGTCAAGGGTAGCCTAGGGTTAGGGTTAGGCTTAGGGTACGGCTTAGGGTACGGCTTAGGGTACGGGTTCGGGGAGGGCTTCTGGTACGGCGTAGGGTATGGGTTAGGGTTAGGGTTAGGGTTAGTGTTAGGGTTAGGGCTCGGTTTAGGGTATTGGTTAGGATTAGGGTAGGTGTTAGCGATAGGTTAGGGGTTAGGGTTAGGGTACGCGTTAGTGTTAGGGTAGTTATTAAACCTAACCCACTCTCTAGATACCCCTTAGCACGTAAAGGAATATTATTTGGGGGTCCAGCCATGGAGAAGAGTTTAGACACTAGGATAAGATAAGGAACACACCCATTATAAAGAAATCACATTAGGATTCTCTTTTTAAGCTGTTCCTTAAAACACTAGTGCTTAGGAAATCTATTGGAGGCAGAAGCAGTCAAGGGTAGCCTAGGGTTAGGGTTAGGCTTAGGGTACGGCTTAGGGTACGGCTTAGGGTACGGGTTCGGGGAGGGCTTCGGGTACGGCGTAGGGTATGGGTTAGGGTTAGGGTTAGGGTTAGTGTTAGGGTTAGGGCTCGGTTTAGGGTATTGGTTAGGATTAGGGTACGTGTTAGGGTTAGGGTAGGGGTTAGGGTTAGGGTACGCGTTAGTGTTAGGGTAGTTATTAAAGCTATCCCACTCTCTAGATACCCCTTAGCACATAAGGAATATTATTTGGAAGTCCAGCCATGGAGAAGACTTTAGACACTAGGATAAGATAAGGAACACACCCATTATAAAGAAATCACATTAGGATTCTCTTTTTAAGCTGTTCCTTAAAACACTAGTGCTTAGGAAATCTATTGGAGGCAGAAGCAGTCAAGGGTAGCCTAGGGTTAGGGTTAGGCTTAGGGTACGGCTTAGGGTACGGCTTAGGGTACGGGTTCGGGGAGGGCTTCGGGTACGGCGTAGGGTATGGGTTAGGTTTAGGGTTAGTGTTAGGGTTAGGGCTCGGTTTAGGGTATTGGTTAGGATTAGGGTACGTGTTATGGTTAGGGTAGGGTTTAGGGTTAGGGTACGCGTTAGTGTTAGGGTAGTTATTAAAGCTATCCCACTCTCTAGATACCCCTTAGCACATAAAGGAATATTATTTGGAGGTCCAGCCATGGAGAAGAGTTTAGACACTAGGATAAGATAAGGAACACACCCATTATAAAGAAATCACATTAGGATTCTCTTTTTAAGCTGTTCCTTAAAACACTAGTGCTTAGGAAATCTATTGGAGGCAGAAGCATTCAAGGGTAGCCTAGGGTTAGGGTTAGGCTTAGGGTTAGGCTTAGGGTACGGCTTAGGGTACGGGTTCGGGGAGGGCTTCTGGTACGGCGTAGGGTATGGGTTAGGGTTAGGGTTAGGGTTAGTGTTAGGGTTAGGGCTCGGTTTAGGGTATTGGTTAGGATTAGGGTACGTGTTATGGTTAGGGTAGGGGTTAGGGTTAGGGTACGCGTTAGTGTTAGGGTAGTTATTAAAGCTATCCCACTCTCTAGATACCCCTTAGCACATAAAGGAATATTATTTGGAGGTCCAGCCATGGAGAAGAGTTTAGACACAAGGATAAGATAAGGAACACACCCATTATAAAGAAATCACATTAGGATTCTCTTTTTAAGCTGTTCCTTAAAACACTAGTGCTTAGGAAATCTATTGGAGGCAGAAGCAGTCAAGGGTAGCCTAGGGTTAGGGTTAGGCTTAGGGTACGGCTTAGGGTACGGCTTAGGGTACGGGTTCGGGGAGGGCTTCGGGTATGGCGTAGGGTATGGGTTAGGGTTAGGGTTAGGGTTAGTGTTAGGGTTAGGGCTCGGTTTAGGGTACGGGTTAGGATTAGGGTACGTGTTAGGGTTAGGGTAGGGGATAGGGTTAGGGTACGCGTTAGGGTTAGGGTAGTTATTAAACCTATCCCACTCTCTAGATACCCCTTAGCACGTAAAGGTATATTATTTGGGGGTCCAGCCATGGAGAAGAGTTTAGACACTAGGATAAGATAAGGAACACACCCATTATAAAGAAATCACATTAGGATTCTCTTTTTAAGCTGTTCCTTAAAACACTAGTGCTTAGGAAATCTATTGGAGGCAGAAGCAGTCAAGGGTAGCCTAGGGTTAGGGTTAGGCTTAGGGTACGGCTTAGGGTACGGCTTAGGGTACGGGTTTGGGGAGGGCTTCGGGTACGGCTTAGGGTATGGGTTAGGGTTAGGGTTAGGGTTAGTGTTAGGGTTAGGGCTCGGCTTAGGGTATTGGTTAGGATTAGGGTACGTGTTAGGGTTAGGGTAGGGGTTAGGGATAGGGTACGCGTTAGTGTTAGGGTAGTTATTAAACCTATCCCAATCTCTAGATACCCCTTAGCACGTAAAGGAATATTATTTGGAGGTCCAGCCATGGAGAAGAGTTTAGACACTAGGATAAGATAAGGAACACACCCATTATAAAGAAATCACATTAGGATTCTCTTTTTAAGCTGTTCCTTAAAACACTAGTGCTTAGGAAATCTATTGGAGGCAGAAGCAGTCAAGGGTAGCCTAGGGTTAGGGTTAGGCTTAGGGTACGGCTTAGGGTACGGCTTAGGGTACGGGTTCGGGGAAGGCTTCTGGTACGGCGTAGGGTATGGGTTAGGGTTAGGGTTAGGGTTAGTGTTAGGGTTAGGGCTCGGTTTAGGGTATTGGTTAGGATTAGGGTACGTGTTAGCGATAGGGTAGGGGTTAGGGTTAGGGTACGCGTTAGTGTTAGGGTAGTTATTAAACCTAACCCACTCTCTAGATACCCCTTAGCACGTAATGGAATATTATTTGGAGGTCCAGCCATGGAGAAGAGTTTAGACACTAGGATAAGATAAGGAACACACCCATTATAAAGAAATCACATTAGGATTCTCTTTTTAAGCTGTTCCTTAAAACACTAGTGCTTAGGAAATCTATTGGAGGCAGAAGCAGTCAAGGGTAGCCTAGGGTTAGGGTTAGGCTTAGGGTTAGGCTTAGGGTACGGCTTAGGGTACGGGTTCGGGGAGGGCTTCTGGTATGGCGTAGGGTATGGGTTAGGGTTAGGGTTAGGGTTAGTGTTAGGGTTAGGGCTTGGCTTAGGGTATTGGTTAGGATTAGGGTACGTGTTAGGGTTAGGGTAGGGGTTAGGGTTAGGGTACGCGTTAGTGTTAGGGTAGTTATTAAACCTATCCCAATCTCTAGATACCCCTTAGCACGTAAAGGAATATTATTTGGAGGTCCAGCCATGGAGAAGAGTTTAGACACTAGGATAAGATAAGGAACACACCCATTATAAAGAAATCACATTAGGATTCTCTTTTTAAGCTGTTCCTTAAAACACTAGTGCTTAGGAAATCTATTGGAGGCAGAAGCAGTCAAGGGTAGCCTAGGGTTAGGGTTAGGCTTAGGGTACGGCTTAGGGTACGGCTTAGGGTACGGGTTCGGGGAGGGCTTCTGGTACGGCGTAGGGTATGGTTTAGGGTTAGGGTTAGGGTTAGTGTTAGGGTTAGGGCTCGGTTTAGGGTATTGGTTAGGATTAGGGTACGTGTTAGCGATAGGGTAGGGGTTAGGGTTAGGGTACGCGTTAGTGTTAGGGTAGTTATTAAACCTAACCCACTCTCTAGATACCCCTTAGCACGTAAAGGAATATTATTTGGAGGTCCAGCCATGGAGAAGAGTTTAGACACTAGGATAAGATAAGGAACACACCCATTATAAAGAAATCACATTAGGATTCTCTTTTTAAGCTGTTCCTTAAAACACTAGTGCTTAGGAAATCTATTGGAGGCAGAAGCAGTCAAGGGTAGCCTAGGGTTAGGGTTAGGCTTAGGGTACGGCTTAGGGTACGGCTTAGGGTACGGGTTCGGGGAGGGCTTCTGGTATGGCGTAGGGTATGGGTTAGGGTTAGGGTTAGGGTTAGTGTTAGGGTTAGGGCTCGGTATAGGGTATTGGTTAGGATTAGGGTACGTGTTAGGGTTAGGGTAGGGTTTAGGGTTAGGGTACGCGTTAGTGTTAGGGTAGTTATTAAACCTAACCGACTCTCTAGATACCCCTTAGCACGTAAAGGAATATTATTTGGGGGTCCAGCCATGGAGAAGAGTTTAGACACTAGGATAAGATAAGGAACACACCCATTATAAAGAAATCACATTAGGATTCTCTTTTTAAGCTGTTCCTTAAAACACTAGTGCTTAGGAAATCTATTGGAGGCAGAAGCAGTCAAGGGTAGCCTAGGGTTAGGGTTAGGCTTAGGGTACGGCTTAGGGTACGGCTTAGGGTACGGGTTCGGGGAGGGCTTCGGGTACGGCGTAGGGTATGGGTTAGGGTTAGGGTTAGGGTTAGTGTTAGGGTTAGGGCTCGGTTTAGGGTATTGGTTAGGATTAGGGTACGTGTTAGGGTTAGGGTAGGGGTTAGGGTTAGGGTACGCGTTAGTGTTAGGGTAGTTATTAAAGCTATCCCACTCTCTAGATACCCCTTAGCACATAAGGAATATTATTTGGAGGTCCAGCCATGGAGAAGAGTTTAGACACTAGGATAAGATAAGGAACACACCCATTATAAAGAAATCACATTAGGATTCTCTTTTTAAGCTGTTCCTTAAAACACTAGTGCTTAGGAAATCTATTGGAGGCAGAAGCAGTCAAGGGTAGCCTAGGGTTAGGGTTAGGCTTAGGGTACGGCTTAGGGTACGGGTTTGGGGAGGGCTTCGGGTACGGCTTAGGGTATGGGTTAGGGTTAGGGTTAGGGTTAGTGTTAGGTTTAGGGCTCGGCTTAGGGTATTGGTTAGGATTAGGGTACGTGTTAGGGTTAGGGTAGGGGTTAGGGTTAGGGTACGCGTTAGTGTTAGGGTAGTTATTAAACCTATCCCAATCTCTCGATACCCCTTAGCACGTAAAGGAATATTATTTGGAGGTCCAGCCATGGAGAAGAGTTTAGACACTAGGATAAGATAAGGAACACACCCATTATAAAGAAATCACATTAGGATTCTCTTTTTAAGCTGTTCCTTAAAACACTAGTGCTTAGGAAATCTATTGGAGGCAGAAGCAGTCAAGGGTAGCCTAGGGTTAGGGTTAGGCTTAGGGTACGGCTTAGGGTACGGCTTAGGGTACGGGTTCGGGGAGGGCTTCTGGTACGGCGTAGGGTATGGTTTAGGGTTAGGGTTAGGGTTAGTGTTAGGGTTAGGGCTCGGTTTAGGGTATTGGTTAGGATTAGGGTACGTGTTAGCGATAGGGTAGGGGTTAGGGTTAGGGTACGCGTTAGTGTTAGGGTAGTTATTAAACCTAACCCACTCTCTAGATACCCCTTAGCACGTAAAGGAATATTATTTGGAGGTCCAGCCATGGAGAAGAGTTTAGACACTAGGATAAGATAAGGAACACACCCATTATAAAGAAATCACATTAGGATTCTCTTTTTAAGCTGTTCCTTAAAACACTAGTGCTTAGGAAATCTATTGGAGGCAGAAGCAGTCAAGGGTAGCCTAGGGTTAGGGTTAGGCTTAGGGTACGGCTTAGGGTACGGCTTAGGGTACGGGTTCGGGGAGGGCTTCTGGTATGGCGTAGGGTATGGGTTAGGGTTAGGGTTAGGGTTAGTGTTAGGGTTAGGGCTCGGTATAGGGTATTGGTTAGGATTAGGGTACGTGTTAGGGTTAGGGTAGGGTTTAGGGTTAGGGTACGCGTTAGTGTTAGGGTAGTTATTAAACCTAACCGACTCTCTAGATACCCCTTAGCACGTAAAGGAATATTATTTGGGGGTCCAGCCATGGAGAAGAGTTTAGACACTAGGATAAGATAAGGAACACACCCATTATAAAGAAATCACATTAGGATTCTCTTTTTAAGCTGTTCCTTAAAACACTAGTGCTTAGGAAATCTATTGGAGGCAGAAGCAGTCAAGGGTAGCCTAGGGTTAGGGTTAGGCTTAGGGTACGGCTTAGGGTACGGCTTAGGGTACGGGTTCGGGGAGGGCTTCGGGTACGGCGTAGGGTATGGGTTAGGGTTAGGGTTAGGGTTAGTGTTAGGGTTAGGGCTCGGTTTAGGGTATTGGTTAGGATTAGGGTACGTGTTAGGGTTAGGGTAGGGGTTAGGGTTAGGGTACGCGTTAGTGTTAGGGTAGTTATTAAAGCTATCCCACTCTCTAGATACCCCTTAGCACATAAGGAATATTATTTGGAGGTCCAGCCATGGAGAAGAGTTTAGACACTAGGATAAGATAAGGAACACACCCATTATAAAGAAATCACATTAGGATTCTCTTTTTAAGCTGTTCCTTAAAACACTAGTGCTTAGGAAATCTATTGGAGGCAGAAGCAGTCAAGGGTAGCCTAGGGTTAGGGTTAGGCTTAGGGTACGGCTTAGGGTACGGGTTTGGGGAGGGCTTCGGGTACGGCTTAGGGTATGGGTTAGGGTTAGGGTTAGGGTTAGTGTTAGGTTTAGGGCTCGGCTTAGGGTATTGGTTAGGATTAGGGTACGTGTTAGGGTTAGGGTAGGGGTTAGGGTTAGGGTACGCGTTAGTGTTAGGGTAGTTATTAAACCTATCCCAATCTCTCGATACCCCTTAGCACGTAAAGGAATATTATTTGGAGGTCCAGCCATGGAGAAGAGTTTAGACACTAGGATAAGATAAGGAACACACCCATTATAAAGAAATCACATTAGGATTCTCTTTTTAAGCTGTTCCTTAAAACACTAGTGCTTAGGAAATCTATTGGAGGCAGAAGCAGTCAAGGGTAGCCTAGGGTTAGGGTTAGGCTTAGGGTACGGCTTAGGGTACGGCTTAGGGTACGGGTTCGGGGAGGGCTTCTGGTACGGCGTAGGGTATGGGTTAGGGTTAGGGTTAGGGTTAGTGTTAGGGTTAGGGCTCGGTTTAGGGTATTGGTTAGGATTAGGGTAGGTGTTAGCGATAGGTTAGGGGTTAGGGTTAGGGTACGCGTTAGTGTTAGGGTAGTTATTAAACCTAACCCACTCTCTAGATACCCCTTAGCACGTAAAGGAATATTATTTGGGGGTCCAGCCATGGAGAAGAGTTTAGACACTAGGATAAGATAAGGAACACACCCATTATAAAGAAATCACATTAGGATTCTCTTTTTAAGCTGTTCCTTAAAACACTAGTGCTTAGGAAATCTATTGGAGGCAGAAGCAGTCAAGGGTAGCCTAGGGTTAGGGTTAGGCTTAGGGTACGGCTTAGGGTACGGCTTAGGGTACGGGTTCGGGGAGGGCTTCGGGTACGGCGTAGGGTATGGGTTAGGGTTAGGGTTAGGGTTAGTGTTAGGGTTAGGGCTCGGTTTAGGGTATTGGTTAGGATTAGGGTACGTGTTAGGGTTAGGGTAGGGGTTAGGGTTAGGGTACGCGTTAGTGTTAGGGTAGTTATTAAAGCTATCCCACTCTCTAGATACCCCTTAGCACATAAGGAATATTATTTGGAAGTCCAGCCATGGAGAAGAGTTTAGACACTAGGATAAGATAAGGAACACACCCATTATAAAGAAATCACATTAGGATTCTCTTTTTAAGCTGTTCCTTAAAACACTAGTGCTTAGGAAATCTATTGGAGGCAGAAGCAGTCAAGGGTAGCCTAGGGTTAGGGTTAGGCTTAGGGTACGGCTTAGGGTACGGCTTAGGGTACGGGTTCGGGGAGGGCTTCGGGTACGGCGTAGGGTATGGGTTAGGGTTAGGGTTAGTGTTAGGGTTAGGGCTCGGTTTAGGGTATTGGTTAGGATTAGGGTACGTGTTATGGTTAGGGTAGGGTTTAGGGTTAGGGTACGCGTTAGTGTTAGGGTAGTTATTAAAGCTATCCCACTCTCTAGATACCCCTTAGCACATAAAGGAATATTATTTGGAGGTCCAGCCATGGAGAAGAGTTTAGACACTAGGATAAGATAAGGAACACACCCATTATAAAGAAATCACATTAGGATTCTCTTTTTAAGCTGTTCCTTAAAACACTAGTGCTTAGGAAATCTATTGGAGGCAGAAGCATTCAAGGGTAGCCTAGGGTTAGGGTTAGGCTTAGGGTTAGGCTTAGGGTACGGCTTAGGGTACGGGTTCGGGGAGGGCTTCTGGTACGGCGTAGGGTATGGGTTAGGGTTAGGGTTAGGGTTAGTGTTAGGGTTAGGGCTCGGTTTAGGGTATTGGTTAGGATTAGGGTACGTGTTATGGTTAGGGTAGGGGTTAGGGTTAGGGTACGCGTTAGTGTTAGGGTAGTTATTAAAGCTATCCCACTCTCTAGATACCCCTTAGCACATAAAGGAATATTATTTGGAGGTCCAGCCATGGAGAAGAGTTTAGACACAAGGATAAGATAAGGAACACACCCATTATAAAGAAATCACATTAGGATTCTCTTTTTAAGCTGTTCCTTAAAACACTAGTGCTTAGGAAATCTATTGGAGGCAGAAGCAGTCAAGGGTAGCCTAGGGTTAGGGTTAGGCTTAGGGTACGGCTTAGGGTACGGCTTAGGGTACGGGTTCGGGGAGGGCTTCGGGTATGGCGTAGGGTATGGGTTAGGGTTAGGGTTAGGGTTAGTGTTAGGGTTAGGGCTCGGTTTAGGGTACGGGTTAGGATTAGGGTACGTGTTAGGGTTAGGGTAGGGGATAGGGTTAGGGTACGCGTTAGGGTTAGGGTAGTTATTAAACCTATCCCACTCTCTAGATACCCCTTAGCACGTAAAGGTATATTATTTGGGGGTCCAGCCATGGAGAAGAGTTTAGACACTAGGATAAGATAAGGAACACACCCATTATAAAGAAATCACATTAGGATTCTCTTTTTAAGCTGTTCCTTAAAACACTAGTGCTTAGGAAATCTATTGGAGGCAGAAGCAGTCAAGGGTAGCCTAGGGTTAGGGTTAGGCTTAGGGTACGGCTTAGGGTACGGCTTAGGGTACGGGTTTGGGGAGGGCTTCGGGTACGGCTTAGGGTATGGGTTAGGGTTAGGGTTAGGGTTAGTGTTAGGGTTAGGGCTCGGCTTAGGGTATTGGTTAGGATTAGGGTACGTGTTAGGGTTAGGGTAGGGGTTAGGGATAGGGTACGCGTTAGTGTTAGGGTAGTTATTAAACCTATCCCAATCTCTAGATACCCCTTAGCACGTAAAGGAATATTATTTGGAGGTCCAGCCATGGAGAAGAGTTTAGACACTAGGATAAGATAAGGAACACACCCATTATAAAGAAATCACATTAGGATTCTCTTTTTAAGCTGTTCCTTAAAACACTAGTGCTTAGGAAATCTATTGGAGGCAGAAGCAGTCAAGGGTAGCCTAGGGTTAGGGTTAGGCTTAGGGTACGGCTTAGGGTACGGCTTAGGGTACGGGTTCGGGGAAGGCTTCTGGTACGGCGTAGGGTATGGGTTAGGGTTAGGGTTAGGGTTAGTGTTAGGGTTAGGGCTCGGTTTAGGGTATTGGTTAGGATTAGGGTACGTGTTAGCGATAGGGTAGGGGTTAGGGTTAGGGTACGCGTTAGTGTTAGGGTAGTTATTAAACCTAACCCACTCTCTAGATACCCCTTAGCACGTAATGGAATATTATTTGGAGGTCCAGCCATGGAGAAGAGTTTAGACACTAGGATAAGATAAGGAACACACCCATTATAAAGAAATCACATTAGGATTCTCTTTTTAAGCTGTTCCTTAAAACACTAGTGCTTAGGAAATCTATTGGAGGCAGAAGCAGTCAAGGGTAGCCTAGGGTTAGGGTTAGGCTTAGGGTTAGGCTTAGGGTACGGCTTAGGGTACGGGTTCGGGGAGGGCTTCTGGTATGGCGTAGGGTATGGGTTAGGGTTAGGGTTAGGGTTAGTGTTAGGGTTAGGGCTCGGCTTAGGGTATTGGTTAGGATTAGGGTACGTGTTAGGGTTAGGGTAGGGGTTAGGGTTAGGGTACGCGTTAGTGTTAGGGTAGTTATTAAACCTATCCCAATCTCTAGATACCCCTTAGCACGTAAAGGAATATTATTTGGGGGTCCAGCCATGGAGAAGAGTTTAGACACTAGGATAAGATAAGGAACACACCCATTATAAAGAAATCACATTAGGATTCTCTTTTTAAGCTGTTCCTTAAAACACTAGTGCTTAGGAAATCTATTGGAGGCAGAAGCAGTCAAGGGTAGCCTAGGGTTAGGGTTAGGCTTAGGGTACGGCTTAGGGTACGGCTTAGGGTACGGGTTCGGGGAGGGCTTCGGGTACGGCGTAGGGTATGGGTTAGGGTTAGGGTTAGGGTTAGTGTTAGGGTTAGGGCTCGGTTTAGGGTATTGGTTAGGATTAGGGTACGTGTTAGGGTTAGGGTAGGGGTTAGGGTTAGGGTACGCGTTAGTGTTAGGGTAGTTATTAAAGCTATCCCACTCTCTAGATACCCCTTAGCACATAAGGAATATTATTTGGAGGTCCAGCCATGGAGAAGAGTTTAGACACTAGGATAAGATAAGGAACACACCCATTATAAAGAAATCACATTAGGATTCTCTTTTTAAGCTGTTCCTTAAAACACTAGTGCTTAGGAAATCTATTGGAGGCAGAAGCAGTCAAGGGTAGCCTAGGGTTAGGGTTAGGCTTAGGGTACGGCTTAGGGTACGGCTTAGGGTACGGGTTCGGGGAGGGCTTCGGGTACGGCGTAGGGTATGGGTTAGGGTTAGGGTTAGTGTTAGGGTTAGGGCTCGGTTTAGGGTATTGGTTAGGATTAGGGTAAGTGTTATGGTTAGGGTAGGGGTTAGGGTTAGGGTACGCGTTAGTGTTAGGGTAGTTATTAAAGCTATCCCACTCTCTAGATACCCCTTAGCACATAAAGGAATATTATTTGGAGGTCCAGCCA